>NC_090934.1:1380510278-1380813308 GCF_040938575.1 Ambystoma mexicanum
AAGTGTTGGAGCCTAGTCCTCGTGAGATTCCCTTCTTTTTCCGGGCTTTGTCCCAGTTGAACAGGGACCATTTGGTCGCTTCTAGTAGGGGCCCCCTTTCTCTCAGTCCCCAGTTTTCCAGTTTATTAAAGCTTTTAGGGGGGTTGACATGGCTGCTTGCTCAATTTGACACCAGCCTTTGTGATTTTCGGGGTTTGCCCACCGTAACATAGGGGCTAGCTGAGCTGCCAGTATATATTCGTTCACGTCCAGTACTCCTAGGCCTCAGAGAAGTGATGGGCGCAACATAATGCGTTTCTGGAGCCTTGGTTTCTTCCCTTGCCAAAATGAATTTTTGAATATCGCGTTTTGCAGCTCTTTGATCTTGGCCGGGGTAATAGTCATCGGGATGGCTCCCACCACGTAGAGGAGTCGGGGGGAGGATAGTCATTTTTACTGCTGTGATTCGGGCGAACCGCGACAGTTCCTGGGTTTCCCATCTGAGCATATCCTCCTGCAACTGTTTCCAAAGGGGGGGGTTATGTTCATTTTGTATAGTTTGTTTGGATCGCACGTTAGGCGGATCCCCAGATACTCCAGTGAGTCTTTCACCCAGGGCACTGGGAAGTTCTTCTCCAATTTCTTAATCACTTCCCTTTTCTCCGTGATATTCATTGCCTTGGATTTTGAGAAGTTAATGGCGAACCCGGAGACCTCTCGAAATTCCTGTAGTTGTGACATTGCTCGGGGCATCGTTACTTCTGGCTCTCTCATAAAGAGCATAATGTCATCTGCATATAGCGTGATTTTATGGGTCGCCTGTCTGAATTTCAGTCCCTGATTTCTGCATCCTGCCTGAACCGCATGGCACATGGCTCCATTGCCATCGCGAATATCAGTGGGGAGAGTGGGCATCCTTGTCATGTACCTCTGCAAACTTTGACATACTCTGTGCTTTGACCATTGATCGTAAAGCTAGTCGACGGGATTTGGTAGTTTGCTAGCACCATTTTTGTAAATTCTGGTCCACAGCCGAAGCCCTCCAACACCATTTTCAGATAACGCCAATCCATACTGTCGAATGCTCGTCTTGCGTCCAAGGCAGCCACCACGATTGCTTGTTGTGTTCTTCTCCCTGCATCTATTACATCTATTGCTCTTCTTACATTGTCCTGAGTGTGTCGGCCTGTGATTAAACCTGCTTGATCGTGGTAGATTATGCTCGGGAGGACCTTCATCAGTCTTGTTGCCAAGATTTTTGTGTATAATTTCGCGTCAGTGTTTAGCAATGCAATAGGCCGATACCTGGAGCACTCGTGGGGGGCTTTCCCTGCTTTTAGAGGAAGCATGGTCGTGGACCGCCCGATGTCTGGCGTCACTCGCCCCTCTTCTCTGATTGCGTTAAAGAGCTTCGTCAGGTGGGCCAAAAGTTGTGTACGAAAAGTTTTATAGTAGCCATTGCTGAATCCGTCCGAGCCGGGAGCTTTCCTCGTCGGTAGTGCTGAAATTGTGTCGCTGATCTCCTGTGCTGTGATCAGGCTTCCTAGATTTAGCCTTTCTTGTTCCGCGATCTGTGGTAGGGGAGTTGAGCAGATATAGGAAAGTTGTTGCTCCCGATCCAGGTTCTCTCCACCCAGGAGGTCCTCATGAAATTCCAACATTATTTCCATCTTTTTTTGTTCCGCTGTGTGGGGATTGCCATGCTTGTCATGCAGTTGCGTGATGTAGTTTTGGGCCTTCTGTTTTCTTAGTTTAGCAGCCAGGGATCTGTTTGCTTTGCCCCTGTGTGTGCAATAGGACTGTTTTGCGTTTAATAGTATCTGGACCACTTGCTCTGCCATGTGGTTCTCGAGCTGGGCTTGGATCTTCCTTAGTTTGTGTAGGGACTTCCTTGTTTGCTGGGCCTTATGCTGGGCTTCAGCTTTTTGCACTTGTTTTTCTAGCTGTTGTGTTACAAGGGCTCTGTTCCTGTAATATGTTGCCGCATGAGATATAAACTCCCCTCTAATCACCGCCTTCCCTGCATCCCATATTCCGCCCCTGCTCAATTCCCCGTTATCGTTTTCTTCGAAATAATTATTGATGGTACTTTCCATATGGGCCCTTTAAAGCTATATCTTTCAGGAGGAGTTCATTTAGTTTCCAGGGTGGCTTTTGCTTCCGCGCTCCAGCGCCCCAATCCACCCCCCACCTTAACTGGGGCGTGGTCTGAACAGTATTCCACCCCTATTTCTACTATCGTTATCTGGGGGATTAGCGTTGCCAATACCAGGATCATATCTATCCTGGAATAGCCTAGGTGAACCGCCGAGTAATGGGTGTACTCTCTGATTCCCTCATGGAAGAATCCGCCAGGTCTCTATGACCCCCAACTCTCTAAAGAGGCGCCCTAGTGCCTGCCTATTCTTTTGGTCCGCTGCTGTGGGGGAAGAGTTTTATCTAACGCTGGGTCCATGACACAATTAAAGTCCCCGCTTAGTATCAATTGGCCCTCGCACCAGCTGCCCAGTTGGTTTAGTAGGTCCGAGAGGAATACGTCCTGCCGTTCGTTGGGGGCATAGATGGCTAGGATTGTGTACACGCAGCCCTTTATCGTCCCTTTTGACCTCAAGGTATCTTCCCCCGCTGTCCCTATGGAGTTGTAGTTTTTTTAAAAACTAGGTCTCGCCCTTTCAGGATAGCCACTCCTCTCTTTTCCCCCCCACTAGATTCATAAAATGGCTGAGGGAAGGCTCGGTGGGCCATGATCCTCTTCTCATCTTTCGGGAGGAGTCTCCTGTAGGATCCCGACTGATAACTTCATAGCCCTTAACCTTTCCAGTATTACTCTACGCTTTGTTGAAGAGTTCAGTCCCTGTGCATTCAGGGAAATTACATTACATTCCACCATCCTTTATCTGTGAAGATTGCCCCCCATGTGGTCCACGCCTGTGTTACCTTAATGTCACCCTCACCTACTTTGTGCTGTTTTATTCTACTCTGATTCTTTAGGCTGCAGATTGCCCCGCCTTTCGCTTCTCTACTCCCTCTGTCCCCCTCCCTCCCTCCCCCCACCACCCCCCCTTTGTGGCCCCTGTGACCGGGATATCCCAGATTCCCCCCTCTGGTAAACTGGGGCTTAGGGTCACTGTATAGGGCATTAATTCCGAGAGGTCATGGAGAACCTTGACTCGGGTTGGATTCCAAGATTTGGTACCTCCCGGCTCCGCCTCTGCAGGCCTGTAAATGTGTGCGTTTTCTTTTTAGGATGTTGTTGTAGGCTTCTTCAGCAGGAATCCCGAGAATGTCCTGGGCAATCATCGTTGAGCTTCCTGTTGTGGTGAAGTATTAGTTGGCCCTGTAAGGTGTGGTTCTCTCCTGGGTCTGCTCCTACATGTTGTGGACCATTCCCATGGGTTGGCCCCATTGGGCTGTTTGTTATGGACCCGGCCATTTTCTTCTCGATTTTGGTTCTCCTCCACTCCCAACAGTGCAAGTGTCATGATGCCTAACCCGGAGCACCAGGCCAGGCCCAGCACCCCCGGGAGCAGGCATCATGCCCCCGGGTAAAAGCCCAGCGGCCCCTTATAGGGGCTCTTTGGACTCTGTCCTGGCGCCGTTGGCGCCATGCTCATGTTGGACATCAGTCCTGGCGCCATAGGCGCCAGGCTCATAAAGGAAGGTGTTTTGTGCACTTACCTGATGCAGACCATGCTGCAAGATTCAGGCCTCCCTGAGACCTGAAAGGGACTATTTTTTCATTGGGACTATTTTGCCACTCGGGCGTGGCCAGGGAAGGACATTTACCTGGAACTACTTTGGGGGTTATTTAAGCCACGCCCAGACAGTAGCTCACGCTTCGCGTTGTTCTGCATCCAAGCAGCTGAACGCTCACCGTGTCTGCTCCTGCATATGGTCTCCAGCCACGCCCGCCTCGATCCTGGAACACCTGTAAGGAAAGACGAGAAGAGAAAGGTGAAAACCAAGAATTTTATCAAACTTCTTACCTGCATCCGGAACCTTCACGCCAGCGTTCCTGTTCCTGAGAAAAGACTTTAATTTAAAAGCACTGCGTTGCTCGCTGCAGCGCGGCGTTTCACTCACCTGTCCTCGGGAGTTCTTCTGGCTCCACCGCGACTCTCTGCACCGGTCGCCACATCTCTGCGCCTAGGGGAGAGAAGAAGAGACAAAAGGTGAGCAGAAGGAACATATGAGGAAAGCCTAATTTTCCGCCATAACACTTACCGGTCTTCTGTTGGTGCACCATTCCTCATTTCGGGTCGGCGCCGCTTCGTTGGCAGGTACCGCACCCTGGCCCCTATGGGGAAAGGACAAAAGACATTACTGGAGGAATATAAAGACATTAAGAGGGATCGCCTCCATCGCTAACGCACCTGAGTTTACCATCAGCAATTCAATCCCTCAACGCATTGCCTTCATTCTGCACCTGAAATAAAGGACAGATCACAGGTTAGGAAGGCAACAGAAAAGGAGGCTCAACACTTTTGTAATCTTCATACTTACGGCGTTCCGCTCGGAAAAGTCAAGTGGATTTTGCCAGCGCCATTCTGAAAACCAGTGAAGTAACTGGACTAACACGCGCCCCTGCACCAGAAGCAGTATGGAGAGTTCATCCTTTCAAACCATAAGGTGAGCTTCAACCGGGGATTTCGGAGGAAGTTAGAGAAGAACGAAGGGGGGAGGGGGGGAGCAAGCACACTATGCTGCAGACTGTTAATCCCCTTTCTCATCTGCAGAAGGATATTCCTACGGGCCAGACAAGCAAGATTTGAGGGTCCTGTTCAGTCGGTGTTCCGAGTTCTGCGCATCACGCTCGAAGAGGCCACAGCAACCCAGACTAGACCAGCGCCTCCGTGGGAGTCAGGTGAGCGTTACAGCGAGGCCCTCATCACACGTGCTGATTTTCCTCTGTCTTCCATCCCAACTAAATGTAAGGCCAAATGGGTACAACCAGCTGTAGGGGATTTGTTTGTCACGCAGAATTCTCATCGCTGGGCGAATTAAGCGCCGTTTGTGTAGGGTAGAGCGCGCCAGATCCTGGAACAGCTGGATCAGGCTCCCGTTAATTGTCAGATCCGTGGTAGATCTGGCTGCTTTCAGAATCTTTTCCTTTATGGCATAGGATGTTAGTGCCACCAGCACATCTCTGGGGCAAGCCCCTGGTTCTGTTCTCTGGAACCCGACGCGGTGGATCCTGTCAAATCCTATTGTTTCCGGCATGGTGTCTAGTAGTAAGTTGCTGAAGGTCTGTTGCAGTGTGTCACGTAGATCCCCGTCTGGGACCGACTCGGATAGGCCCTTAATACGAATGTTGGAGCGACGTGATCCATTTTCAAGGTCCTCTGCTTGGAGTTCGAGGTTATTCGTAGCTACTGCTAATTGGTCCAGCTGCTGGCTGGCTTGTTTGGAGTCTTCGATAAGTTGGAGAGACCACTTTCCATTGTAACCACTCTCTCTCCCAACTTATTGATTTCTTTTCGGACTCCTTTTAGTGAGGTTTTTAGGTCGTCCCGTAGCTGACCAATTTGGGTCTGGAATGCCTTCGTCATTCTAGTCTCCATGCCTTTCAAGCATGTCAGCAGGTCCTCCCAGTCTAGGTCTATAGCGCTTGTGGGTGTATCTGGCATTGTCTGCGTAGAGTATTGTGGTGGCAGCAGTGTGTTTTTGTCTTGCTGTTGTTGTTGGCCCCAGCACCTGGCCAGTTGGTTTTCTTGGTTTTTGGGGGACCCTTTCACTTTTGGAGGTGCACTTTTCTTCCTGGCACCAGGCATCTAGACTAATCGCTGATGTCTTTCCTATCTTATGTTCTCCGCCAGGTCTGCGCTGTCGCTGTGACAGCCAGAATGGGTGTTGGCAGGTTGTAGAACCAGGGGTCATCCGCTTGCCCTCGGGGATCTGGCAGTTCTTTCCTGCTGGTGGGATTGAGGGGGAGGCGGGGTGCGGCCGCCCTGCTCGCCTGTGTTCAGTTGTGGCACCCCCCACCTTTATTTTTAGGGTTTACTGCTTTAGTATATTGCCGCTAGGAGGTTGTCCCCTATTCCACCAGGGCCCGACTGGCTCCGAGGGAGTGTCTGCAGAGCTTCTGACCCACTCCTCTTCACCTTCCCTGGGGCAGTTCCAGCTGACAGCCTGGTGTTGGTGCTCCCAACACTAGTTGTGTATTTTGAGAGGAAGTAGTGGGGAGACTCCTACCTTACAGCCCAGCCCTGGTGTCCGTAGCTGCTGCTGGCTCTGTACTCCACGGCTGGGATAGTGTTCACCTCTTCATCTATAAGGCCCCTCCGTGCCTGCTCCGCTCCTTCTCTCATGTTGTTGTGGGGCTGCCCCCGCACCTGCTGTGTAATTTCCCAGATGTGATGTGCCTTCTATCGGTGGACTTCTCCCCTCTGCACAGGGGTGGGGAGGCGGGGTTCGCTTGGTCCGTGCTGGCTGCTCGGGCGTCACCCGCCAGATCTTGGGCAGCCCCACCGGGCCCCTCCGCTTATCCGGTAGAGGGTCCGTAGGGCCCACAGCCCGTCCTCAGCCTCTTCACCTGCTTCTGCGTGGCAGCTTCAGGTCTGCTCAGACAGAGGAGTTCCTCTGCTCCTCCTCTGCCTCGATTGTCCACCTGTTTCACGTGCTCCGACTGACCTGTCGTTATGGGGGGGCCCCAGCTCCTGTTGTTTTGCCTTCCCGTTGCGGATGGCCCTCTGTTCGCTGTCTTCCTGTTCTCCGCCTGAGGGCGGGGGGGGGGGCAAGGATCACCTGGTCTACGCAGGCTGCACGGGCCCTCCTCTGCTGGGTCCTGGGCTCCTCGACTGGGACCTCCGCTTATCCGGCTGAAGGTCTGCCGGGCCAAATGTCAATCTCCGGCTTCTCTGTCTGCTTCTGCAGGGCCACTTTAGGCTTGCCCCGTCCGAGGGGGTCTTCTGCCTCTCTCCCGCCACAGCTGTAGACCTGCTCCCCCTGTAAAGCGGGTTCTTCCTCTGGTCATGCGGGGCTCCCCGGGGCACCTCGATCTTTGCTGGCCACTGCGCCAACCTCCGAGCTGCTGTCACCTCTGATGTCTCCGTCGATCCGCCCAACTGGGGGGGCACTCCAGCAGCTCCCGGATCGCCAGAGGGGTTTCAGGGGGATGGGGTGGTGGGTGTTGCTTTGTGCCTCAAATGTCTGGGGGAGATTCCCTTGCTCTTCGTTGGGTAGGCCTCCACAGCGGGACTCTTCACTTGCCCATCCCCCTCCGGGCCTTCCTCGTTGGGGCTACCGCCCGACTTGCACCGTTGGTGGAATAAGGTCTGTTGGAGCTCTTCCACTTCTATATTGGGCACTCTCGTCGGTCCGCAGCTGCAGTCACTGTAAATTCGTTTTCCCCCTGCGTTTTCAGCACTTTTTCACATGCTTTAGACTCTTTTCAAATCCTGCTGATGCGGAGCCCGGAGATGTACGTCTTCACTTGCGGGCGGCCGTCTTGGAATCCAGGTCGATGGATTTTTAACCGTCATCTCTCTTCTACCACGTGAACTGGGGTGTGCGACCCAGCCCTTTAAGATGAGGTAGCAATACTTTGAGATGGATGGAGATGCAGAATATACTCAAACATCAATAATCAAACTGACTCGGGAAGTTGGCAAAGTGTAACTGTTTTAATATCAATTATCTAAAACGGAGTTACAACGAACATCAACAAATTCGCTCAATCTTCACACTCCATGCATGTCATAAAAAAAGCAACTTTTATACTAAAACCTCATTATCATTGACGTCAACCTATGTTGCAAACTACAAAAACCTATTTGGGAAGGTGATATGCTTACAGGGAACATCTAGGTATACATTGCATACTTGTTGGAAGGTGATTGGGTCTCTAATATCAGGTAGGGCAACTAAGCCCTCCCTTAGTGCAGGTCACTACGAACGTCCTCAAATACACAACGTCCCATTAGTTATACAAACTATAGGGCTCTCTATTACATGACGCTCTATAATTGGCTGACACCCGTGTACCCCTCTGTAATATTCCACACAAGTAAGCAGCATGCAGGCTAACATCCAGGCGCTGGTGGGCTGGTCATAACAATAGCTTTCCACCAATTAGCCTGTTTATCTATAATCACACTTGCAGTCTGCCAGTGAATTAAGCTATGAACTTGGCCTTGAAAATGTTCTCTGAGCTTGAAAATATGAGGGAGTATAGGCATACTCTGTCTTGTCGGTTTCGATACATCTCACCCCAGTGCCTGTTTTCATCCAACCACATGACTGCAGACCATGTTTTCGAGTCTTTCTGCATTTAAAATACTATTAAATGATGAACCTCCGACGTCTTCAATGTTCTCACTCCTCACCTAAGAGTTTTGTTCTTTCGCATGTTCTGTAACCACTGCTCTGAACATTCAGTCCCAAGGTGGCCTTGACTTCTTGGTGTTGAGCCAGCCAAGGCCTTTCTTGTTTCACCTCCATGGTTAGGTTTTCCAATTTCTAACTGCGACACACTGAAAACCTTCCTTTTCACTGGATCTAGCTCTGCTAAAGTGCATTGTCGAATCATCCATAGTTCATAAGTTTCCTATGCATATATGTTGGCGCATCGCTGCAATCTATTCACTAGCTAGCCAGCCTTTAAGAATACTTTGTCTACTTGCATTACTGCTTCTGTACAATTGTAGAACGACTTGATATCTTCTTCATTATTTCTGTAGCATGAACATAGTCATCTCGAGCCCGAAGTTTTGTTAATCTTTGGCACCTCTAGAGTGCCTATAGAATGTTTACGTTCTCTCATCTCTGCATCTCTTCTGGGTGCGTCAGCTCTATTCTTCATGACGCCACCAATCTTCTCTTTTGCTCAGTTTTCACGCTTCTTCCCGGATTTCATTCAAATGGCCATCATATTGTCATGTATGCATGTATGGCTTTCTCAATGGGAATCCTACTTTCAGGATTCTCTTTGGTATTGGTACTCTCACTGGCATTGCACATGTCTCACACTCTGGCTCCCAAAATATAGGCAACATGGGGGAGGAGCTTTGGGTGGGGGTACTCTGCTCCACCTCTTCACTTTCCCAGAAATGCCTGGCATCGATGCAATAGCCATGTCCTATCCATACTGCAACATTTCTGGGTCCAATGTCAACCCCCCCTGGTACTGTGCTCCCACAATATGCCTGGACAATCTGCCTTACATTCAACTTGTATGTGTATGCCTGGCATGGAGCCTATAATGCCTTTGTCAGTGAATGAAATGGTCATGTTTAGTCTGCTCATGATGTCTCGTCCCAATAGGTTTACAGGTGCTTGTCTAGAGTAAAGTAAGGGTAAGGATACGTTGTGATCTCCTATAGATAGAGAGATGTTATCAGTAAAAGGAACCACTTCTCGAGCCCCAGAGAATCCTTGAGTGTTCATGGCATCTCCCGACAATGCAAATGCCCCCTCCTGAATGCATGACCTAGTCGCCCCAGTGTCAACAAAAAAGTTTTGTCACCTATCGTCACCCCTATGTGAGGTTCCTCTGCAGGTTTGGGGGTGACCGACAGGATAGGACACATCAAGTTCGTCTGTGAGCTTACCTATTGTGGATACATCGATAGCCCGTTCCCTGTGAAGGGGTTGTTCCCCACCATGGTGACCCCTCCCAGTCCTCTCACTGGAACAATTGCTATGGTGTCCATGGGTTCTGTCGTGTCAGCGTTCTGTATTTGTGCTAACTGCTGTGCAGTCCCCCTGGGCTGTGATGCCTGTAGGTACTGCGGTAATGGTGCTGTCATCTGTGGTTCCTGTAAAAAATAACATTGAGGTCTCGGCTGCTATGGACCAAGTTCAAAATTATTTATGATTATTCAAATGTTGTGTGTATCATTTCCGATATCACTTCAAATATGATTTACACCATCCAATATTCTAAATGCAATCAATATAATCCTACCGTATTAAATCAAGTTTCTTATTTATTTGGATGTGACAAATTCGAAAAAGAATTTCAAAAGTGAAAGACAAATACTTGTGTTAAAAAACATGTGTGAGGAAAACCGAAAAACACATGTTCAGACAAACTTCAGAGTTTTGAACAACTTTAGAACTAGTGTTACGCTCACCTGGTTCCCACAGGGGCGTCGATCGGACCCGGACAGCTGCGGTCTCCACCAACCTGATGCGTAGTGCAGAGATGACAGTCTGGACTGGCCCACCTAATCTTGTCTGCTGGACTCGTAGAAGTATTCTCCTGCAAGTGGAGAAAGGGATTTAGCCACCCGTGGACTTTAGTGATGGCCCCCCAACTGTTCTCGTTCCCCCCCTAATCACCTCCGATATCCCCTCTTGGTAACCTCACCTTATGTTTTTAAATGATGAGCATGGCATGCAGGGGCGCGTAGATATCAGTTACTTCACTGGTTTGAAGGTACTGGAGGAGTTCCGGCGGAATATTGACTCCAGTGTCTAAAAGTTCAAAGAGTTCAATATGTCCGATGTTCACTCTTGTTCCATTCCCTCGTTAGGTTGCACCTGGGTCCAAAAGAATATTGCCTGGAGGCAGCTGATGGCGTTCAGGTAAGAGTCTGTATTACCAAACACTGTCCGGTAAAAGTTGCATGAGTTTAACTTGCTGTTTTCTCTCCCTTTATAGGTGCAGCATAGAAGGATGCGGCGAATTAAAGGATAATACCTCCGGTGGTAAAGCAGGTAAGCCTATGGTGGCAAGAGATTGTCTTTGTCGGTTTTCTCGGCTCACCTTGTTATTCCTTTTGTTTTCCCCCCCAGGTGCTGGGTTTCGACTAAGAAAATGATGGAGGCAGCGCCGAGTCGAAAGATGCGGTGGACTGGTGAGTATAACGTGGCATTGCTGCTGGCGAAGCGACACATGCTGAAATAATGTCCTTTCCAGGCTCGGAGCTGTGCTGGGTCCGGAATCAGGTAAGGAATCAAATAATGTTATGATCTAACCTCTTCTCCTTTCTTTTCCTTTTGTCTAGGAGCTCCGGATTCGAGGCGGGCGTGGCAGAAGACTGGATGTTGACTTGCAGACACGGTGAGCGTTACGCTGCTGGATGCAGAATAACACGTAGCATGGGCTGCTGTTCGGGCGTGGTTTAAATAGCCTGCAAAGTAGTCCCAGGTAAGAAGTTCCCCAGAACCACACCCGAGTGAAAAATAGTCTGTTGGGTCCGGGGCTGTTGGGGTTTTAATAAGTATCTGGATGCCTGCTCACGGGGCTGATGGACTCGATCCGGATGCCCTGGGGTAGGCATCATGACTGCACTCCCCTCCCCCCGCCCCCAAGGCCCCTCCTAAAGTTGTTCTTCCCCTTGGCCCTGGCTGTCTGGGAAGTCCCGATGGAATTTTTTCACCAATCGAGGAGCATGAACGTGGTCACTAGGTTCCCATGACCTTTCTTGTGGTCCGTAACCCTTCCAGTCGATTAAATAAAAAAGTCTTGATTTAACCATTTTAGAGTCCAGGATGTTTTTTACCTCAAATTCAGGTTCTCCATCTATTACGATGGGGTCAGGTGGTTTGGTTAATCTTGTCCTGGGTTGAACTGGTTTTAGAAGTGAAACATGAGACAGGATGAATCCGCATATTAGAGGGTAATTCTAATTTGACGGCCACCAGGTTGATAATGGCCTTAATGGTGTAAGGTTCCAAATATCTAGGATTAAAAGTCTGAGTTCCTTTCAGAGGTATATGTCTTGTAGCCAGCCAAACTTGGTCTCCGATTCGATATGGTGGGGTCTAACGTCTATGTTGATCAGCATTTTTCTTGTATTTCTCTTTTGCTTGTTTCAAATGTTTTGTTGCCTCTTTAAAAGCTTGTGTAATAGTAGAATGCAGATGAGTTACTGCCGGCATTTCTAAATGCTGGGGCGAATCGAGTTCTGAGGTTCGAGGATGATGTCCATATATGGTATAAAAGGGGCTTTGTCCGGTTCCTGAATGTACAGAGTTATTGTATGCGTATTCAGAAATCCATAAAATGTCCTTCCAATTACTTTCGGTTTAGTGGAGCATACAAAGTAGGTATTGTTCAAGAGTCTGGTTGGTTTTCTCCGTCTGACCATCGGTTTGGGGATGGTGACTGGTTGATAACCTTACGTCGATTTGTGCCAATTGACAACACTTCTGCCAAAATTGCGAAATGAACTGACTACCTCGGTCAGCGATCAATACGGAAGCAAATCCATGTATTCGAACAATATTTTTCGAGAAATTCCTTGGCCAAGATTGAAGCAGAAGGTAATCCTTTTAAAGGAATGAAGTGGGCCATCTTGGAAAAAAGATCCACAATAACTAGAATGGTGTTGAATCCATTACATGGCGGTAGATCTGTAATAAAGTCTAAAGACAAAGTGTGCCATGGTGTGGGTGGAATATCTAAAGATTGTAAAAGACCAGCTGATTTCTTCTTTTGACTTTTGTTCTGGGCGCAGATGCCACAAGACAGTACAAATGACTTTACATCTTTTCGCCAGGTGGGCCACCAGAATTGTCTTTTAATTTTAGCTTCAGTTTTTGCAATACCTGGGTGCCCTTCCATCAGAGCTTCATGGTAATTGGAGATGACTTTTCTTGTAGTTCCTTGTGTGGTAGAAATAGACACCCTTGATAGTAAGGTAGGTCATTGACAACTGAATAATCTTGGCCCTTTTTAACCCAGTCCTGCAGGGCTGCTGAATCGAAAAGTTGTTGGATCTTTAAATGAATATCTTCTAAGGTCTGTAGAGTAGTTATCCCAAGAATTCTTTGTTCAGGAATTATAGGCACCGGTTCCGGGTTCGAATATGCTTCTCCCATCCCAATTCGGGATAAAGCGTCTGCCTTACCATTCTTACAACCTGGTCGATAAGTGATCACGAAATCGAATTCGGCAAGGAATAAGGCCCATCGAAGTTGACGCAATGATTGGGCCGTGGCTGTTTTTAAATACTGCAAGTTTCTGTGATCGGTGATTACAGTAATGGTATGCCTGGCACCGAGAAGATAATGCCGTCAAGCCTTGAAGGTGAATTTGATGGCTAACAACTCTTTATCAGTAACCGCATAGTTTAATTCGGGGGCCGAGAATTTTCTGGACCAAAATGCTACTGGATGAAGTTGACCGGTAACCGGATCGTTCGGGGACAGGACAGCCCCCATGGCTAAACTGGATGCATCGGTTTCAACTATGTATGGGAGCTCGGGGGTGGATGCTTTAAGACAGGTGCCGACGTGAATTTCAATTCCAGTCCTTGGAAGGCTTTTTCAGCCTCTTCGGTCCACAAGAAGCGTTTGTTTTTTTGCAAAAGTGCTGTGATGGGGTGTACAACATGTGAGAAGTCAGGAATAAATCTGCGGTAGAAATTAGCAAATCCAAGCATGCTTTGCACCCCTTTAACTGAACTGGGTGATGGCCACTTGAGAATTGCGTCCACCTTTCGAGAGTCCATTCGGACTCCTTTTGGAGTCAGGATAAATCCAAGGAATTCAACTTCTGTAGCATGAAAAACACGTTTTTCCAATTTTGCATATAACTTGTGCTGGCGTAGTTTCTCAAGGACTGTCAGCTTCTCCATTTCATATATCCATTTCCCTGCATCCGTACTTAATGAGGGTAGTCTGCATTTGACATTCTCTTTGTGTGTTTCCAGGGTACATACTGAGGCCTTGTCTCTCCCCTTTCAAGTAGGGGCATCTGTGAAAATGCTGCCCATTCCTCTGTTTTTCTCCTGTACTGCCTGATCTGAATGGGCCCTCTCTTGTCCTCAATGTCTGTGCATATGTCTGTGGGTTCTAGCATGGGTATTCGTTTTGTCTCTTCATGTGCTCTAGACAGTCGTCCCCTGGAATATGCCTATGCTGTCTCCTCCAACCTACGCCCTGGAAGATTCCTCAGTCTGTGAATGTATGCATTTGATGTGGCGTACCTGTCAGGTGTGTATTGCTTTTGGTCATGTGGATCCGTCCCTCCTCCCTGTTGTCTCTGTGACCTGCATTCCCAGGATTCCCCTTCACCTGTTCTTGTGAGATAGTTTGTTATGCTCTCCCCTTTCATCCTCATGCCTGTCCTTGTCAGAGTCTGTGTCCATGTTGCTGCAAAAGTTGTCTCCGAAACTTAACTTGTGTGATGTAGAGTCGTGGTTGTGCTGTGTATCAAGATCAATATCCACTTAATAATATTTATTTTCTCCTTGCCATATTCCTAAGCGTGCAGTGCGTTGCCCTGCTGAGCTGTCCCAGCGTACTTCAGAGCTATCTGGTTCTGGTCGCCGCTCCCCTTCCCGTCATTTCCTTTCCCGTTCTAATGTAGCTTGCTCCCCCGTCGCTTTCATTGCTCACTCATCCTCCTCCTTTCCGCGCCCGTTCTCTCTCCAGTCTGTCTATCTGCAACTTCCTCTGCCTCCTTTCTTCTTACCTACGTGTTTCTTGCTCCATTATCTGCCTTCTCCGTTCTGCCAGTTCTACCTCCTTCTTGTCACTCCCCTTCCTCTCCCATTCTTCCCTCTCGTTCTCTCTCCGCTCCCTTTCTAGTCTCTCTGCTCGTTCCTTATCCATACGCTCCTTCTCCCTTCTCCATTGCGTTTCCTCCTGTTCCAATTTCTCCTTCATTTCCCTCTCTTCCTGCTCTCTTCTAGCCTCCTTGTCCCTGTTTTGTTGTTCCTCCTGCTCCACTTGAGCCGCCTAATAAAGCCTCCCCTGTTCCCTTTCCAAGCCCTCTATGGCCCTTGTTGCTCCTTCTGCAACCCCCCCGTTGTTTCCCTTTAAGTTTCCTGAGTATTTGTGCCGCTATCCACTCCTCAGTACCTATGCCCTCAAATTCTGCCTTCGCTCCCGGCAGCCCCTCTCCGTCTGTCTCGTTGCTGCTGGTGGGTTTTCCTGAACCTCGTGAGCTCTCTTCTTGAGTATATGGTGGTGGTTTATACGTTGGATTTGAGTATCCCTCTGCCGCCCGTAGTCCCTTCATGGATTCCCTGGTCTTCCTCTATGTCATCAGATACTACGCTAGGAGGAGGTGCGGAATGGTCGGGTGCCTCTTCCTTCACCTCCTGCTGGTTCATCATCCATACCCGTTCTTCCGCCCCCTCTTGCCAACTTCTTCCCCTTATAGGTATTCTGTAAGTGTGTCAGTAGTGACTGCTGCAAGTCCCTGGAGAAACTGCCGCTTGGTGGCCATGGCCATGTTACTTTCCCTTCAGTGCTCCTGGCCCATTCCACTCTGTATTTAATCATCTTTCTTTATACAGTGGCAGGGCTCTGCAAAGTTGTTGGATGGGGGTCGGCCCCCCGGTCACGCCCTGATACTTGGGGTACATTATTTGTTTATCTGAACTCTAATCGAGGGTTTTGATAATCCGCTGCCAGGAAAAAGGGGTAAACTGCAATGGATATGTACTTTAATTGCTACAAGCTCACTTGCTCTGCACCTTACACGGCCTGCTCCGCGCACAGCTCCGCCTTCACAGTTGCTGCCTTCTCCGGCACCACCACAATCCTGCGCATGCGCCTTCCGCGCACCGCTGCTCTTCACCTCTCTACCAATCACAAGTCTGCAACACTAGCTCCTCACCATCAAAATTTCCCGTCCTATGCAATAACCTAAGGGTGACGTCACCAAGCTAACCCTCAGACTGAATGGACAGACAATGTGCACCAACACAAGACAATGACCTGCTGCTGATATTCCCACACACAAATTCCCCAACAATTCTGTAACCCCACAGCTGTCTTCCTACCTCTCCAGGGCAGAGTATTCTATTTCCTTGTAATTAACTGCACCCGGTAGGTCACCTAACGCATGAAACGTCTCTCTCCAGGAGACTTAACCAGTTAATACACTTCCACAATATAGGATAGCTCCAGCTAACCTCTACGGGAATACTGTCATCTATGCTCCGAGCTACAACGCCCAATTCACAGGTATCCTTCATTTACATACTTCTATAATCCAAGCCGTTCAAGTCTATAGTCCTAGTAAGTCACTAGAGCCTTTTACCTCGAAGACCGAATGCTCCCTAAACATAGAAAAGGGACTACTACCTCTGCTCTGGGTCCCCACTCAATAATACCACTAACAATACTGAAAACACACTGTAATACTATCAACAATACCTACCTCCCTCCTCCCACAATTATTCAACACCCTCTCTTATGCACGCATTACTAATTACCAGGACCAATTCTTACGTTCCGTGCTCGGTGATGCAGCTCGGCCACTGGCTCCCCGTCAACCGCTCGCCTCGCCCTTCCGGTCTGCCATGGACCCTGCCCCGATCGCGGGCGAGATAATTATCCAGAACGGCTTCCGACGCCCTCTCTCCGCATAGCGCTGTTCCTGTGTCTCACAATACCTGTGAGGGGCCCACAGCCTTGCAGGTCCGGTCTCAAAGGAGGCAGCTTCTGGCCGGGCTGATGCCTTGGTCCATCACCTCTGTTACAAACTTGTTGGGGAGAACTTCCAGGCAAGCAGAATGGGCTGCTAGGAGTTTGCAGACTCCGAACTCATGGAAGGCCTAACTCCTTCCTCTGTCCCAAAAAGGAACGCCACTGCAGGTAGGTAGCAAGTTCAACTGTGGTTTATTACAGCCAGAAACTAACAGGGATCATCGGCACTCGGATAGAAGACTAGGTGCACTCTCGGTGAACAATGGCTCGCAGGCCAGTTTTTAGGCAGATCTACATCACAACGGCATCACAACCTGGGCCCTTCTCCAGCAAACCTATCGCCCCTCGGGATTGGTTATTTAGTAGTAGTTCCCTTATAGCGGTCCCTATAGAGGTTATTTCATTGGCTCTCCCATGTCAGATGTCAAGCCTGGATCGGACCCAAAAAATGTTACTGCTAAATTGTTTTAGTATGCGGCCCCCATGATTGGTTGGTGGCCCCCCCCGTTACCCACCCATAGGGTCATGAATTGTGATCGGTTGAGCTTTTAGCCCCCAGACATGGGACCCAAGTTGGTTCTCAGCTCGGAGTGTACCTGTGCAAGGTAACATGTGCAACTATGTGTCTGCGTTATACCCGTATGTGAACTACCTTTGCCTATGAGAGTGCTCCTTTCCCATCGTGTAACTTTGGCTTTGGTTATAACAACTTTGTTGCCAGTCGCTGTCCAGCTCGTGGGATCTCTGCTCTTCTCAGTCGTCAATTCTTGGCTTGTCGTCAGCTCGGCCGGACCACATGTCCAAAGGTTGCGTTTGTGGGCTTCTGGAGCTCTCTAATCGTTTGAATGTAGGAGAATTATTCGGGTCTGCCATGTTAGTGTTACTTCAGGTCATGAGAAAGAATGTCGTCTGTAACAGTGCAACCATGGCGAGGGTCCTGTTTCACACATGGCAGCTCTCTGGTTCACGCTGCAGTCAGCTTTAGCTTTTAGTTTTGCAAACTTGTTGTGGCCTACTGTGGCTTCCTGAGCCATACTCTAGTTTCTTCTGTATGTGCATTTCCATAGTATCCATAAGTTAATGGAACCCAGTGCTGCTGGGTGCCTTGAGTGTTCTTGTTCTCTATAAGGTTATTTGCATGTAAGCAACTGCAAGCATTTACACATTCTCTTCCTTGCTTCTTGCGGTTTCTGCGTTGCGGCATACTAATGACAAAATAATAAACGTGCAGGCAGTATGTATCTGTTACTGTCTAACTAATAGAACTGTACGCCAGTGTTCTTCGTGTATTTGGGTGCTTGATTGTGTCCCACTGTGCGGATGGCATGTGTGCTTCATGTCTAATGCTGCTATGTCGTGTTGCCTCAAACGGCTAGATGAGTGGCTTCTTGGCACTTCAGTTGAGACTGTCGATGGAGTTGTCTTTAGTCTCGTCCTAGGGGTTTTCATCCATCCTGCGCAATGTTCGCACTGCTCTTAGGTGGTAAAATTGGCTGGGAGGGTATCTTTCATTGTACTTGTCCATTGGAAGTGCAGTGGGGATTGGTGCGTGTTCGTGCGATCGGCGGCCATATTGTCTGTGGTTTTTTTTCCGGTTCCAGTGTTTGGCAGGTGGGGGGACATGGCCTGATTTCGACCTTCCCTCTTCAGTTGTCATGCAAATGAAAAAGTCTGGCTTCCTACACATTTTTTTCTTCCCTCTAGCATTGAAATTGCCCACCTTATAAGCCTTTATCCTGGGGCAAGTTCATGGAAATCATTTACAGGGAGCTTTAAGTTCCAAATTAACAATTTACTGCCCCCAACTATTTTCAGTTTTTGTTAATGACATGGTGGTGTATATTAGCAGTGACAATTTCGATGCTCCAAAGATTGCTTGCCAGCCCACCCTGTTCTTACTTTATGCCGGCGATACAGTTCTTTAGATGGACTAAAATGGTAACAGTCATGCTGTAGGAAGATTTTGTACTGCATTGCAATAATGAAAGGCAGACTATAATAAAAAACAAATACGAATATGTAATTTGGTTCGTATGAAGTGTAGTTCATAGTAACCTATTAGAGGTGGTGTAGGCATTTGACTATTTATATAAAGTCTGTGAAAAAACATGTTGAAGTCCTGTTAAGGTGATGGTTTAATTAAACAAAACCCTTGAGCTTGGGCACATGTAGGAAGCTACACTATTTGAACTATGATCGCACCCTGATGCAGAGCACACTGGATACTGAAGCACACTGATGGCAGCCATTGCCTGTTGCCACTTTGCCCGGGACATGGCAAAGCTCTGCAGAGCCACCCAAATTAGCCACACTGCCCGACTATCCAAATTAGCCACTGGGCGTGTGGACCGGCCCAGTGGCCACTGTCTATAACTTCTGGCCATGATATGCGCCCCAGACTCCAGAATGGGAATGTTCTGCAGCCAGGACCAGTGGTCGCTTTACCCCCTTAACAGGTCCATGGCTTTATTACATGTGTTAGCTTGCGCTACACATGCGCACAATATGTTTGGCATATATTTTAAGAGACCACAATAATTTTGTACTCTGGTAGGTAGTTTCTCATAATGCATGCTGCTGTGATATCATCATTGTGCTCTAGTTTGCACTGATGCCATTGATGATGTAATAAGCAACGTCATCAGGTGCTGAAGGGCTTCGCCACGGGGGTGAGGGGGTCATAGTTTGAGGGGCGGAATTTCAGGGGTTTTGTGGATTTAAACCATCACCTTTGTGGCACCTCATCTATAGTCTTTTCACTGAAGTCCAAGAGTTTTATTATGCTATGTACATCTCACCCCATCTGTAGTAGTTAAATACAGTGTCCCATTGGCCCTGCAAGTTGGATGAATGCACACTTGCCAATGGCCATTTTGTAACAATTATTGTATTTGTGTTTCATTAGCCATGACCTGTGTCCCCTGTGGACATGGTCCACTGGGCCACTGGCCATGGCCTGTAGCCATTCCCAGACGTGGCTAATTTTCAACAATAGGTGTAATAGGCCATGGCTTACTGCCCATGGCCGTTGTCCATTCCAGTAATATTTGTTTATTTTTTCAGTTTCACCCTCTTTCATTCCCATGAGCAACCTGCGTGGGGTTCCATTCCAGTGAGAATCTGGGTGTTTGTAGGAACACAACCTGGTTCTTGCGAACAACGAACAACTGCATAACATTTAACAAATCTTCCTAGGCCGTTGCAACTTCAATTATGCAAACGTCTCCCCACACTAATGACACACTTCACACTGCCCATAACCTAATATCTTTTTCCTGACATTAAATACTGTGATGCATTTCCAATTCCCGTGATAATCGTGTGAAATTCCGGTGGGAGTGCAGCATTTTTCGTGACAAAATTGAACTGATCAGACTGAAATAGCCCCACCCCAACTCTCTCACTCACCGTTTGCTCCTCTTTCGCTCTCCTGAAATCTACCCTGCTGGCAAATATTCACTAATTTCCGGCAAATATTTTTTAGTGCATCTCTTTTTCTGTTCTGGTTACATTTTCGTGAGCTATGTCTGGCATATGGCAAAGAACCCCCACAATGTTGGATATACATTTCTGAAAATCATATTTGCTGCGATTCACCATGGAAGATGGATAAAAGATTGTTGGTGCCAGGGCATGCGGTTAGCAGCCAATTTTAAAAAGCTACTGGACGGATTTATATCATTCCAACAAAAGGCCCAGATGCATCTTTTTGTGTCCGACTTGTTTTGAATTTGGTGCAAATCTGTCCAGCTGTTTTAGATGCACGCCTATTTTTGCCTATGGGAAAACTAATGCAAAATGTGAAAAACAACACATTTTTTTCAATATTTTATAACTTCGAAACTGCTGGGACGAATTTGCATCAGATCCCCCAAATGTGGTTATCTGGGCCAAAACTATTGTTGTAAAATTCCGTACAGCTACGTCAAACGAGTGAACAGTTATTAGCAATTAAATTTTCACAAAATCAGTGGATCATACATTTGACCTTAACTCTTATGGCCATGGTTGTTCCCTTAATAGTACCTATTAGACCTATTGGAGAGGACTGATACCTTTTTGACTATTTAGGTATCCGTTTTGCTGTTAACATGTCATGGGACCCTCTGATTATGTAAGGTAGAATATCTTTTGTTGCATAAAAACTTTCAGTTGTAAATTGTATTTCCAAATTTTCGGGGTAATGCTGCTGCTCAGGCTGTAAACGCGTGTGCTGCCAGGGAATTAAAAAGTGAATTGTATTGAAGCACAGTGTGGTCCGTTTTGGCTGTGTACTGTCCAGCCTTCAAGGTCGATTGATTTTATAAAAATGTGTTTTGTCTGCAAGCTGCTACCCCTAGTATTTTCAACATGTGGTTCTGGAGATGTTTTGGACTAAGACTCCCAGGAGCATTCACAATTCATTATGTTGGATACAGCAGGGTTGTTGCCTGAAACCTCTGGAGAACCAAAGGATACAGACCCTATCTATACTCCATTTCCCCACTGTGCCTGGGGTTTAAAACTATGGGGGAGGTGGCTGCACTATAACCGTTGTTAATGTGGTGAACCAGAAGAAGGACTCAGCCTGCATTGGGTCATGTTAACAACGTTTTATTTAAATATAAAGGAAAATCTTCAACTTGCCCTATAGCTATGAGGGAGTTTCCCTGCCTAACAAAACAAAAGCTAATGGTGCTCGTCAAGTCCGAAGTAAAAAGTCTTCAGTCAGTGTCCTAAACTGCTAAGAAAACACCTAACTAAAAGGAAAAATGCTAGGCTGCACACTGCTGCCTCCACAAGCTTTCTGATGTGTCCCTTTTTACCCCTAATCTCATTGTGGTGAAGTTTCCCTGCCCAAAGCCTCAAATAAGGCTTTTCATGTGGCGGCAGGGAATTTGTAAGCCCCTGCCAATAGACCCTCTTTCCAGCATGTCCTTCACCTAATCCCTAACTCTTCCCCTTTCTTGGAGAATTTGAGCTTCCTCGTGGCCAGAGGGGGAGTCCACTATGGTAACTGTTCCTCTATTGCCTATGGGACAGGCCATATCTTTTTTATTGTCGCGTGATCCTTCTTCAGGCAGGCTCTGGACACTCCTCCACATGAATTTGGTTGCGAGTTCAACACATGGCTAACATCACAGCACATGAGATTGCCACTGCGGTCTGAGGCATTAGGAGGTGAGCCATGCAGCAGGATAAACATTGCCTAGTTGGAGTGCGTGGCATCATTTGATGATGCCAGGGCTTTAAGTGGGCTGGGGCAGAGCCCCGGCACTCTCCAAAAAGTGCTACTGAACCGGGTCCAAAAGGGGCTCCTCAGCCGGGGGCAGGTGTCAGCACTTTGGATTAGAAAAAAGAAATGGCATTGCCTCCTTCATTTTTCTAATCCGAAGTGCTGACACCTGCAGTCAGCCCTTTAACCATGCAGCGCATCACCTAAACAGACTGCGTGATGACTCTTCACCAAGAAACAGGAGGGGAGGGCTGGTTACTGGACCTGTCCTTTTGTTTCAGAGTAAAGCGCCAACACGCAGCAGGAAGCTCTTTAACCGTGAAGTGCAGCTCGGTTAAAGGGCTTCCTGCTGCATATTGGATCTTTAATCAGAAACAAAAAAGGCCGGCCACCCCAGCCCTCTTCCTGTTTCTGAATAAAGAGGCACCACGTACCAAGCAGCCCTTTCACTCAAGGAGTCGCATAGCCAACCCTTTAATCACACATCTCTTTGAATTAAAAGGCTGAATGAAAACCCCCGCGATTTAACATCCTACTTAAAGCACTGGATGCTGCACGTACATGTTTCAGTCGCTGGCTTTGATCCACACACGTGCTTGCAGATCATTTTAGTTATTCATAGATATTATGTTGTCACGTTGAAGCGATGTAAAATGCAAAAGCAACCGTAAGCATCGAGCAATGAATACAAATCGTGGCACAAGACACACATACATTGTAAAGGACACTTCACATTCGCCACAATTTTCACACGGAACATGTGATGGCATAAATACATTGAAAAACCACAACTAGCAGGCTAGCATATATTTTGACATACTGGTACGTCATGTTCACACTATGTGCACTCTAAGCTTGAAAAAGATTACACACCCACTGGTGCATCACACTAACACATTGTAACACGCTTGCACCACACACATACAAGCAAATATACATCAATGCACTATGAACCTTGCTCGCACTCGTACCATACAAATGGACACACACATGCACTGGCAAACTAAGACCCATTCTTTAATTGACACACAATAATACACACTGTGTCAACACGTGGCATTCATACTGTGACACATTCACGATATGTCACACACCAGAACACACATCCGCGGTTTGGCAAAGGCACAGACCCATGCTGTGTGGAATTCATAATATCATCCACAAACTGACACAATATAATGCACACTGGCACCTATACTGTCTCTAATACACACACCTACACTTCTTGCAGTTTTTTTATTTATATGCTAAAACCTTGTGCTACTCGACGGAATATGCATTTTAACAGATTACCAGTTGTCTTCATACCGTGTTTTCCTGTTAATTAGGCAAGTGTACCTGGCATGGCCTCGCTTATCATTGGGGCTTTTTTACAATACGGTATTTAAGGAGGTGGCCATTTAGTTTTTTTGTTTACCTATATTAAAAGAAAAGTACATGTAGGTCAAATGCATCACTCGTAGATTGCATTTAAAAGGTTCCTTGAGTGCATTTGCACCCGCGACTAATTTGCTTATCATGAGGAACCACAACTCTGCCTTGCGCTGCTCATGACATCCCACGTTGCACTCATTGGCATGGAAAATCGACTCTTAAAAAGTCCATTTGGGCTGTGGTTTGTGTTGGACTTGAAATGAAAAGAGGGCATACCCCCAGAATGGTTATTACTTTTTCCCTTAATTCTTTTTTATTCACGTATCTTTTAGGAACTGTGGTATGTATATAAACTCAATCTCATCCGAGACATGGCAGTCGTATTTTCAGAAACTGTATCTTTCCCCCTTTCCTGACATCCATCTAAATCCCTGTTTATCAGTGGTAACAAAAGAACTCACCTTTGATATTGACGACATCAAATCATGCATCTTGAAACTGAGCTCGTCCCGGGCAGTAGGCCCTGATGGGCTGCATAACACTATGTTAAAAAAGCACAGTGATGAATGGGCAGATATCCTTCATCGTATCTTCAATCAGGTGTTGAATTCTGGTATCATTCCCGAAACCTGGAGAAAATCTATCATTCTCCCAATTTACAAAAAGGGTAATCACGAGAATCCTAAATCATATAGGCCAATTGCTCTACTAGACTGTCCTGGCAAATTATTTGCCAGATTACTCTTGAAACAATTTACCATATGGCTAGAGAATAGCAATTTACGAGATCCATTCCAAACGGGGTTTCTACAAGGGATAGGCACTGGCATAAACATCATCACTCTATCAAGTCTTATCCAACGAGCCTACCAAAGAAAACAGCCCCTGTACCTTGCCTTTATCGACTTTCAAATGGCATTTGATGCAGTCCCAAGAGAGCTCTTGTACAAAAAACTATTTGATGCCAACTGTCCATGGTACATCTTGAAATGGATAATCCAATTATACACCAGTACCACAATTCAAGTGAAACTTACCAATGATGGCCTCTTAACACCACCAATTGTTACAGCTAGAGGCCTGAAGCAGGGCTGTTTACTAGCTTCAGCCCTGTTCAATTTCTTTGTCTCTGACATTCATCAAAGTTTCAATAAAGTAATATCTGATTCTCCTAGACTCATGGGAGTTCAGATTCAATGGCTACTCTATGCTGATGATATGGTCTTAATGTCACATACCCCTAAAGGCTTACGTCAATTACTAGGTTCCCTAGACGTCTACACAAAAGCAAATGGCATAACAATTAACATTGCTAAGACAAATGTCGTTCAATTTGGCACCAAGAGGCAAAGTTCATCTCAGCTATATTGGCCCCTTCAAAAAAGTGAGATCATTGTTACTAATGAATATGTGTATCTAGGAATGGTCATTTCCAATTTGTGTGCCCCTGATCAGTATAATAAAAATGGGCTTCATAAACTGCAAATGTGCATCTCACAAGCCAAAGTTATTAAGGCGAGATACTGTAAATTTTCTCTATTACCGATCCTCACGTACTTCAAACAAAAAGTGGTTCAAGTCATTTTATATGGCGCCGAGACCCGCTGCATTATGACATACACCTACTGGGCCATCAGGGAGGGTCGGTTTTGGAGACAAATTTTGCATTTACCACCCTCACAACCTTTGCCACCTGTAAGGTATGAGTTGGGTTTAATCTCACTATATGCAATTTATAAATGGAATTTATGTGCCTTATACCGCAAATGCCTCCTAAATCAAGCCACAGTAGGGATAACCAATATCATATCCATCTACCTACTAAGATCTATGGACACCTTTCCGAAAGCATGGCGGCAAAAAATCCAATCTATTCTAGAAAAAGCACAGATAGATTCAGCCTTATTACTAGAGAATCCAGACAAAGCGAAATCAAAAATTTGGGAGGCCGACTGGATTCATACACGTCTAGCCTGTACTAATTATAAAAACTTTGAGGTTTTTCCATTTGAACTCAAAAGTTATAATACAGTGGCTAACTATTTGGTGAGGTCTCCCAACCCGAGTCACCGCAATGGTTTCTTGAGATTTAGGCTGAATCTATGGTTGACTAATGAAGTGTTGAATCACAGGGACAATATTAACAGCAATTTGCCCTGTCGATTTTGTGAACAACATCCAGAAACGCTTCAGCATCTATGCACTGAATGCGATAGATTAGTATCAATTCGCTGTACTCACTTTAAACCCCTATTTTTGACTCAAGAGATCCTGACCCCCAAGCACTTATGGGTCTTATTACTTCACACCAATAGAAAGGCCGTCAGATATGCTGTGGTAAATTACTTGTATCAACTCAAAATACCAATGTATGCAAAGCCAAGAGCTCATGGCAATGTTTAAACACATTGTGTAGTATTCCTGATCTCTTTTTTTTTTTTTTTATTATTTGTTTCCTGTATACATACTGTACTTATGTAAACTATTGTGAAATTGTACATACATGTTTTATTAATTGCTTTTAAAAGTTGAAAGGTCTCGATTAATCGCGACCAAATCAACTATTAATAATAAAAAAAAAATAAAAAAAAATATGTGCTTTTTCAGGAATCAAAACTGGCCAACGTCTGTATCTCTTTTTTGAGCTGACCACAACCTCCTTTTTAACCAACATGTTTACACTGAATGTTTGTTTTGTGTTAATGATACATGCTGATATACCCACTGTGCCCACTGGGCATGGTCACATGCACTTGGCCAGGGAATGGCCTTTATCCGAGCCCAGGGCACCTGCAAGCAACACATTGCATCCACTGGGATGCCCTACACCATGTCTAATGGACACTGTGCCCACGACATGGTCCCTGGCCATGCCACACACTCTTCTCCGAAATCCTGATGTGCGGAAATGCCCAGAGGCTACTTTTACCAGGGCATGACCTTTGACCATGGCTCGTGCACCAAAAGTCACCTAGTGTTGCCACTGGTTATGCCCTCTGGCCACTACAGGGTATGAGCTTGGACCATGCTCTCGTCACCCTTAAGGGACCTTCTGTGCCCAATGTGAAGGCCGTGCAGTTAGGCCCATTAGCACCGTTACCTGGGTCATGGCCTTCGATCATGCCCCTGGCACTCTTTAGCCACTAGAAATGGCCTGTGCCATGTACTTTGGGAACAGTGGGTGGGTTAAGGGCATAGCATTTCAGTCCTGCCCCAAGCGCTCTTCGGGCTCCTGAACGCCTATTGGACATGGTCTGAAACTATGCCTAGAGGCTACTTTACATAGGAGCATGGTCTTTGACCATGCTGCACCTGGCCTGCAGCCAGGCCCGCTGACCGCATTGCCCATTGTGTGTCCACAAGCCAATGCCGATAGACTACGGCCGTTTCCACTTTGTCCACCACATGTCCTTGGTCATGCCCTGGGCACTCTTAGTAGCCATGGCCCATCAACCTGCTGCCAATTACGATACAGGCTAGGTCACCTTCCTTCCTCTCAACTGGCCTCTGGACATGGTCTGCTGTATTGCACTGTGGCCAGGCACACCAATGGCCCCGGTGGGCCCACAGGCTGTTACTATCCCCTGGACCTAGTTTACAAGTCTGTGCCAGGACCGTTGGTATGAGACTTAGCTCTTGGGACCTGTCTGCAAGCCTCATGAAAAAAAAAAAATGTTGTGCCATTTTGGGGACATGTTGCACCTCTCTGTGATCTCCTGACCATAACTTTCTGTTTGGGGCATGGCGAGGGGCTACAATATGTCCTGTTAAAAAAAAAAGTGTTCAGCACAGGCTGCACTGGGCCCCGGTAAAAAGTCAGTGAATAACAATGGTGCCGTTTTGAAATTGGATTTGTTCCAACTTCCCTTTCTAGTTGCCCCCAACTATGATTTACGGACCTTTTGTGAGTCACTGCAGAGCAATTACCCTATCAGGAGCCAGAAAATGGTCATGTGAGTCTGCGAACCGTTCAGGCGAACCCAAATATTCCTAATGGGAATTTGGGCAATTTTAGTCAAATAAAAAAGAAAAAACCTGCTGTATGGCCTTGTGCCAAATCACGAATTGATTGTAAGTCTGACCAGATGCAAGGTCCTCGTGAAGGTTTGGTAATAATCCATGCCATGGTTAGGCTGAAAGTGGGAACAATTTTGGCCTGTGAGAATTTGCTAGAGTAATGCATGTTTTGGCAGCTCCGTATAGCCTCACAAATCATTCAAACCAATATAGTCTGGTGTATATTTTTCCTGGTAATTTACTTGCAGGTTTGTAAGTTGTAAGTGCCTCAAAAATATGCTTCCCAGTTGGAGTTCAAATTAACCATAATGACTGGGTCGCTTTCTCACCGACCCTGATATATATAAAGAGATTGAAAAAAAGATTTCATGAGCAGGAGTTAAAAGCAGCTACTGGGTATCCATCATCATTAAGTAAATGGATGCTGCCTGTAGGGAACTAGTAGCAAGCCACAAATCTAACTTGCACATGAGATGCAAGCTAGAACCTTTTTCATCACTTATATATTGCCACATTCCCAAACTCACAGTTCATTTTACATCAATATGTTTATATTCTCCTTTTGTGGTCACATCTCATAGGGTCCTGAAAACCATTTGAGGGCCCTGCTATAAAACGAAGCTCACAGTGCCTACAACAACCAAGACCCTGCCTGCCTGTTGCCAGGAAGGACTGGAAATCTTTGATTGTCTCCCAGGTGGTAATGTGTCACACTACCTCCATTGTTATTGGGTCGCTCCTGGGCATCCAGCCCGAGCGTTTGCAACTAAGGGCCGCAAGCAGCAAAGAGTAACTTCATCTTTGTGAATGTTGGGGCTGGAAAGGTCCTACGGCCAGAACCCCTGAAGAAGCCAGAACACTGCCAAGCACGCCATTCACCTGACTCCTGCTTCCACCCATGGGAATCCTTCACCCTAGTGGCTCCCCATTCACTGTGGAGCTGATATTGCTGTTTAGAACTAAAGGGCCTCCATGTTGGGGTCTGCTAACTAGATTCTGGACCCATATAGCCCCATTGTCCATACACTCTGAACCTATACCTGCTCCTTCCAAGTTAACTATTCCCCCTTCCCTTTCTGCTCACCCAGCTACCTTCTCTCCCTTGGGCTGCTCTATTCCTCCACTGTCTTCAATTGCTGATTTCTTTGTCCCTCCATCATCCCTTTTGCCCCCTTTCTCTCAATACCCTCTCTTCTCTTCCTCTTCTATCTTAGTCTGCAGCTACAACACTGTTTAATGTATACCTCACTCTTTACTCTCCCGATCTCCCTCATCTCCTCTTTTGCTCGCACCACTCAAACCTGACGCTCCTGTTCTTCCAGGGTCTCAAACCTCATCTAACCTCTTTGCCTATCACAATATGCCTACTCCTCTCCTCACCTCACTCTTTCACTTGCCCTCGAATGCACAATCCCTCTGCAACACCTGTTTTTACATCACTGACCGCTTTGACTCCAAGCACCCTCAACTTTCACTTGCTATCACAGCAACTTGGATCTACTCTCATGACTCTGGTACACTAGTGGCTTTCCCAGAGACTCTTATCATCTTTCACTCTCCCAGACCTGTTGAGAAGGGCGGTGGAGGGGAGCTCATGATCAATACAAACCTCAGCACTGCCAGCCTGCCCACATCTGGCATCAAGCCTCCGCTTGTGAATTTGTTTTTATTCAACTCCTGCATCCTACTCCCCTCACCATTCTGGTTTGTCATGCTGACAATAAGGTGACTTTAACCTTCCCAAGCCTCCCTCAGCCACCCACCTTGAACTTACGTCCCTCATATCTCACCACTTCTTCTACTTCCTCCATGACCAGCCTGCCCAAACTGGTGATAACTAAACTTTGCATTTCTCTTTACTTCACTCTTCTCTTGTGACCTCAGCACTGACCCATCTCACTCTGATCTCACAATTGTTCATTTTAATGTCTTGGTCCCTGCATTTTGCTGCATTTTCTACTCCTCTTCTCTATTCAATGGCCAAGAGGAAATTCAAGCAAGTCCCTCTTGCCCTTTACTTTAGTGTTGTGTGGACCCCTCTCTCCTGTCTCTCTACCCGATACATGCCTCTTCCATGGACCTTTTATTTAACTATGCACTTATGACTCCTATGCACCAACATTATCCTGCACCCACATTCACACCTTCCTGCCCCCAGCCCCATCAACTCTGAGATTGAGCTCCTCAAATCAAATATGCGGTGCGACCTATGAAGGTGGCCCAAATCATGGATCCTCCCCACCCTACTCCTGCCCTATACAAATTCCTTAGCTGCCCTCACCTCTGCACTGGACTCTAGCAAATCCTCCTACTTCAGAAACCTAATATCCACCTGAACATTTTAATATACCCTCCAAGCTTTCCTCACTACTTTTTCTCTAGAAATGTATGAAATGTGTGACACTCAGAGTATCCTCTCTCCCTCCTTCTGTCCATCACCTCTCCCCTTCAAATCTTGATTATTTCTCCCCTACCATTCCCAATGAACTGGCACCCATCCTTAGTATGCCAACCCATCTTACACTCCTATCAACTCGTATTCTCCTCAAACATTCAAAAATGGGACCCCCAGTCACCTGAGTTTTTATTTCTGAGCTCTTTAGCCTCTCCCACTCCCCTTCACCTTTCTCCTTAAAATCTGCAACTGTCCAACCTCTTTTGAAGAAAGTCTGCTGACCCAAACATCCCATCGAGCTATCGCCCTGTTTCTCTTCTACCTCATTATTTCACTGTCCTTGAGCAGGGGTGGTCTTCAATCAGATAAGGAATTACCTTGATGATAATGGCCTTGAATAGCCACTTCACTTTGGCTTCTCTAGTAAGCACTGCACCAAGATGGCACTCAAGCATGTCTTTAATGCCCTCCACTCCCAACCTGCTTCTATACTCCTCCTTTTGGATATCTCTGCTGCTTTCACATTGTCAACCAATCCTCTCTCCTCTTCATTCTCAGGGCCTCAGGTTTTGCAAATCTGCCGTAGACTAGATTGTCTCCCAACTGGAAGGTAATTCCTTTTAAAATCTCCTGGAACTCTGACCCCACCCATCTTCTTGTCTGCTTATCCCAAGGATCAGGCCTTAGACATCTGCCCTTCACCCTCTGTATACTTCTACCCTTGGAAGACTTACCTCGTCCTTTGGCTTTCACTATTGCCTCTTTGTGAACGCACTGACATATTTTTTTCCCCCTCATTCACCCCAGCCATCTCTGAACATATTACCAACTGCTTCAACGCAATCTGTCACCAGGTGGTTCTCCGCTGCTCTTCTCTGACTGCAACAATTCATCACTAGGATCACTTCTGCTCCTCAAATTAACCATGTTAACATTCAGAAAATGTGCCAATTTCTTACTCGCCACACTACAAAGACTCCAGTCTCCACCCTTGCTCTCTGCAAACTGCTCATGCCTACTCCTTGGCCTTCCCCTCTACTCACCCCGCCCCAGATAAGTCCTTCCTCAACTTCACCATGAACTCTCGCTAAAACCGAAGTCCTCCCCCACCCCCACCACGTCTATCTGCCAACACCATGCACCATGTTCCTTCTCCTTGTCTACAAAGCCGTCAATTATTATTTTTTAAACTATTTTTATTATTTTATATAACCATAGTATCTTACAGACTTGCATAAATATGTGCATCACATTTCACATCAAGTCATGACTGTCTGTTGCACCCACACAACCCACACCCCCCACCCCTTCCCCGGTTTATGGCACACACAATGGTTACTTCCCTCATTATTTTATTCCTTAACTAGCACACTGCCAGCCTCCACCTCCTGTATGGGTGTGTTCTCCACATCTGTAGTGCCTCGCTCAGTAATAACCAAATCTGCCATCAAGCGCTTCCAAGCTTCCTCCCTCCCCCCCATTGCCTTGTTCCGTGTCCCAGCCCACTGCTTCCTGCCATACCATGGTCTCTGCGTTTGCCCACCTTATCAGGTCTGTCCACAATACCTGCACAACTTGCCTCGCATGTGCCTTCCATCCCATCGCTATCCTGCGTTTCGCAAGTATATATGCCAGATCTTTAAGCTTACTCACATGTCTTGCTCTTTTGGGCCTTGTGAAACCCCCCAGCAAACAGGCTACAGGGATTCAATGTCCAAGGTAATATCCGTCCCTTCCAAGGCTTGGGCTACCTCTCCCTAGAATCTTCTGATTTCTGTGGAGGCCCAGAACATATGAACCAGATCTGCATTGATCTCCCTGCATTTCGCGCATGATTGTGTTGCTGCCTGGCGGAACTCAGCTATTCTGTTCGGGGTCAGATATGCTCTACGGGTCACGTATAATTTGATCAATTGTAAACGTGCATTTCAGGACACCTTTCTGTTATGTGCCTTTGCTCTAGTCCACATCGCCTCTGATATTGGTTTCTGCAAGTCTGCCTCACAACCTCGTCTGCACTAGCGTATCCCCCACCTTAGACATCAGTAGCTCATATATCCTTGAGACCAATTGGCGTCCTTCTGATACATCATAGAATGTCTCTATCGGCTCATCTACCTGCTAGGGCGCCTAAGCCTCTTGCCATCTATTTCTGAGATCCCTTAGAAGGCAGGAGTACGTGTAGTATTGCCCCCGCTTCACCCCAGTGTCTTCTGCTAGTTCCCCAAACTCCCTGGGTAACCATTCTTTTAGCACATCTCCCACCGTCGCCACTCCCCTCGGTTCCCAGTACTTCCTCACATTTTACCTCAGTTGCTTGTCCACCCCATTCCAGTGCAACCAGCGGGATCTGCCTGGAATACTGTGTGGTGATCCCCAGCAACTGGCAGGCCCTACGCCACATTGCACACCTGAGCTTCAGCAGCGAGAGCAGCCGAGTTGCGCCAGGGACGGGTAACCATATCACTTCTTTCAAAAAGAATGGAGCACTGACCGCCTGCAGCAACCGTGATTCCATTGTTTGCTCATCAGACAGCCATTTGGCCACAAATTGCAACTGGCTAGCAACAAAATATACTTCAAAATTAGGCACCTTTTATTCCCCCCTGTTCATACATGTTCTGAAGCTTCCATATTGCCACCCTGCACCTTGAATTATGCCATAGGAAGCTCCTACATATACCATTCAGCCTCTTGAAAAACATTTTCGGCATAGCAAACGAGACATTTGCAAAAAAATGGAGGCGTCTCGGCAGCACCACCATTTTCAGTAATGCTGCCCGCCCCATCATGGACAGTGGAAATCTGACCCAAAAAGACATGGAGTTCTTAATTTTGTCTACTGCCCTCACTGTGTTATGTCTTAGGATCATCATAAATGTCCACCCCCAAGTACCTGAATGTGTCTGCCTCCCATTTAATTGGTAGCACCGGCAAGATGTGCACAGGCTTCCCAGCATATCCCCTCAAAGGCAGCAGACTCGACTTCTGTGGGTTGATTGTTATACCTGACAAGGCCGCATAGCGCTCCAACACATCTAGGATGTACTGCAAATTTGTCTCTGGGTGCTGCAAGTACAGGAGAATATCATCCACGTACAATTAAATCAGATGTCGCCTCCTCTCCCCCGATGTATGCCAGCCTCCCCATATTCTTCCCATAAATAGACCGCTAATGGCTCCAGCGCTAAAATGAAAAAGCATTGGGGACCACGGACATCCCTGTCTTGTGTCCTTGCTTAACTGCCATTGTTCTGAGGTGAGCGTGCCCGTTTTAACCCTCACTATTGGTTCATTGTTCAGCAACCGCACCCACTTGATATACGTTGACCCATACCGAACCTCTCAAGTACCGCTAATATCCAAGGCCATCTGACTGATTCAAACGCCTTGACTGCATCGAGTGATGCCACGGCCAAATGTTGCGTATCTCCTTGGTTGCAATCTATTATGTGGTGTAGTCTTCTCAGGTTATTTTGTAATATTTCTATGTGGGACATATCCCATTTGGTCTGAATGTATAAGATTGGCGATGGTCGGCTTAAGCTTGTTTGCCGTTAAGGCTGTATGAATCTTCTCATCTTGATTCAATAATGAAAGGGGCCTATATGAGCCACAATCCATGGCCGGCTTGTTTGGTTTAAGCAGGGGAACAATTATCGACTCGCTTAAAGACCCCGGCAACCTGCCTATGTTCAGCGCTTCGTTTAGCATTGCCAGCAGTGGCTCTAGGACTTCTGCTCTATATTCTTTATAGAATTCACTGGGAAGCCCATCCGCTCCTTCGACTTTACCCATCGGTAGTTCCTTTATCACATACTCTAGTTCTATGGTGATGGGGCTTTCTAAATTGTCTTTCGAAGGGATTGTGTCCTGCGACGTATCCCTTATCTTTGATAATACGTTTCCAGCTTGCTGGTCTCGGAATTTTTTCTGTAGAGGGCGCTGCGCGTCCACGTCCACTGAGTCGATGTCCCTCGACGGCCACCGTATCGGCGCCGATGTCACCATGCCCATAAATAGCCACTCGCGGCGTCCGTTGCTCAGTTCCGTTTTTCCGCGCTTCGTGGGGCCTCGGAACATTGTTGTTCAGTTCAGTCAGAGAATCTAATCTACATCTACTCCAATACCAACTCGTTCTCGATGGCATCTTCATCGGAACTGACAACGCCGCGATCCGGCTTCAAAAAATGTCAAGACTGCAGTAAAAAAATGTCGATAACGGATACACACAGGATCTACTTGTGGTGCTTGGGAGCCGGGCACCATTGTTCGGAGTGTGAGGACTGCATGTCCATGACGGCGAAAGCCTTGAAGAGCGCAAGGGGAAGCTCGAGAGAGGTAAGTCAGTCAAAACCTCCTTGAAAGTTTCTTCGGCCGAGTCGAGGCATTCGTCTCCTCGCCGTCGAAAACATTCCCATTCTAGATCTCGAAGTAGCTCCCACCATTCGTCGAGATCAAGACACTCAAAGAAGAGACGTCGAAGATCCCCTTCCTCGTCGTCTTCTGTTTCCCCAGAAAGGATCTCCTGCCCCACAAAACACAGCTCTCAGGCTGAGTGCGAGGAATTCAGGAAGAAAATGTTAAGCGTCTTCGAGAAAGCGGCCTCGTCCCCCTCGAAGACAGCTGAGGGTGATACCCCGGGTGAGAAACCCCAAAAATCAAAATGCCGCGAGTCGCAGCACCCGGCGAAACATTCCACCCGAGAGCGCCACGGGCCATCAGGTAAGAAGGCACCGTCTTCGACGCCGTCGTCGAAGATCCCTTCGACGCATGGATCGGCGCCATCGACGCCGTTGTCGAAGGGTTCTTCGACGCATCGGTCGATCGACTCGACACCATCGTCGACGCCGATGAAAGAGAAGACCATGGCTATTCCACAGCCAACGGTGATTCCAGGAGCCTCCGGCACGCCGCCAAGACCGTCGTCGATGTCCTCGAGTAGGATCCCGATCCTCTAGAGTTCTTCGAGGCCTCTTCCGGTTTTCTCAATGCCGTTTTCGGCGCCTTCGAAGCCTGTCACATCGGCGTCGACGACATCAACGTTTTCTCGCCCAATAATGACAAATTTGGCTCCTTCTGCCTTAGAAATGGGTTTTATACCATTTCAGAGGTCAGAGTACCCTGGGCTATCTTCAATTTATGAAGAAGGGGAAGATTCTGACCAGGAAACCTTTGAGTTGCAGAGGACCACCCTACCTGTTTCAGAGGACTTCACCTCTGAGGAAAGAAGGTTGAAAGACCTACAGGAGTCATTACATGAGGCAAGTGGGCTGGACACTTCCCCAGAAGTGGATTTTGTTAAGACAGACCCAGGGGAACATGCCGAAACACCCTATAGAACCCTGATGGCAAGAATTATTGAATTCATGGGTTGGTCTGCGCCTTCACCTGTTTTTCAACAGGATGACCTGACAGACATATTAGACAAAGGTCCACAGGAGGATCCTGTGGTCCCCTTCCATACAGCCTTACAAAGAAAAATTGCATCTAACTGGGAAACTCCTGAAGTTATCCCTGCTGTCAATAAAAGATTATCGGCCAAGTATAGGGTAGCTGCTGCTGACCCTGAATACTTATCGAAACACCCGACTCCAGAGAGCTTGGTGGTCTAAGCGGCAACTTCATCAAGCAGCAGGACCGCTTATCCTACTGTCCCACAGGATAGAGACGACAAGAGGTACGATTCTATGGCAAAAAAAGTCTTCTCTGCTTGTAGTATGGTGTTGAAGTCCATCAACACCACCTGTACGCTCGCCAGGTTCAGTCACACACTATGGGAGTGTGCTTCATCAGCGGCTGACTGCATACCCGAAGGAGAGGAAAATGAAGCCTTCTTTAACATTATTAAAGATGGCAAAGATGCCATGTGCGAGTCACTTCAAACTGGCATCGATTCCGCTGACAGTATCAGCAGGGCCATGGCGGCAAGTACAACAATCCGCAGGCATGCGTGGTTGCGAAAGTCTGGCTTTGCTCCAGATGTACAGGCCAGACTTTTGAATATGCCCTTTGACAGCTCTTCATTATTCGGAAAAAAGGCTGATGACAGTCTGGAAAAGTTGCAGACATCTAAAGCAGCAGCAAAATCTTTAGGAGCTGCTATCCGCCAAACTCCTTTTCGCCCCTCAGGAACCTCTGGGAGAGAAAAGTCCTTTTGCTATTATTCCGCATTCGGGAAAGGCAGAGGACAGCCGGCTCAAAGAGGCCAAAGGAGATCCACCCGAGGTGGACGGGTCAAAGGTACTAAGGCCGCAGCAGCAGCAGGTGCCTCTTTACCCTCGGCATCTGCATCAGCCGCCCCCAAACCACTCTGAGGTCTTTCCACACAAGACACCGGTAGGGGGCAGGTTAACTCACCATCTGACGGAATGGCAGGCTATAACGTCAGATGCTTGGGCATTGGAGACAGTTGCCCAGGGTTACTGCCTGCCTTTTCTACACATCCCTCAGAGTCATCCACCAGGGAACCGCTCTCTAAAAGTTCCAGATCCACTCCTCTTGCAGGAAATTATAGACCTGCTAGAGAAAGGTGCCATAGAACCTGTACCGGACTGGAACAAGGGCTGGTACTCCCCCTACTTCCTAATACCAAAGAAGGACGGAGGACTGAGACCCATCCTGGACTTACGAGAATTGAACAAGTTCCTCAGGAAGGACACGTTCAAGATGGTAACTCTCTCTCAGATCCTTCAGGCCCCCCAGCTCCAGGACTGGCTAGTATCTCTGGACCTTCAGGATGCTTATTTCCATGTGCCAATCCATCCCAAACACAGGAAATACCTGAGGTTCGCAATTGGCGACTCTCATTATCAATTTCGAGTTCTGCCATTTGGGCTGACCTCCGCCCGAGGGTCTTCACCAAGCTAATGTCGGTAGTGGTTGCGAGTCTAAGGAGGGAAGGGATCCACGTCTACCCCTACCTGGATGATTGGTTGATCAGGGCTGTATCTTCGGATCAAGCTCGGACCCAGCTAGATTATGTCTGCCATTTCCTTCACAAACTGGGCTTCTCCCTCAATTTAAAGAAGTCACAGATGATACCATCACAGAGACTTCAGTTCATTGGAGCGGTCCTGGACACTTCCCTGGGAAAAGCCTCGCCACCAGAGGTGAGGGCTCAAGATATTCTGCAGATGGTCAACAAGTTTCAAAATGCCCAACGTCTCCCAGCCTTCGACTTTTTGAGGTTGCTAGGCCTCATGGCATCCTGCATCTTCCTTGTGCCAGAGGCTCGCCTGAGAATGAGATCTCTTCAGTGGTCACTGAGAACTCAGTGGTCGCAATTCTCAGGGAGAATGTCAGATCTCCTCCGGATTCCGGACAAAGTAGCCTGCCACCTTCAATGGTGGGCCTATCCAGAGAACATCTTGAAAGGAGAACTGTTTTGGCAACCATGGCCGGAGATAACCGTAGTCACAGACGCCTCACTCACGGGGTGGGGAGCCCATGCCAACGACTTGACCATCAGCGGTCGTTGGTCTCCATCGGAGTCCAGACTACACATCAACCTATTGGAGCTGAGAGCGATCAGACTAGCGCTGAAAGCTTTCTTGCCATCAGTACAGGGGAGAAATGTCCTGATAATGACGGACAACACAGTGGCCATCACTACCTCAACAAAAGAGGAGGCGTAGGGTCACTGCCACTGTGCAGAGAGGCAATGCAGCTCTGGTTTTGGGCAATTCGGGAAGGAATCTCTCTATCGGCAGTCCACCTTGCCGGAGAGAAGAACTTGACAGCAGACGCTCTGTGCAGGCAGAGCACAGTCTCCCACGAGTGGGAACTAGCTCAGGAAGTCCTTCAAGAGATCTTCGCCCTTTGGGGAACCCCTCAGGTGGATCTGTTCGCCCCAAGCACCAACAGGAAGTGCGATCTGTTCTGTTCAAGGGAATTTCACCCGAGAGGAGCTCTAGGAGACGCGTTCGTAGTGGACTGGGAGTTTCCACTTCTTCACGCGTTCCCACCAGTCCCTGTTATTCCTCAAATGATCAGGAGGTTGAGAAGATTCCGGAAAACCATGATCCTAATTGCCCCGGACTGGGCCAGGAGAACGTGGTACCCGGACCTTCTAGATATGTCCATCTGCCCTCCAATTCGACTTCTACTCAAAGAGAATCTTCTCTCGCAGAAGGGAGGTCAGGTTCTCCATCCAGACACCAGACCCCTCAACCTTCACGCTTGGCTTCTGAAAGGGTGAGGTACAAGGATTGGGATCTCCCTGATGACGTCATGGAGGTGTTTATTTCGGCCAGAAGGCCAGCAACAAAGTCTTTATACCGCTGCCGTTGGAACAAATTTTGCAGCTGGTGTAGGGAAGAGAATATCGACCCGTTTTCATGTGGTACACCAATGGTGTTATCGTTTCTACTCCACTCGGCAAACTTAGGCCTTCAAGTTGACACTGTAAAAGGCTATCTCGCAGCGCTTTCAATCTTCAAGCGCACTACGGAGGAACCATCGTATTTCAAACTACCTCTAGTGATACAATTTCTCAAAGGATCACCTAATGTTTATCCTCCAAAACCATTCCAGGTTCCATTATGGGACTTAAATTTAGTCTTAAACTTCCTAATGGGCACTCCATTCGAACCACTGCACTCTTGTTCGCTGAGATTTCTCACGCTTAAAACTGTCCTATTGGTAGCACTAACATCTGCTAGGAGGGTGAGCGAGCTACAAGCTCTCTCCTGTAAACCCACTCATACAGTTTTCCACAAGGACAAGGTTGTCCTACAGCTGAAGCCTAATTTCCTCCCAAAGGTGGTTTCTGAATTTCATATTACTCAGAAAATTACCTTACCTTCGTTCTACCCTCCTCCCCATCCGGGGAAAGAGGAAGAAAGGCTACATAGGCTGGACCCAAGGCGAGCTCTCAGCTTTTACATCAGCAGAATGGCTAGGATCAGGCAAGCAGACCAACTGTTTGTAGGATACTCAGGTCTCAAGTTGGGACTACCCATAACAAAACAAACCATTTCCAGGTGGATTATTTTGGCCATTCTGGAATGTTACAAACTGGCAGGGAAAGAGCCACCCCAAAATCTTAGGGCTCATTCAACCAGGGGTATCGCAGCCTCTTCGGCTCTCCAAAGAGGGGTACCGGTCAGAGACATATGTGCGGCTGCCACATGGTCGTCCGCACATACATTCACAAAATTTTACAGCCTGGATTCCTCCACCAGTCAAGAGACCAGATTTGGCAAGGCCGTATTACATTCGGTCCATCCCTAAAGGGATACATAACATTCTTACTCCCACCTCCAATTACATGCCACTGCTATGGGAGTCTATCAAAGATAAGGAATACGTCGGAGGACACAATCCCTTCGAAGAACAAGTTACTTCTTACCTTGTAACGTTCTTTCGACGGGATGTTCCTCCGACCTATTCCTTATCGCCCCTCCCATCCATCCCTGCAGTAATACTTCCCTTGTGGTTGCAGTTTACGCTCCTTCAAGGTCAATAACCAATTCAGGCATGACTTTTCTTATGTTACAAAACGGAACTGAGCAACGGACGACACGCGTGGCTATTTATGGGCATGGTGACGTCGGCGCCGATACGGTGGCTGTCGAGGGACATCGACTCGGCGGACATCGACGCGCAGCGCCCTCTACAGAAAAAATTTCCGAGGCCAGCAAGCTGGAAACGTATTATCAAAGATAAGGAATACGTCAGAGGAACATCCCGTCGAAAGAACGTTACAAGGTAAGAAGTAACTTGTTCTTCTCATCCGTGTTTAGTTTGGGGTGTCCAATCTCTGACAATGCTCTTCAATCTCTGATATGATACACTCTGAGGTTTCCTCATACAACTGCTTATAATCATGAAAACATTTGTTCACCCTGTCGTGCGTCTCGCTCAATACACTGGCTCACCCCACAATCGCTCTAATTGTCTCCAGTTTACTCTCATGTCTACAAAGCCAGGCTAACAGGCGCCCATGGTTATCCCCTTCTGCATGCTGTCTCTCTACATATTTCCTATAGCTCAGTTTGCCTAGCCTGTCCCAATGTTCTCGATATTCTTACTGCAGGCGCAACACCTCCTTAGCCTCCTCTAGGGACCTATCTCCTGCTCCCTCTATGGCTTATAGTCTGTGTTCTGCTTTCTGTAGATCCCGTGTAACAACATCTTGCATCCCTTTTGACTTCGCTATAGCCGCCCCTCTCACCACTACTTTAAAGGCCTCCCACAGTGTACCTGTCCATACTGCCTGGATTGTACTCGAAATATTCCTTCACCTCTTTCCTTAGGTGTTTTTCGAAACCCTGTATCCTTAAGTGTCCCGACCCTCAGTCTCCTTGTCGGGATCCTAGCTCGAGGGGAAAGGAACTGCCACGTAACCAGCAGAGGGAGACTCTTGCTTTGTATTCAGCCCTTATGAACTCTCCCTAAGCTTCTTTCCCTGCAAACACATAATCTAACCTTGTGTAGAGGTTCTTGGGAGCCATGTAATGAGAGTACACTCTGCTCAGCGGGCACATTGTCCTCCATACATCAGCTAACTGAAATGCATGTAATAGCGTGTTTAGAGCTTTTGCTGAGGGGGCCGGATCAGTGAATTTGCCCTCCGATCTATCCATTTTAGGGTCTAACATACAGTTAAAATCACCTCCCCATATGAACGCACTGTCCTTGTACAAACCTATCTTGGGGTTTACGGATCTAAAATAGGTTGCAGTGTTGTGATTTGGAGCATACATATTAATAACAAATATTTCCCTGTTTCCCACCATTCACCGTAACACTATCATCCTGCCATCCGTATCCAGGAAGGTCTGAAGGACCTTGAATGGGACAGACGGTGCCACCCATATTGGGGCCCCTCTGGCATATGCAGAGTATGTGGAGCCCCACTTCCGTGCCAAGGTATCTTGCCTTTCCTTAGTAAAATTAGTTTCCTGCAAGAGAGCCATCTATTTTTTGTCATTTCAAATATGCCATTACTCTATTTCTCTTACTGTAGCTATTCAGGCCCCTGACATTCCAGGTTGCTAATTTAAGTTCCCCATCCCATCCGATGGCTCTCATTCTCCCTACCCACCCGTTGCGATCGCTAGTCCATCTGTGTGTGTATCTGTAAGCCAACTGCCCTCTAACTATCCCAACTCCCCCCTCCCAACAATTGCCCAGCTCTGCGTTAGGTGCTCAGGCATCCCAGCGCCTCACCCGTATCCCAGGTACTAATAACGGAGTTTGGGGTGCAGCAGGAGGATACATAACTGCTAGTATCCTAACTACTCTAATCTAGTATGGGGTATATGCTGATTTCTCCTTGTGCAGTCCTCGTAAGGACCAACACACAGGGTTCCCGCTTAATAAACATTCTAGTAACTGCATTTATGTCGTTCTATTTTACAACTGTGCCCAATAATGTCTTATGGACAAGCGTCTGCATAGTTACACATTGGTTAGCCGTTACCCTCCAGTTTGTCATTTATGCCACTCGGTTGATCATCTGCCTCATCCATCATGTTCGATCCATCCATATAATTGCCTCTTCTGGAGTCTAGAAGAAGATAGCTCTGCCTGTGTATAGGACTTTCAATTTGGCTGGACACAGCAGCATGTATTTAATGTTCGCATCCGCAACCTCCTCTTGACAGCCGTATAGCTTATCCTTTGCTTTTGCACCAGGAAAGTATAGTCTGGGTATGCCGTGATGTCAGCCAAGGCTCTTCTGATCGTGCCGCCCTTGCGAAAATGTTCCAGGATTTTCTCTCTGTCTTTATAGTTAGTATCCGGGCTATTATCGGCCAAGTTTGAGCTCCGGGTGGTGGCCTTCTTACCAGAGCTCTGTGTGCTTGTTTCACTCTAAAGCCTTGTGTAAGGACCCCTGGGCCTATTTCCTGCAGCAGCATAGTCTCAATGAAGTCTGTTGGGTTTGCGCCTTCCTCTCCTTCCAGGAGCCCAATAATTTGCACATTATTTCTCCTGGCTCGTCCCTCTGCTTCCTCTGCCCTGTTTTCCAAGTTCCGTATTTGTTGTTACAACACAGAAACCTCTCCTTCCGGGAGCCCAATAATTTGCATATTATTATTCCTGGCTCGTCCCCCTGCTTCCTCTGCCCCGTTTTCCAAGTTCCGTATTTGTTGTTGCAACACAGAAACTTCCTTGGTGTTTTCATTGCTCTTTCTTTTTTATTTGCACCTCCTTTTCTAACGTACTTGTGTGTTCTGTCAACGACCTTACATCATGTCTCAGGAGGTTTACATCAATACTTATCGCACCTATCTTGAATTCCAACGAGGATTTCAAGGCTGCTATGGCGTCCAAGATTTTCTAATCTCTGCTCAAGGGATATTCTGCTCCCTGGGTCTTTGGAGCAGTTGTCTTCATGGTGTCTGATGCGTGAGCAGGCTTTGCAAATGTGTCTATGGAGGACTGTGTCCCTTTGTTTTTGTTGGCTTTAGATGACATGACTTCCCCAAGCGGTATCACTGCGTTCCACAACTTCACAGTGGGCATGAGCACTATTGTATCCTCGGGGGCACGTAGCGTGTGTCTTCCCTGAATTCCTGAGGTTTTGCTGATGTTTTGCACCTGCTACTCTGACTTACAGTCCGTGTTGTTTCGTACATCTGCTCACACCGCCTGGGCCCTATGTAAGCACAGTCTCGGTGTCCCCAATCCCTAAATCCACCTTTGCGTGCTCTATCTTCTTGCGCAGTGCTTCTTTATGGTGCCACCACTCAGTTGTGCTCTCTCAAATACCAATGTATGCATCCTCCAGCTCAGGCCGCCAGTTCTGCAGGGGGGACCTGTTTCCAGCCGCTGCTGTTGTTCACAACACTTCTCTCGTGTGTAACCCTGGGGCATACCATGCTACCATCAGTTTGTGACCCACGCCTGCAAACACGCGTTCAATATCTGCACTCTTGGCCCACCATCCGTACTTATTTGTCTGTTGGTCCTCCTACTGGGCCCCCCCGCAGGTGTGAACCTGTTGTCTCTACCAATCTTCCGATGTACCGTGGGGTGCACCACCTATCGTTCAAAGCTCTCCACTGAAGTTTCCACTTGGAATCAGCTCAATTAGGCAATAATGAATGTCTCCACGGTCCCTGGGTCTCCATATCTTGCTGAGGGGCCTGTTACTGCCCGCTGTACTCTGCTACTCTTGTTCCCAGGGCGCCGTGTCCTCACTGGGGCCACTGCACACTCCTACTCCCTGTCCATTTCAGAGAGGCCAGCATGTGCTATGCTGTGCTGTCCGTTATGCCTCACTATTATATCTGGGACCAGCCATAGGGAGGTCAATACGGTCGCCACCAGTGCTCCTCTGATACCATTCACTGATCTTGAAGCCTTACCGTACGCTATGCCTCTCCCCTGCACTCGTCCGATTGCCTCACTGGGTCAATCTATATTGAGACCCACACACCTTCTAAAATGAGCATGCATCGTCCCATCCAATTCCACTCTCAGACTGCGATGGAAGCTGCTCAGAGCACAGTGTTCGCTACCAACCTGTGATTTTCCCCTCTCTGAATCTTGCTCTGTGTGCTTCTCGCATGGGCTGCACAGCGAAGGCCCAGTTCCTTGTCTGTTAAATGACACTTCTGTGTGTGTAACTGCGGTTCACCCCCTCCAAGTAATTCTGCTTCTGGAGCGAAACAGAGCATTACAATGTGTATTGTTTGTTCTTTGTTAGCTCTCAATCCACCTCTGTCCATTGCCTTGCATACTATGTTCCATGTCAACGCTCCTCTTCTTTCTTCCCCATTCGAAGTTACAATGTATCCATTATCAACTGGGCGTATTGCATTGACTGATTATGGCCGCGTAAGGCTTGAGTATGCACAGTGCTCTACAGTCACCCGCCGAGGCTTACAGGCTTCTGAACAAGCGCTGTTGCACCGACTGCTCCAGTCCATATGCGGCACAACCCCCTTTGCTCGCCAGCTCTTCTGTGTCGTCTTTACCAATTTCGAATATGAAAATTGCTTCTGTCTTTTATTCCTATGTCCCTGCCAGTCCTCTTCCCTGCAGTGGGGATATTGCGCCCTCTGGCCACGTTCTACTCTGCTGGTCCTCCACTAGCCCCGAGTGACTCATCTATGCTGCCCGTAGGCCGCCAACCTGGTTTAACCCAACACTCAATGCTTACACTCCTTGCCTTCCAGTGTTGCAGAGGTCCATTCACCCGGCCCTTTGTTCAGATGCGTCCACCATTTTGTTTAGTTTGCAGTCCACAGCACCAGCACTTCTGCTCGCATTCAGTGTCCCGTGCCTGGGCAGCCTCTAACTTCAAGAGTCCAGCTCCTCACGCCTTCATGCAGTCATGTGCTTATTTTAGGTCAGCACCGCACTTCAACCACCGTATTTTTTCAGGATCTTTTCGGATCAGCAGGAGCCCATGGAATCTCCTCCTATCGCATGGCACTGTAGCCACGCCCTCCCTACAAATCTATCAATGGCCTTGCTCCTCAGTACCGGACTCTCCACTCTATCTCTGTCTATTCTCCATCTTGTTCTCGCCACTCCTCCAAGGCACTTAACCTCACTGTCCCATGGCCACCTTGTGCTCCTCTCACTTCTGCTCTTTCACCCTACTTGCCCAGCTCCATTATAACCCGCTGCCAATCACATTTAAAGCCAGCCTGACTGTGGATCGCTTCAAAGCTCAACTTAAATCTAACCTACTTGCCAAAGAGGGAGCTTCTCTGCCCTCTTCCTCCCCCATCGTCCCTCCCTGAACCCGCCAATCCCTTCAGTGCTTCATAATAGTGTAATTTTGTATCTTTGTACAGTAATCTGTAAGGCTCTAACCCCCCTAGGTTATCTTTTTAATTCGGTTCCATGTGTTAATATTCCCGCAAAAATATCTCCATACAAAAATATGGCCATATATTTGTGGCGATATTAAGCCATGGTACCTGCGGCGGACACCCCTGCAACACCGATCATTTTTTTAATGGAGCGCCAGACTCCCCCGGTCCCAATAACCCCATAAATTATCCCCACTAATAATATCGCCTATGGCCTTACCCCACGACAATATGTATGGCGATATTATTGGTGGGGATAATATTACTGAATTCACCTCTTACTGTTATGTTTCTGTTTTGTCCCTGGTCTATATCCCACTTTATCCACACCCTCAGAAATTGGCTAACCACTTGTTCTCATCTTTTCACTAAAGTACAGGTCACTTCAGGAGAATGCCTCCAACATCTGTAAATGTGTTATCTTAAGTCATTTATGATCGAGATTGACATCCCTGTTTTTTAAATGAATACAACTCTAAACGTAACTCCTGGGGCTGTTGGTATCAAGCAAGACAGGATCTTATAAGCTACAAACAGATGCTAAATAGCTCACAGCTGTTTTAATCCCTTCTGTGTCCACAAGTTAGCATAAGGTAGATGAAACGTTGAATTGGCCGTTTGCTGTTCCTTGGACTTTCCAATGTTGTTAAACTGTTATTTTCTTTAATGAAAAAAAAGTGTATTTTTGCACAAACTCGAACCCGACGTGAAGACAATCTTTATCTTGGAGATTATACCATGAAGTGAACTATCAGTCTTTCAAAGCATCCTGTAATTTTAAATAAGATCATGATTCCTTTGCCTAGCCAGATTGCTACGTATTTTGAAATCTATATAATGGTGAAAAACCGTTCTTAAAGCGATATCATGGTTGCAGAGCAAAACCCCAGAAATGCACTAATTACAGGTACTAAAACAAGGCCACCGCCATTTATGGTCATTAAATCTCTCGTTATGCTTATCAATATGGAAAATCGGTTCTTGAAGACAATGTTTGCATATTTATTTCCCCTCACCTCCCCACCTGTATGGAACATTTTTTAATCAAGGTCTCTAAATTGGACATCCTATTTTGTATATTTCAAGCACATAAAATTTTTTGCGGACCCACATGATAGTTTTTGAGGCCATCGTTTTCCATTTCATTTTTGCAGGTCTAGACTTGCACTGTGAATTTTCATAAGGGGCAAAAATAGATTGACTAGTTGAAAGACAACGAGTTAGTTTTGTCTGAGACTGGGACAACCTTTCTCGATCACCTCACTGTGGGCAATGGATATTTGAAGTGTGTCTCTGGAACCTGCCATGAACATTTTTTATTGAGTGCCATTATTGCAGCCCTCTGTGACCTCTGCCATCCTAAGCTAGGTGAGGGAGGAGTAACAGAGGGTTCGAATATGGCCCCAAAAATGAAGCGATTTGTGTTTTTTGCTGCAAACCCACAGACTCATGCCAGGTACCCAAGTTTCTGTGGTGACTCGAGCTATAAGTTTCACGTCTGACTTGAGACCCTATTTGATGAAACTGTGGGCCGATTCCGCAGAGATAGGGATCAAACCTGTGGACATGCAGGGTATCCAGTTTTCAATGGTGGTATTCCATGAGTCTCTACTGCCGTAACTTGGTGGTTTGTAGCAGGCCTCAAAATCTGAACTAGCCAATGGCTAGTGATCTTGACACTTGGCAAGTAAGAAATAGTGTGCAGTATGTAAGTGGTGAACCAATGGGGCACATACAAATTGTACAATACCCTCTTAAAAACAGAGAAACCAGTGAGAAATCCCATTGGGGAAAAAAATGTAAGGTTAGTTTCTATAAAAAGTTAAAATCTGTAAATATTGAGAATGCAAACTTTGTTAAATATATTATTCAACAATAAACCTAAAATAAAACCAACATTGTTGAAACCTTAACTCTTCCTCAAAAATGATAAAGCCCTCAAAAATGATAATCAAAAAGTAAAATAAGTACACATGTATATGGCTTTATGGACGAAATAAAGTTATTAATTGATTATCATAAAATATGTTTACTTTGTCTTCAGCCCAATTCCTGGATTCATTGCTGTTAGGCATCTCAGTCCCGTATATGCCATCATGGGACACATCTTAGGGAGTTCCTTAGAGGAACGGTAGTCCTTGTCCCCAAAAGGGGAATCTCTCCAAGGGAGGTTCCTCTTGCCCTCTTATGAGTTATTTTCTTGAATTTTCTTGTTTCTTTTCAGTCAGGATTTTGCCCAGGCCGAGGCATGGAATCTGGCCTTGTATTAGTAGTTGATGATGATTTGACGTGCTTAGTAAACCAGGGCTGGGTGGGAGCTCTGATTTTATTAGCCTGTTCGGCAGCGTTTGACACTGTAGACCATCTCACCCTGGTCTCCCGTCTATCTGCTGGTTTATCTGGTCCGGTGCTTGCCTGGTTTACTTCCTTTTTGGCGGGCCGCTCACAGTCTGTCTCCCTGCCACCTTTCCACTCTAAACCAGTGCCTCTGCTATGCAGTGTTCCACAGGGCTCCGCTCTGTCCCCTATCCTGTTCAACATTTATATCCAGCCTCTTCTTGGCATCATCCACTCCCATGGCTTTCTGTGCTACTCCTATGCCGACAAAACAAAGATTATTCTGCGGCTTGATCTGTTACAGCCTGATACGGCAGTTCGGCTTAGGGGTTGCTTGGAAGTGGTGGGTGGATGGATGGCCAGGAATTGGCTGAAGTTGAACAGAAGGAAGACCGAGGTACAGGCTGTTGGTTCTGTTCACCCTCCAGCTTTCTGAACCCCTGACTTCTGGCCCGATAGCCTGGGACCCTTCCCTCTGCCGGCGTCCTCAGTCAAAGACATGGGCATTAAGATCTCGACCTCACTATCTGTGTCTGAGCAGGTGGCATCTACTTGTTTAAAGGGACATTTCAAGCTTTGGAAACTCCTTCCCTACATCCCTACTAAATTCCACTCTCTGTTGATGGTCTCCTTAGTCATAAATCCTAAGTCATAAGTGGAATTGACTATTGTAACGCGTTCTATATTGCTTTATCAGCTCACTTACTTCACTGACCGCAGCTGTTGTAGAATATGGCAGCCAGAGCAGTGCTGCATCCCCCTTCGGCTCCCACATGACTCCTATTCTTCGCCAGCTTCACTTGCTTCCAGTCGAGAAGCATATGCTGTTTAAGTCTCTTTGCATTATGCACAGAGCCTTCTACAAGCAAGGGGTGTAGTATCTTCAGATGAAATGTTGTCCTTATGTTCCCTCTAGGCCGCTGCCCTCTCAATCTACCTTGACTATGCAAATCCTAAGGATAAGGTTCTCCCGTATCGGTTGGCGAGCCTTTTCGGTGGTTCATCTTTCCTTTCACTGTGCTCTGAAAACCTTTTTATTCTAGTTTCCCCGGTTCTGTCCGTCTGACTCTGCACTACTTAAGGTCTAGCGCCAAGATATCCCCAGGCAACCATTGCGCTTTATAATTGCTGTTAACATAACATAACCCCTAGGGAGGTTCTTGCATTGTGGCCTCACCTCCCTAGCCTCAAAGGGGGAGGCTCCCCCTTTGAGAGAATGGTCGAATTCCCTCGATTGTCACAGAACCCATTAGATTCTGCGATGTCGTCTCTTATCAGAGATGCCCAAAAGCAACTCCTTGGGGATGGCCAGATTGATAAAAATCTCATATCTGTCTTCTCTCCACAACTCCCATAAAAGGTTGGAACCAGATGTCGAAAGATTCTTCCAAGTATTTTATCCATGTGCACCAATGTCAATTCTTCTCGGGTCACCAGGGTTATAATGGCATTTTTGGGGTTTGAGGGTGAAGGTGATCTGTAATCCTCAGCTGTGCTGCCTTAGAATATATTTCAAGATTGGGAAACCTGCTCTTCACTGTTCCTAAGGGAGGACTAGCATTTTTTATTGCGTTGATTCACGCCATCTATGGCAATGTTGTCTTTCACCATCTTGCAAGACCTTCATTTACTCTTGTCCACAAAGCTAAATAATGCTTATGGTAGTTAATGTCAAATGTCCTAGTCACAGTGATTCCTATACATGTTATACACTCCTGCACAAGCATAAAAGGGAGGCCGCTCGTGCATTCCATCAATTAAGAGGAAATCTTTTCTAAGTGAAAGATCAATGTTGAAGTAACTGTTTTGTATTTTGATCATACCCAGAACCACTAACATTTATGCTTGTAGAATTGTGCACAATCTTTATCCCTAGGTTTGTAAGTTCCTTTGGAGATCATCTCAGAAACCATTCCTCAAAATGGCCCATGAAAAACATATATTTGTAATCAGTAAGCCCTTCAATCTATTCCACTTAATGGTATGTCTGCGATAGCATAAGAAGCATTCTCAAGTCTAATGGCTGGGCCTTGCCTCTATACGATTTTCCAAAAGCACCACCATATTTGCACATAAAGCAGGATTTCCACCATAGCCTCTACCTCATTAGGCCCCTGTTCATGCCTTTGTCTAATAGCCACTGCAAGGGGTTCCACTGCGAGATTAAACAAAAGGGCAGAAAGTCGGCAGCCGTGCCTTGTGCCCCTTTTAAATGGGAAATATTCAGAGGAGGCCTTTTGTCTGATTTCTTGCCTTTGCATCACAGGATATCAAAGGCGCGGATGAACCTGTCACCAAGACCACAAGACTATGTGCCCTTTGGGCATCTGGGCTCACTGCCGTTCACAGGAGGTGTCTGTAGAGACCCAGAAGGTTTTATAATGGTACTGATATTCTCATTACTCGGTCTTTCCTGCATAAAGCCCATTTGTAATCCCCCAATAACTTACCCACAACCCTTGATGGGCAAACCCTCCAGTACCTTGGTTAGCATCTTTATATCTCAACATTTAAGCAGGAAATTGGCCTACAAGTATCAAATCCATTTGCACCCTTTCACAGTTTAAGAATTAGGGTAAGGAGTGCTTCCTGTATAGGATCTGCCACGGAATAATCACAGGAACTGAGATAAAGTGCTGAGCTGAGAATGGTACCAGGAGACCTTTCCCATGCTTCTACAACTCTATTGTGTAGCCGTCTTTGGGACAAGGGGCTTTCCCCAATCTCATGCCATCCGTTGATGTGCAAACCTCCTCCAGGCTGATTGCCCAAATCCCTGTATGTGAGAGTCAGAGACAGGAGACAAACCTTGTCAAAACGGACATGGGCTGATGTATCAGCAATGGAGACCTCCCTGTAGAGGTCTTCCTAGAAACATCTGAACTCTGTATAGCGGACTGGCTAAAAGTGACCAAAATCCCATTTCTTGCAGTCATTGCTTCTTTAGTGCGATCCTCATGCAATTTTGAGAGGCGTCTGGCCAGCAGGTTCTCAGACTTGTCCCACTGTCCTCTGTAGCGCTGGTGAATGTGGAAGACCGATTTATTGTCCACATGGGAGAGCAAAGGGAGGACGGCTCTTCATTCAGCCTGATCAGCCTATCTTTATCTTTTCCCAACTTTGGACTTGGTGAGGCTCTGCTCAGCATCCTTAACCTTCTTGCAAAGCTGTTCAAACCTCTCGGGTTTCGCCCGGTCCGAGTGTGTGGCACAACTGATAAAATCAACCCACACGTTTCCCTAAAGTGAGTCGCATACCTTCTCTGTTTGCACAGTCTTATCTTTTCCAAAACCTGCTCCATCACCATGAAGTCTTTACTCAGGACGGGCGAGAGTCCACCTGGGTGCTCCCATTGACATATCTTCACTATAAATTACCATGCAAAATCAGCATGGCCGGTGATTATAATCTCCTAAATGTCCATAGTGTGAAGTAAATTGAGAAAGTTCCTAGATGTAAACATATAATCGGTTCTGGAAAACTAACCATGTTCCTCAAAATAAATGCCTTTCTGAACGGTGACATTTGCTCCAAACATCACTCACAATTGGTCTAGGACCCGAACTAGAAATTACAGCTCCTGAACCTGCCCTAAGTGTTGTGTGTGTGTGTGTGTTGTGTGTGTGTGCGCGCGCGTGTGTGTGTGTCTGTCTCTATCAGTTAAAATCACTTTAAAGGGCCTTTATTGTTACAGAGCAAAACCCACAAATTCACTAGATATGGTTCCTAAAGCAACCATAACTTGTCCTTTTCCATCCCAATGAAACCACAATAGAACTATCATGTACTGTTCATGGTGCCACATATGCTTAGACAAATGACATGCACATAGCTACAGTTGAATGCTGAACATGGGCCATCGTCCCTAGGGCCTCCACATGTCAGGTATGTGGCTGCCTGTTTAAGTTGGATGAATGAGGGTATTTTATGACTCCATGCTTCATTTCATAGAAGGGCTATTTTCCCAGTCTTCTGTATATGACGCAAAGTCTGTGGGTCTAGCAAAATATGGGAGTGGTTTATGGGCTTCCTGCACTGCAGTTGATGTCCAAAATTGAACATATATTTTTAAAGATTTTGTTAGGTGCATCAACTGCTACAGCAGAAGAGGTGTTGTATTATGAATTGCATTTAACCCCAGTGGCCCTAAAAGTTGCTCCTGTACTTATATGGTTGTCAGTGTGGTCCAACGAGAAGGCTTATTTTAACAGATTAAAAAAGATGTATCATCCTTGTACGAGACACCTTGAACACGATGGATTTCCTATGTCAAAAACGGTCTTGTCAAATTAGGGCTCTGAGCTTTTTGATAATGTTGACATGATTAATTTACAATCCAAGAAACAGGTGGTCCAAGCAGTTAAATTGAAACAACTGTGCTTTTTTGCACAGTCTAACTTATCCCGATCTTCAGTTAGGGCATATTTTCCCCATCACCATGCGACATCTATCTCAGATAGTTACCTGTTTTTTTTAATCTGAAAAAGCTATGTTATGAACCTACTTATGTAACAAGAAGTGAATTCCTCATGGGTAATTTCCAAGATGATTTTAGCTCTATTATTTCATCATCCTTACGTGATATATCAATTTCTCATTCCCTAGCGGGTAGCATTAATACCAGATAGAGTACACAACTTGAGTCATGTGTAAAAGGTTTATCAAGAGTTTTTTTTTCAAGTAACCCTTTCTTAATTATTTTTTCATTCGCACTTTTAAGTGCTAACAATTTTTGGAGTCTCCATTCCTATAACTCCTCGAATCGTTTGCATGAGCTAGAATAAACATACACAAATTAGTGTAGATAGACATTTCAAAAACAAATCCAAAAACACATTATTGCATAGAATAGACAGTGTCTAATTTGTCTGTTCCAGTATAAATGTAAATCTTACAGAATAACTTATGTTCTGAATTATGCACCACTAATCTCAAAATCACCAATCCTCTATTCATTTTGTAAATTTGGTGGTACATTGATTGAATCAAATACGCACATGTTATTCTTTTGGGAATGGTATACGTCTCCTTTTTAAACCATTATTGTTGATTTTGAAATTTTAGGAACGTTAATGCGGCCTATTTATAGGTTCTCCAGCATTGGATCTTTCATGGATTCACATGCTTTGAATATTCCCCCTCTTCAGGCTAGGAATCTTAGGTTACCAAGTTAATAGTTTATACTATAAAGAAAAAAACAGCATGTTTTGTAGTCTATCTACGTCCTTTTGGGTACATTCAGCCACAGCCAATGGGATGTCTAGTATCTAGCCCAACCTGGAGGCCATCTTCAGATTTCAACCACACATCATGCTGAGGAGTCCTCTTATTTTTTTTTCTCCCGAGACAAAACCTTGAACCAGATTAAGATTTCTTCATCTCCAAATTCCACCTTGCTCCAAAAACAGATTATTTTTGTGCACTATGAAGGGTTATAAAATCCCTTTTTAAGTTCTGTGGGACTTGTGGAATAAAAAATGTGTATGAAGGGAACAGGCATAAGGAATGCATATATTTCCTTTATCCCAATCACATGCCTGAGGACTGCAAGATTTGTCAGAGATTCAGTGCCAAGACAGTAAGGGACAGGCACAGAGGTCTGGTGTGTTGGCTCAATAAGGGCAAGTATCCACCATCTAAAGCTAAAGAGTTCTCTAAAAGAGTGGCAATAAGGGCACTTATGAAACCCTATCTCCAGAAGAGACCTAGATCAGAGGAGCAACCTTCAGGCCCTACAAAAAAGCAGAGACCCGAGGCAAAATCCTCAGAACAGATGGCTCACAGGCTAAAGGCCCAACGACTGGATTGTCCATGTTCCATCAACAGCCTCTCCCACACATAAGCCCCCATTGATGATGGCGTCCTCATTGTCAACGTCAAGAAAATCCTCATTGACGGCACACAAACCATTATCCACGGCTCCGTTGAAAACACATGGTCCGTCGTCCACAACCATGTCGACAGCAGAAAGGACTTCATCCGTGAACCAGCTGTTGATGACTGCATCGTCAACGACAACACGTAGATAGTCTAAAACACTGTTGACTAGAGTATTGCTGTCAACAATACATAGATTGAAGGAAATATGGTCACATGATGTTAATAGGGTCCTTTCTGACTTAGATTGGAGAGGTGTTTTGAGGGTGCATTTATACTTAGGAGTAGATATGGGTTTACGTTTGATTCGACAGAAAGTCATTGGAAGGCTGTATTGGACACCAGTTAAGATGTTTAAATTGGGGTTATGATCAAGTGAATTATGTTGGTGTTGTAACAATAATAGAGGTACTCTTTTACATTTACTGTGGGAATGCCTGAGAGTACAATTGTTTTGGAGAGAGGTTATTGATAGGATTGATTTGATCTTTGGTATACACTTGCAAAGATCCGCTGTTAACATAATTTTACTCTCACATAAAGAAAGGTGTGTGCGCACTAGAAAACATTCTTGCTGGATTGATAGGGTTATTATGGTAGCTATTAAGCTTATCCTCAGGATTTGGAAAATTAGGAAAAAGCCTAGTATTGAAGAGTGGTTGTCAGAGTTGCAGGTTTTATCACAGCATGATAAGATTTCTTTGAAATATAGAGATAAAGATGAGGATTACATGATGTTATGGGGTCCTTTTCTGGCTCTTTATGATTGAGGTGGTGATGGAATTGTAAATATAACGGATATGATTGTGCCTTTTACGAAAATGTTCGTGAGGGAAGGTTCCCCCTTTTTTTTTTCTCTTTTTCTTCTTTCTCTTTTTCCCTTTTTTCCTCTTCCTGTTTGTGTTGTCTTTTGTACTTGCATATGTGTATTTGTTGTATGTTCCTTGAATTCATTGGATATAGTTATTATGCTAGAATGCGCAAAATATGATATTTACAATGTACTGTAATTTTGATTATTACTGCTTAGTATGAGACGTTGTGTACTTTTTATGAAAATGTTGTTGTTTATTGGAAACTTGATAAAATGTTTCTGAAAAAAAAAATAATAAAAAAAAAATAACCCAAACAATACATAGAATGTCCATTACAACCACAACGTCATTCGTGGCAAAGGTATCCATGACAAAAACATCTATCTCCACGTAAACGTCAATGACGGTACAGGCATCGTCATCAAGCTGACAGCAGTAGTCTTCCATAGAAAAAGGGTAAAGATCTGCGTCAGCAGCCACAAAAGCATCACCTTTCGCCCCTCCAATACTGTCGACACCGGAAAACCTGCCAGCCACACACCAGAGTGAGAGAAAAGTATCCAAGGGCACAGGGGAACCTTCTATCATCCTGGGGATGCCTGTTGCAGCAAATTCACAACTACTGCAGGCACCTACACCATCAAAACATAAGGAGCCGGCAGAGCATACTCCCAGGAAGGTGAGGTAAACCTCTGTCACCAGTTTCTGAGATTATGCTGGATCAGATCCTAGAGCATCAAATTAACTTTGACTTTGAACAAGGGCATTCTCCCATAATTTCAGAAGCCGACGAGTCAGATTCACAGTGTCCACCTCTTCCAAAACCAGGGCCCCCGATTGAACAACCACTAATAGGATCAACGCCACAGTTGGATCCTAACATAAACCCGCAGATGCTATTATCGCTGCAAGTCTTAAGTCCTCTACAGACCTTAGTGGCACAATCACCTCAAAGACCAAGGTCTAGAACAACATCCCCCACAGCCAGACCAAGATCAAAATCTCCTGAAGTGCCGTCAAGTCCCCAGAGGAGATCAGTCTCCAGTTAAATGGCTAGGTAAATCACTGGTCGCATGGAGAATATCAACACTGCCACAGTTGCCTGCACGACCAAGGGAACCTTTCCATGTGAAGCAGGAAGAAGGTGAGTAACTGACTTCAGATACGGATGGAGATGCGAGGGATACCAGCTCCTCCACATCGCACTCTGTGGTGCACAACGACTGGGAATTAGACGATAATGGCACAGGGCCAGTCCCGGACGAACCGGCTAATCGGTCACCTCCGGATGAAGTGGGTACGTTTCATGCATTGATGACCAAAGCTTGCGTGGCGTTTAAGCTTATGCCCTCGGAAGAGAAAAATAATTTGTCTTCGACCTAATGAGCAGAAGACAAAAATCTGTAGTTTCTATCCCAATATTAGATCATGTCTGGGAGGAGAATCTCCTCTTGGTGAAGAAACCTTTTTCAGAACCAGGGCTTAAGGGAAGGCTGGGGAAGAAGTTTAAGGCGCCTGACGCCTCATCCAAATGCTTAACAGCGCAGCCGACCTCAGAGTAGGTACTGTCAGCGACAGCAGGAAGGAAGTTACAGAGTCACGGCTCCAAATGTTTGGTACCATTGGATAATGAAGGGAGGACACCTTTGGTAAAAAGGTCCTCGCTATAGGAGCAACCACAGTGAAAGCTGCAAACTCCTTGGTGATTATGGCGCGGTGTGACAGGCAGATGTGGAACTGCATGGTTCCCATTTTAGAACACCTTCCGGATGACGAGCAAAAAGAGGCATTGGACATCCTGAATGAGGGAGAGGCAGCATCCAATCACACCATAAACATTGCGGTGGACATAGTGGAGACCGGATTCAAACAGATCGGTAACAGAGCGGTCCTTTGCTGGTAGTCATGGTTAAGATGTACAACCCTCGGCCCAGATGTCCAATCTAAATTACTTGAAATGCCCTTTGAAGGGGATCAATTATTCTGCCCCAAAATTGACGAGGCATTGAAAGCCATCAAAACGGACACTGACATAGCCAGATATCTCACATCACTGCAGTTAAGTTGCCCTTTCTGGCCCTTTTGAGGAGCGTCCAGTCGCTTGACGACCGCCACCAGAGGAGGAAGATCCTATCAAAGGGGATTCTATTATTCACAAGGATACTGAACGTCTTACCAATACAAGAGAAAGGAGTTCAAAACTAGGCAGAGAAGAAGACCATCCTCTCAACAAGGGCGACAACAAAAACAGGCAGGACTTAAAATGCTCGGCAGCACCCACGCAGGTACAAGCACAAGTGGAAGGCAACCTCCAAAATCATCTACAGCAATGGGAGGAAGTTACAACAGATGTCTGGGTTCTAGACATTAATCGTCAGGGGCATGTTCTGGAGTTCGGCAAAATACCACCAAATGTGCCACCAGACATGCACAGACATCTTATCTGCATGTCCTGCAGGACAAAGTCTGATACATGCTCATCAAATGGGCCATACAGAGGGCGCCAAGCAAGCAAAAAAGACACAGGAGTCTACCCGAGCTTCTTCACAAATAAAGCCAGACAGTAGATGGATGCCTTTTCTAGACATACGTACCCTGAACAGGTCTATCAGCTAACAAAGGTTCAGATTGCTCAAATTTGACGGATGTCAACAAGGCGGTCCAGCCAGGAGACTTCCTCTCATCGCTAGCTCTAGAGAATGTGTACTTTCACGTCCCAGTGCACAAATCCGACAAAATGTTTGAGGTTCACAGTCTCAAACTACCACTACCAGTTCAAGGTACTGCCGTTTGGGCTATGGTCTGCACCCAGAACATTCACGAAGTGCCTTTCACTAGTGCAGCCTTCCTGAGGAGGAGGGGTCATCACATATACCCCTACTTAGACAATTGATTAATAAAGGGAGCCACAAAACGGGAGGCGTCCCTGACACTACATCACACAGTGCAGATGCTCACGTGCCAGGGATTCTCCATCAATTACACAAAGTCCTTCACAGTGCCCTCCACCAAAATAGTCTTCTTGAGGAGAGAGTTCTCTACCAAGAACTCACTTGTTTGGTTGTCGCAGGAGAGAGCAGAGTCTATTCCTTGGCTACAAGCTGGATTCCAACCAAACAGTTTTCTTTCAATACGAAAGTGCATGCAGCTATTGGGAATCATGTCTTTGTGCATTCCCCTTATCACGCATTGCAGGCTGCTTATGAGACTATTGTTGCAATTCCTAGAAGACAGATGGTCCCAATTGAACAGGACGTGGAATGACAAGGTGCGAGTCACAACACTTCTGTCCCACCAGTTTCAGTGGAGCTTCCCCATCAACACATGCTAGTAACGGACGCGTCCCTGATGCGATGGGGCGCACTTGTTGTAATTGTGCATGAAGGGGCAGTAGATTAGAAAAAGAAGCAAAGTTGCATATAAACGTCCTTGAGCTGAAAGCCACAGCCCAACCGCTATGTTCCTTCCAACAAGTGCTCAAGGGATCAGTAGTAAGGCTTTTAACGGACAATACCACCACCATGTACTCTATAAGGAAACGGGGTGGTACCAGGTCCAGAACTTTGTCGAGGGAAGCACAAAGGCCGTAGCACTGGGCAAACAGCAACCACATCGTACTGCCAGGTTTTCACCTACCAGGGATACAAAACACAATTGCAGATCATCTGAGCAGAGCAACAGACTAATGTCATAAGTGGTAGCTGTTCGGCTGACAGCTAACAATGAATGGTGTTCAAACAATTGGGCATATCTGCAATAGATCTCTTCACAACTCTGACAAACAAAAAATGTCACGGCTTCGCCAGCAGGTACCCGCAGAAGGGGTTGCTAGAAAACGCGTTCACACTTTCCTGGAGGGGAAGGTTCGCTTGCACTTTTCCTCCAATGCCTGAGATACGCAGAGTAATCCAAATAATGCTGATGTATCAATGCAAAATCATTCTCGTGGTCCCAATGTGGCCGAGACAAGAGTGGTTCTCGGATCCCCTGCACTTAGCAGAGGACCATCCAATTCCACTAGGAGCAGCCCCAGACTTGCTGTCCCAAAACAATGGCCAGGTCTTTCACCATGACCCAGGCTCCTTGAACCTCACAGCATGGCTCCTGACTTTGCTGAATTCGGGCACATATAGATGCCAGAGGACTCCAGGAAAATTCTGCACGCTGCAACAGCAGTTCGGCCATAAATAGGTTCACTTCTCTAAATGATGTGATCAGCGGCAGCTGGACTCACAACAGATAATACCACAGCATCTTTTCCCTTCACTCCTCAAACTGGCGAAAGATGGTTTGTCACACCCGTCAATACGTGTGGATCTAGCAGCGATCTTGAGATATAGACAGAAAGGCCACTCTCCTCTGTACAACGAGAGAATCATCAAGAACTTCATGAAAGGATTGTTTTGTACATATCCGCCAACAAAGAAAACACTGCCCCAGTGAAGTCTGAATACAGTGCTAACGGCACTTATGAAACCACTGTTCGAACATATGGCTTCTGTACACATTTCCGCTGGTGATTACCTTGTTTCAAAGGATTTCAGAGATGCAAACGCTAATCTAAAAGATGAACGCATGCTTCATTCCCAAGGCACTTACGGATTTTCATATGCAGTTTGCAATCGTCCTGCCAGCTTTCTTTCCTGCTCCGTCATCTCAGGTAGAGGTAGCCCTACATTCTCTGTACCTTAGACAAGCCATTACGTTTTTCCTGGATAGAACAAAATCATTCAGGCTCACATCTCAGTTATTTGTGGCCCTCCAAACAGGGGAAAGGCATTTCGAATTGAGGCATAGCTAGCTGGGTCACATCTGCAATCTCAAGGTGCCACGCACAGGCTGAGAAACCCCTAGGGGTGCCAGCATGCTTCCATTTCATGAGAACTATTGGAGCATTGGCGGCAATATCGTTGGGGATCCCACTGACCGACCGACCGACATCTGCAGAGCCGCTTCCTGGGCAGTGCCACACACGTTCGCAAGGCACTATTGTGTAATGATTAAGCTTCCCCTGGATGCTGAGCTGAATGCTTGGAATGTTGGAGTGAGTGACAGAGAATGCAGCCTGAGAGAATGTTGATGTATGAATGTGTTCTGTGAGAGTCAGTTGGAGATGTAGACCCTGAGTGAGAGGATGCCGGTGCATGTTGCTCTAAGCTTGAATGTACCTGACTTGATGTACTTAATAAAATGTACAAGAACTTAAAGAAGTTACTAGTACAACCTGAGATGTCGGAGTTATCATTAGAGAACCCAAGCTTTACAATGGCGACGAGGATGCTAGCTGTGCTGGGGAGGCGGCACAACGGATGTGACATGCACGGCCCCCCCAACCAAGGAAGAAGATCCTCTCAGGTAGGGGCAGCACTGATCAGAGGGGCCCAGCGCGGGATGCAGAGGCGCAGAAAGTAGAGAGCAGCGCCAAGGCCTTATGCCAGCGGGCCTGCTAGCAGGCGGGCAGGCATAGGACAGTAGGTTCAAGAGACTGTGATGGTTAAAAATGAACTTTGGTGGGGCTAAGGGCCCAGTGACAGTGAGGAAGGTGCTTGGAGCCCATAGCTGCGCTTAGGAGAGGCTTGGAGCCCATTGCTGTGCAGCGCAGGGATTTGGGGCCCTTTTAAGTGAGCCTGGGAGGGGCTTGTGGCCCAGGTGCAGCACTTTGGGAGAGCTTGTGTTTAAGTATTGTAAAGCTCAAGGAGTTGGTCAGCAGATCCTTGAAGGGGCTTAAACCCATTGCACAGGAGGCTAGCAATCAAGGGAGCCTTACCTTGTTTGGTTGCAGTTGGAGCTGCAGCTTTCTGGTGCCTCTCAGTTGTGGGAGAGTGGCTGCTGCGGAACTCTTCAGGTGTCGCAGGCAAGGGGCAACCAAGTGGTGCAGACGAGGCTCCATTGTGCTTGCGCTGTGGTGTGGCAGTGATTTCTGGACTTTGGCAAGAGAGGCTCAGTTTGTGCTGGCGGCGCAAGAAGAAAAGAAAAAAAGAGTGATCCTTGAGCACGGCCCTGAGGAGCTGCAGTGTGGAAGTGTGCGACTTCGGAGCCGGGCTGTAGTGGCACGAGGGATCATCCAGGAAGGCTGTGAGGCGTGCTGTGAGAGATTTGTGGTGGAGGTTTGCAGCAAGAAATTTGAGGGTGTCCCCGTGACCGTTGGAGCGCATAGCTCAGGCCACTTCAGCGGCTCACTGTAAATATTGACGTCAGACAGAAGGCCTGTGGATTTTGCGATTATGGTCGAAGTGTTCGGGACGTCACTAGAGGGCAGTTGCCGCTGGAGTTCGGGGGTGAAGGAAGAAAAGAACCTTATAACGTTCTTAGACGTTGACACGTGATGTTCAACAATCGCATGGTTCTTTACTCCGGCAACTGCGAGTGAAGGCTGAAGGAGCTGCGGTTACTGAGTTCCTTTCTTAGGCAGCAAGGGCGTTAGCAGCAAGGATATGGCGTTACTAGAAGAGAAACGCCAGGGAGTTGGATGCCTTGGTGAGTTGGTTGCTGACATTAAGCAGGTAATGGAAACGGCGGTCCAGTGGGCAGACAATAACCGGTCCTGAAGAGAAAGCAAGGAGACCAATAAAAAGAGGAGGCCTGTGTTACGAGGAAATCACAAGTGAGTGTGTAACGAAGAGGGCTAAGAGCTCAGAAGATGATGGGAGCGAGATATCACATAAAGACTCTGTGGGGGATTTTACAATTGTCTCGGAAGGATACTGAAGCGCTATGCAATGATTGCCGCATGTCAGTTTAGGAGGAGGCAGAAGAGTCTTATACAAGATTTTGTGAGAAAAGTGGGTGTGTTCTAGATGTTCCTGAAAACGGTCATCGTTTGGTTTGGCAGGAGTTAAATCCTGACTTGTTAAGGTTTTTCAGAGAAATATAAATAGAACAGAATGAGGCATAAGTTGTTATAGTGGCAATTTTAATATTAGTTGTATACTGAGTAGTTTTCTTTTCGGAAATAGTGATGTGAGGCCTGGGTGCAACTGAAGGTGTGCAAGGAAGAAGTGTAAAAGTGTTGCGGCCTGTGTTTAGGAATTACATGGCAGTGATGGTGGTTAGCACTTGGTTTTAAGACAATGTTAGTTTTAGTAGAACAGTTATGTTTAATGTTTTTTTTCCAGAGATGTCCTCTTTTTTTAAAGTAAAAGTAGTGTGGACCGGTAATGTTACACTAATTGGAGTCTGTTTTGCATCTGAATTTGCCACAACAATGATTTTCCTTTGCAGGTGGGACTTTTGTTCTAATTTGAGAAATAAGAAGTAGACAGAGTTGTTATGTAGAAATGCTAAGTATTTAAAGTATAACATTTCATTGTAGTGTGTGGGCATGGTGTGAGATTGCCAATGGTGATGGGCAAGAAGTGCTTAGTATTGTTGAATTGATTAGTATTGTTGTGAGTGTGTTATGTTGAGCTTCCTCACAGCAGATGTGTTGACTAGTATGGTAGTCCATGGGACACAGGTAACTGTTGGGGGTGGCTACACAGTACCTGGGGTGTTTTGTTGTTTGGTGTTGTCATCCCACCCGGGTGTTTGGAATACCCAGCCTTGTTCTTAGGAAGTTGGCTGTGCACAGCTTGGTGTGGTGTGTTGATGTGGCTTTGAGGGAAATAGTGGGTTGGTAGTTGTAGTTGGTGTGGCGGTGCAAGTTGTGCAGATGTGGAGTGAGGTTGTGAGGTGCCTGAAGTCGTGATGATTTGTAGTGGTGCACTTTTTAGTTGTAGGTGTACTTTCCTCACTTTGTAGAAAAGAGAAGGGCATTGTTGGATTGGGTTTTGGTACTACTACTGTGTGGACGGTTTCAGGGTGTGCAGATGTAGTGGTTTGGGTTTTGGTAGGGATGCACGCGCAGGGAATGGTGTGTGTATGGTGTGTGTGTTGTGAGTGTAGTGTGTAACTTTTGCTGGTAGGTGTTAATTGTTATAATTAAGGGGATATATAAGTAAGTGATTAAGCTTCCCCTGGATCCTGAGCTGAATACTTGGAATGTTGAGTGAGTGACAGAGAATGCAGCCTGAGAGAATGTTGATGTATGAATGTGTTCTGTGAGAGTCCCTTGGAGATGTAGACCCTGAGTGAGAGGATGCCAGTGTATGTTGCCCCAAGCTTGAATGTACCTGACTTGATGCACTTAATACAATGTACAAGAACTTAATTAAAGAAGTTACTAGTATATCCCGAGATGTCCGAGTCATCATTAGAGAACCCAAGCTTTACATTTTGCTTGGAGGGGCAGGACGAAGCTGAAGCCAGGGGATAGTCTTACTGCAGCGCCTATTCCAGTAAGGTAGGTCTTTCTTCCTTTACCTCGCCTTTTGTCCATTAACTGCAACGCACATGTGAATCCATGGAAGGTGCAAAGCTGGATAAGGAGTGAGTTGCTTACCTATAACTCATGCTCTCCAGCATTGGTATCTTCATGGATTCACATGGTGCCACCTCACCTCTGCCGTGGGTTGAAAGGCTACAGTATGGGTAGTCACTCTGGGGTTACAATCTAAAGATAGCTGTTGAATGTGTAAATATCATTACTTAGACGCAGAAGGAAGCCTGCTATGTAAATATGTATAACGGTATACATGGAACTCCGTTGCACTAGGTTCTGGATTCATTGGTAATATTCCATGACCAACCTGGAATCCTTGAGCTGAAAAGAATATTTTGTTTTAGAAAAGTCAGTTGAAGAAGCCGAAGCTAGAGGCTGTGACTGCTCACGCTGTTACTTGACTGGATGCTGTTAACTCATATGAAATAAAGAAGTTGACGTTACCTTACATGTTAGCAGCCTACATTGCTTGAATGGCCTCTAGGTTGGGGCTAGCTACTCGACGTCCCAATGGCTGTGGCTGAATGCACGCAAAAGGACATATATGAACTACAAAACAGTGTTTTTTCTTTGTAGTATAATCTATAAACTTGATAACGAGGATTCCCAGCCTGACAACGGAGAATATTCATAGCATGTGAATCAATGAAAGGTACCAATGCTGGAGAACCTAAGTTACAGGTAAACAACTTACTCCTTATGCTGGCAGAAGACCCTAGGGTGACTTGGGCCCAGTGCGTTGTGCCCCAGAATGTTTTCCATTGTCGGCTATGAAGATCAAAGAAAGACATAGCTTTATTGTCTACATTTATTTTAATATATTCTATATTTGGTTAATCTTTGTTTATTTCTATGTATTTTACTGATGTTTGTATTTGATTCAGGAGTTTGATTAATTGAATTTGTAATACTCTTTTTACTACTAGACACTTCCTACAATACTCAAACTGCATGGGGCCACTTTTAAACTAATTTGACAGAGAAAGCAAAACAAAGCCCATTTCAATTATAAAGATTATTTCAAAGACCCGTTTTTCCAAGCAATGCAATGAAACATCATAAGAAATACACAGAGAACATAAATTGTAGGGATGTCTGGCCTAGGGCGGAAGGAGCCCATGGGAGGTCGAGAGAGGGACCCCCTTTATCCCTGGTGAAACTAACCTCAAAAACCAAATCCTTTGAGTTGTATCAAAACAATCCTTGAACCATTCTTTGGAGTCTTGGAATTTGAGCAGCCATCCGTGACAGTACTTAGGGCTAAGTACATTATTACCTAAATACTGTAACATTACCTACCTCAGTCCTCCTATTTTGTTTTATAAGGAATGTTTCCATGGTATTTAGTTTGTGTTCATGTCATGTATAGGCGCAGTGACTAGTACTCTGGAGATGTCCTAGTCACCAAACCAGAAGGATCCCCCTCTGTGTTTTTCACTTGGGGCATCTCCTGCTCCCACTCCTCATATTGAAGGCATAACGATGGAACAATACTCTCATGCTACTGTTGTCCCACATACAGGTCATTAAATTATTAGGTTGATGGTTTGTGTAGCCTGCAGTTTCAAGAGCTGCAGTTTACAATGGATCAAATGGGCTCCAATGCCATGGACAGCTCCTTAGTCACTGTCATCCAGCATCAGGAATGTAAGCCGCTTCCAAGTTCCCCACATTACAGCCCTTACAGGCAGAGGAAAAACAAGTAATTACAGATAATGGCAATATCTAATTGAATAATTGCTTGCATTATTGATTTGATATAGCAAGCATGACCCCTGATAGATTACTGCCCCTAAAATTAGGGCAAGAGCAGCTACCACACTGTTCTTGATGAGAGATCTTATTCAGGAAATGTGCACGGCATAACTCTTTGCAAACTTTCTCAAGGTGTTATTGCCTTAGCTTCGATGCCTGGCCATAGGCACTGTTTGTTTGATCGATGATTTAACAAATCTGTAGTATTGTTTCTATTATGGGAAGTTTTCAAGGACACCCCAGCCAAACTATTAAAAGCACTTCCGGGGTAACCGTTTAAAAGTTAACAAATAAGGAAACGCTCTAAGAAGGCGATACTATCCATGACAAGAGATCAGTCTTGTACTTTCTTTCCCAGGCAGATTCTTTACCACCCACTTTCCCTCGGTTATCCTCCAAGGTTTGGGCTTCCGCTTTAGAGTCAAATAGCTGAATAGGACACCAGCTGATTGGCATTATATTTCTAGAACTCCAAGCAAAGCTTCAGATAAGATTTTGAAGTGGGATTATTTTACTCCCTATTTTTTAAAGTTGGGGTGTAATGATTTTGTAGAGCGTTAAAAAGTAAGCCTCATTCCCAATGGGAGTATTTAATAAGTGAGTAAAACATGTTTGACTTTAAAACAGAAATGTTGTGTCTTCTTCACATTAAAATATATATCTGTACCTCTTCAGATAAGGAAGTAATAATAGTAGTTTCTTCTCGTGGCATTACCTGTACTTTTGGGCCATACATATTGATGGAGCTGCGTGGATGAAATCAGGGGGACATGTTCCTATATATCAATTTCCTATTTTTGCTGAGAGTAGTTTTACTCCCTGTATTTTTTGGGGAGTATTTGCCTATCTTTAGGGTACTCCCTAAAGATAGGCAAATACTCCCCAAAAAATACTGTGGCTGATACACCCCTTAACGTGTCGATCTCCCTCCAGCAGTTCCTCCAAAGTGGTTGAATAATGAAAAAGAGTACCCTAGTGCTTTATATTTGTTTAAAATATTCTCCCATCACTAACTCGTAGTGGAAGAGCAGGTCTACTTCGGTATTGGTTTGGTACAGCTTATCCTGTCTCAAGCGGCAAACAGGGGAGGAAGGCTCATCTCTGATACTGTATCCATTTGGTGTGGTTAATTCTTCTTGGAGCAGGAGGCCCCAGCAGCTAAATCATGCAATTAGTTATGCAAGCCAGCTTAAATATTAACCATTCAATGCTGAATGAATAAAGCTACAGCGAGCTCTCCACTCAGAAAAAGTGTAAAATGATCTAACATTAAAACATGTTTATTTGTACAAGGGTAAATAATCTTTATCTTCCTGACAGGCAAATGATTTATGTATTTTATAAACATGCAGCATCCTCACCATAGCAAATGTATTGATCTTTCTATTGATGCCTCACACACCTGCATCCGTGGACATCTGTATATACATTTACATGCCTCTCAAAGCTATCACAATGGGCAGATAAATCGCGCCAAACAACTCAGACGGATGCAGGTGCTCACATTTTCTTGCACTCTAAAGTATCTGTTGAAATTGCCTCCATAACACTTTTTAGTGCTTGAATGATCACAGCACAAGCGTTTCCTCTTCATGCCAGATCAGCCCTTGTTTATCATTGATTCATGATATTCCATGCATGACTGGTTTTCCTGTGATATTTACCATGGTTTTTGGGTCTGGCTTTAAAAGCTTTAGCTCTGACAGAGCTCTACATGCAGTCCATAGCTTGGTCTTGCTGTAAATCGCTTGTTCCATGATGCATCATGGTGAAATCTCTGTTATAACGTAGGCCATTTTGTAGAAGATGGTGCAGCTGAGTAAGTTGGAGACCATTGCCAAATGAGGCTCTTAAGAGCATCTTTCGTTTCCATGCTGCTTGGTAAATTGATGTTTTTTCCACCACTGTTGTCATATTAGTGTGGTTAAATAATATAATAAGTCTACCAATAGATGATCGATAACCTGCTCTTCTGTGATGGGAGGTCGTTCCTTTCTTTGGCTATTGGCTCTTAGTGGAAGCAGTATTTTTATGGGCAACTTTTTGGAATTGTAGGCTGCACGTGACACTGTTTCTTTAATTGAGTAGGTCTGGTATGTTCAAACAAAAGGGCTCCTAGTTGTTACCCTATTCTACCCAGGATGGCTAAATTGTCATCAGACACAAATGAACGGGTCAGTGAAACAAACCCTTGAACACGTGAGAAAAACAAATCAATCACGATTACACACCGCAGTTGTTTCAAAAATGTTCTATTTTAGTTTGCAACAACCACATATAAATGTCTGCTGAGAGACACAACACAGAAACCCATATTATGTATGTGTAGAGCAATGTGAATTGCAATGGGTATGCAGTCAAGATGCACTGCTTGGGGTGAAGTACATAAAATCTACACAGTACATATCCTACTTTCAAGGTACAACAGGACAGGGGTCATATCAAATGAACAGGTACAACATTGAGTACAATTTAACCCAATCATGAAAAAAAGGAGACAGTGAGTGTTTTACAACACTGACTAAAAAATCGAAGCTTCTATGCAGTTTGGGTTTTCCTTGTATGTTACAACTTTTAGCTGCAGCGTTTAATGAAGCAGTGAACGCTGGGTGCAAAATTTGAACTCGCCACTAGCCATTGGCTTGTGATAATTGCCTCTTGGCGAGTAAGAAATGGTGTGCTGTATGTAGGTATAGAATTGAGGTGGCAAGTGTTTCTTTTTGGCGGGTTAGAAGTTTGTAAATTATTGCTGTGGGTGCTTTAATTTTGCGCTGTGACATCTAATGTAACCATCAATTATAAGAGAACATTTTCACTTAATAGTGCAATTCAACTCTACACAATATATTGTTACATTAAGCTTCAATCTAATGCCATATTGATTCATAAAGTCTTCCCAAAAAATGTAAACCGTCAAATGTAGTGATAGTTGAAATAGAAAGAAAAACTGTTTTACTCAGATTTCATAGCTTAATTTAACATTAAAAGTTCCATTTGTTATTACAGTTACGAACAAGCATGACCAAATTCACACTTAGATGATTCCAAAGAGGGTGGATTGTTCGCTGTAGCAAGTAGTGCCTGGTGATCATTTTGAGCAAATTGTAAGTTTGAAGCTCTTGCATTCAGGTGAGTCAAGGGGCGCAATCAGCACTTTGGAGAGAGAGGGAGAGAATTCGTTGGAGTGCAGTCATGTGATCCTGGACAATTACTAAAGGCACTTCACTCTTGTGCTCAATGAGGAGGAAAGGAAGAACAATATTTTCTATAGGGACAGTGTATCCCCTTTGATTTTTGGCAAGGAGTCGATTGAGCTCATGCACATCTCTGAAGTACCCTGTGACCATGCATGCCAAGGTCACCCAGGCCTGTTTTTGTTTGGATTTCTGTCCCAGAATCCAAAGGAACAAAAAAAAAGGATGTGGTGCTCTTCCTGCATATAGGAAACTTGAGAGATCTGGTTCATGTTAAGAAAATAAGGAATCAATCGGCACTGGGATATGGAAGTCATTATTATGTTACAGCCTTGTGATTATTCTCAAGCCGTTTATTGTGAGGTCTTAATTTTTGTGGAGAGGAAAGAAAAGGAATCGGCATATGTAGTTGAATGATTTCAAATCAGTACGGTCTTGTCATCGTTGATGAACTGCATATTCTGGTGTCTGTTAGTTCAGCTATACAGAGGAACGAAAACCGCACAGCCATCTGTATTCGGGTTCAAGTGATTCATTACATTGGGAGAGCATTGGAAGCACATTAGCGGGCAGGAGCCTTTTTCTTCTGTGTGGATGTTCCTCCTCACCGATTTTTCCAAACAACACTTGCTGCAAATGGGGCCCAGCTACTATCCACTGGAGAGTGTCAATGTCTGAGGGCAGCCTCAAGAGTCAGGGAGTTGCATGGTGGCAAGTTGCTGTTTCTTCCTCGGCACCTTTTGTATCCCTAGTATAACTTTAAAAAGCCTTCATTGCCCCTCAGACGTGCCTGCACATTATAGCACTGCATTCAGGGCTTTAGGTTAAGTCAATAACATTTATTTCTGTTGAATATAGGCCCCACGTACTCTGCTGTAACTTAAATTGGGTAATGCGTTCAATATATTTCTATGAAACATTAAACATTCTCATACATTATGTTTTTAATCAAATATAGTACAGATGTTAAATTTTAATAACAGAGTAATAAGTGCACTACAAAATCCCTCCTTTCCCCCCTAGTTTAAAAAAAAAACATTTCCAGGCCAAAAAGCTTGGTGGATCGCCCCTCTATTATAGAATGATACATTAGTCCATCCAGAAAAACAAGGTGTGAACCTGGCGTTATAGTTTCTATGAAGGTTCACATATTGCCTGGAAGAATGACCGTTGAGTTGTACCTCACTTTTTCATCAATGCAGCTTGTAATACTCCTTATTAATGTGTTGACCTGAAACGGCATTTTCTAAAGTAACATATGTAGCAATAATTCTGAAAAAGTCAGTTAAGGTGACTGTGTTCATTCTCACAACACTATCCCATCGCTTAACCAGGTGTACCCCTTTTGACATGAAAATACACCATGATTTACAGGGAGAAAATGGCAGCCTAATGCAAACGGATTCATGGGACTGCAAATAAGACCTGTCTGATTTCTGCTGCTTTGCATGACGTGTGCTGTCTGTGAAATTATAATAGAAATAATCTGCAGAGCAAACGGGGAGCTCTGCAATCTGGCAAGCATTCAGGGGAGCATTAGTAAGTCTCAGCAAATCCAATATAGCTGGCTTTGCAAATGTAGCGGGTAAGACTTTGTGTCCTTTGGCGCTAAACAGAAAAGTCTTACATTCTACATTTAGAAACTAAACTTGTTTGCTTTGACAGTGCTTGTTCTGTGGCTGGTTATGTTCATTCCCTCTGTTAAAAACGCAAGCCTGCCTCAAAATCAAATTTCATATACCTCATTGACTTTACGCAGTTCTGCTCTTGATGTTTAAGTCAGCAGAAGGTTTGGCATTTATTTCTACTCCAAAAAATAATTCTGTGCATTTTGTTGGAAATTATGCATTGATACTGAAGTTCAGGTTTTTTGAAAGATACAAAGTGTATCTCGTCATTCATCCAGGAAAGAGGAGCCACAAAAGAGTAGACTGCTCGGCGGAACATCAGCATTTCTGCCTCCGACGTTAGCCTGCTTTGTAGCAACTGGCTCAGGGTGTGCAGTGCTGGATTTGTCTATTAGCACGACCCATGTGTCTTGGTAAAAGCCCGGTGTTGTGTTGCCTCTGACTGACCACAGAACCTGCAAATTCACAGCAGTAAAGATTATTGGGCCCTGCACTGGTGGAGTACAAGAGGAAGTATCCAAAGAGAGAAGTGATTGACATCTCTTCCGGCTTTCTGCTTCTCTGTGTGTTTGCAATGCCTTGGTGGAAGTGCAGGTCAGTGGTTTAATGTCAGGACCACATTTGCCAGAGACACACTCTTAATCGAGGTATGTGCGAGACTGCACCACCCTGACACCTGCGTTTGCCACTAGAGTAACTGATCATACAGAGTGCCGATTGACTGGGGCACCTACCTTCAAACCGGTTGAGCGAGAAGGGCGTGACATTTGGGTCTGAGGGTGGCCGAATCTTTGGAGTTGTGAGTGGATTGTACATCGCTGGTTTATTGGAAGGGCTTCTTGTCAGGTGGGGCTGCAGAGTCCGTCTAGAGGAGGACAAAAGGACACCACCTAGAATGCAATCCAACCTTACGTTCTTTCCACCTGTTTTGCCCCCATCTGGGCTCCAGCTTAACATGGTTAAGGTTGCTTGGCAGAGTAGATGATGGAAAAAACAGGTAAAAGAGGTGAGCTCAATCAATGAATGGCAGGAGGAGAGCAGAAGCCATGAAAAACTGATGAAACCCTCCTTAACAGAGAGAAACAGGAATGAGCTTCAGACCCACTGAGCCAGGAGGAAAAAAACTGAGCAGCGAGAACCCAGGCTGAAAAGACTGAGCAGAAAACCCTTTTGTGGAAGGAGGCGGGCTGTGGAGGGGAGATGTCTGAGCTATAGTTAGAGCAATGAGGCTAGAGGACGAGAAAGGCATACCAGCTTTCACAAGAAAGACTTCAGGCACTGGCTCAAAGGGAATGGAGAAGCTGGGACATGTGGTAGGGGAGACACGAAGAGGGTGACGGAAAAAATGCAGATTAACTCTACAGCTATAAATGAATGATCATCAGAACACAAAGCAGTGTAAACCCCACTATGGTGGGTCGACTATCTGGTGCTGGAGCTCTGAGAAAGCAAAGGTCGAACTGGAACCTGGCAGTACCACCGAAAGGGCCAGGCTTATTCAATACCATCTGGGAAACGGGTAGAAACCTAGGAGGGTTACTACTCTAATACTGAGCAATTACTCTCTATTTGGGACCATAATCCCTGAAATGCACCAGATACTACAACTGGCATCCAGATTCAAGGCTATGTTGAGTAACTGGTTTCAGTGACTACAACCGCAGGGTTCCATGTAATAATGTCCCCTCAAAAATATCGCCATGCGAAAAAATCGCTGAAAATTGGCTGTTTTTTGAGGGGACATTGTTACATGCAACCTCCAAAACCTTTTTTTTTCTTCAAGGGTAGCAGCGGTCACCCCCCTTGTCCCTACCCTATATATATATATGGTGCCCTATATAATGTCGCCACAAACTTTTCCCAGCAACATTGTATATGGCTACCATATATATAGGGATATTATTACCTGAGACCAACCGCAGGCACAAGAATTGGAGACCGCTCCATGGTGAGCAGGGTAGGCAAATTTGAGAAGTAACCTATGGGACGTCAGGTGGATCTGCTAGTGTTTGGGAAATCGGTGGTTCACTGCTAGATAAGAAATTATCTTCATTTTGTGAAAGTCCTCACAAACCAAGGTTTCAACTTAAAATGACAGAGTGGGAATCAAATGATTTTAGTGAACCAAACTTGATTGTGCTTGGCATAGTTTGGAGCTGGTGTTCTCTTACGGTTAGCTATCCATTTACATTTTTCTTCAGCATGCTGTGAAGTCTAATGTGCCACTCTTGTTTGTTTTCGGCTAACTTATCGCCTGTAGCATGGAACAAACCATATGAATTTGTATGGGGTGGTTATGCAGAAGTACAAGAACATGCTGATGGAATCATGGTGGTGGTTCTACGCAACCTCAGCCAGTGCCAGTAATTCTGACTAGTTGTCATGCTTCTGTGAAACATAACGTCTTCTGAGACGTGGCTCAGTAACCTAGCTCACTCTTTTTATCTTGTGAAATGTCATAACAATGCTGATAATGGAATCCTAGCAAAGGGGCTAAAGCATGTCAGAACTTCGCAGGGAACTGAGTCTCTCAAGACAAGATACTATTGTCTGGTAAACTATGGAGGCATTAGACGTATTCTAAGGAACTCAAGGCTATAAATTGTCCCATCTTGTAGAAGGTGTCAATAATGGCTTATAGAACCACCTCCTTTTATGATGGCCGTATTTCTGTAATACAATCCATTGAGAGAAAACAAAGCCGGAGTTCAAGGGCTGCAGCTGCATAGCGGGACCTAGAGGGGAGGGTGTAGAGCACCTTGGAACGTAGTTAATCGAAAAAAGACAGAACCGTGTGGAACATTGCAAAAAAAGTAAAGCTGGACATGAGGGCATGGAGTTGGAGGTCAGGATTATCTTGTAAGTGAAACAAATTGAGAAAGACAACCGCTTATTTCAAGTCCTAACTGCCAAAACCGATTGAGAAAGATAACACTGTGGTAAATGCTCTGCATACTAGGACACCAAGTCCTAATCCCCCCAAGTAACGGGATAAGATAACACTGCATGAAATGTTACCTACTGGGATTTTAACTCTTCACTGCCAAAACAGACTGAGAAAGGCGATACAGTACGATGAAAAGCGCTGCATGCTGTGATATGCAGTCCCAAATCTGCAAAACAAAATCATACATAGGGCGTTGATAAATCGGTCTCCTTCTGTAGACTATGTTATCCGTTTTTATCTTCATCTCAGTGAGGATAGAAGAGCGCCATGGAACTTTGTAACTAAGAACCATTTTTCAACTTTGTTGGGTTAAAAAAGTTGACAATTGTTCTTTGTTCTCTTCTTTAAAATCCCTGGAAATGGCTGACCTGAAGAATGCATACTTGCTGATTTGGGAGGACTATCAGATTCCTGAGATTGTGTGTGCATGGCCAGCCCTATCATTACAGAACCCCTGTTTTCGGTGTATACATGATCGTATTTCTATTAATAATTTAATTACTGTGGGCTTGAAGAAAATAACTGGCTATAGTGTCTATAGTTTTTAAAAAAATTATTTATGCATACCATATGGCCATCATAAAAGGCCTTATACATATTTTATCCAAATACATCTTTAGTTAAAAACAACCCTATTAAATATAGTGTAAACATAATTCTGTAACCATCCAATCATTTAAATCTAGATTGTATATAATGAAACAGTTTAAACCTAAAATATAATATAAAATAAAGATCACTAAGTATTTCAAATGTCCTATCGAAAAATTGAACCATATGATACATTATGTCGTTGCCATTTAAAAACGTAGTCTATAACATTTGCGTTTCAGAACATTCTGCTTTGTTACTATGTCGTTTTAAGGATTGCTGTCTTAGAAAATCAAGACTGGTGCATTCCATGACTAAATGCCGGGTTGTTTCCAACACTAATTCTCCACATAAGTGATAGAATTTAGACCCATGGGGAATTCAAACTCTCCCTCGCAAAACTTCCAAGGAAGGCATATTTAACATTTTACTGCCATATATTTTCTTACAGTGCGGGAGGCTTTCCAATATGCGGGAGGCGAGCTACAATTGTTAACATATTACACAAATGCACTACTATTTTACTTCGCAGTTAGTTACACAATGTTTTCATCATGATCTAACATTTGCAGGGAACTTTTCACCTTTTTCTTATGTAACCCCACAGGTTTCTCCATTATCCCGATTTTCAACCCTTCCGCAACGAACTCAATGCTTCTCACATAACTGTTTCTCAACGGTGCTTCCATAGATTTCAAAGCGTGCCAAAGCCACTGCATTAATGTGACAACTTGGGCTTCATATAACTTTTTTCAAAGTAATATTCGTTTTTGTCGAAGCATTGTTTTACAACTTGGGATGTTACACTCTAGCCTTATGTATTGCATCTGCAAGGTCGAGTGTGTTCTTATCAGCTTCCTTATTATGCATCCAATTTAACTGTTATTTATTACCCCATACCTCTCCCCCATCTGTCATCATAGATCTCACTTTGGGTTTGTATAATGTCATAATAGACTGTGTATTATTCCCACTGTGTTTTCCTGCAAATGGACTAATCGCTCCAGCTGTCTTGGCAGCCCGCAAATTGAACAAATCCCAATGTCGATCCCATTTCGGGTGCTCGCCAATGACTAAACCTACATTTTTATATTGTTTGACAACTTCCACCTCTCGATTTTCAATAAACCATTTTTGCTTTTTCTGGGTCTCACCAAACGGTTTGAAAACATTTGTTTTATTTTTGTTGTATTGATTTTCAACGCGTTTTCCTTAGACTAATTTTCACACCTATTACATTTTGACTGTAAACCCTCTGGTGTGTACTCAATAAGTAACAAGGCGTCCGCATGGCCCAGCCATGTGAGTGACATATTACCATATTTCACAGGGCCTGTTCCAAGAACGTATAAAACATCTTGCAGATTAGACAAGTAAAGGTTGAATAAGCAGGGCTGAAGTATGCAGCCCTGCTTAACATCCCTTGTGGTCTTAATCCAATTTGTGACCTTGCCTGCCCGATCCAGGCGAATCCGCACCCGTGTGTTCGAGTGTAGTGCCATGATCATATTAAGAAGACCGTTTGGGATATTTTTGTCAACTAATTTCTTCCATGACCTTGTTCTTATAACTGTGTCAAATGCTGCCAAGTAATCTATATATGCTGTGTAGACAGTGAGACCTTGCCTATCACATGAATATTCAATAATACTAATAAATGTGAATGAATTGCTTAGTATACCTATTTCTTTCCAAAATCCAATTTGATTAAATGGGAGGGCATCAACTTGATCACTCCATTCAGCCAAATCTTCAAGGATAATTCTGGAAAATATTTTTGAGGGAATATTTAATATTTATATTTTATATAACCTCTAGTTCGATGGTTCCGTCCTTTTTGTAAAATGATGCTGTCCTGCCAAGAAACCAGTACCTTTCCAGTCTCACTTATAGCCTCAAAAACACATAAGAGTGTTTTAGACCACAATTAACGGTTGAAGGGTCTAATTTTTATAAGGCATTGCATGTACCGTCGGGCTCCACAAATCTTGATACATTTAATTTAGTAATAATAACCATCAATCTACTAAGTGTCATATAACAGGTCCAGTTACTATCTGTCGCAAATTCCAATTCATTGCATTGATCGTCCTTATCTCCTAGTGTGGAGCCCAGGCTACACTCGAGGCACCATTTAATAAAACTCCAGGAAGTCTGTCATTATTAATATAACGACAAAACAGTCTATCATTCTTTTCCAATGAGGCTTTCACAGTTCCCATCCATAATTCCTTTTTCTTTTTCCTTTGATGGACTTGTAACCACCTCTTCTATTTATTCTTTCGTAATGAAAATGCACTGCCAAGAGCAGCATCCACATCATGTTTTTTAAAGTGACACACTTAACTCATGTATATATACCTGTTTATCTCCCACAGAAAGATATTGTCGCCTATGCAAGGACAGAGGATGCAAAGAAACTGCAAATCATTTATTAACTAATTGTGCAAAGATGACTGATATTTACTCAGTATATTATAGCAAGCTTGTGCATGACATTGCTTCTATACGGGAATTTGCGTTTTGGCAACGCCTTATGAACACTCACAGTCTGCAGATGCAAATTGCTACCTTTAATGTCTGGCTGGTAATAGAAAGAATTTTGAATATTTTTATTTGAATTCATTTGATATTATGATATTGACTTCTGAAGAGGACATTATTTTCTGTGTTATATCAATTTTATCAATTTGTCAGGAATATTAAGTCTAAGTTTAAGTTTAAGTGTAAATCAAGTTTTAATTAGGTAGATAAGTAGAAATACGAGATTGAATTTTTTGCTGTTGTTTTGTTTTATGTATAATCTATTTTCTAAGCAGTATTGTTTTATTTTGTAACTTATCAATATGTGTAAAGTTTAAATATAAACTATAACACATTATTAATAAAATTAAACTTAACTCATGCAAATCTTTCGTTAGTAATGTTTTTCATACTGCGTCCTACCATCATACTCCTGTCTCGTAGACATGTGATTGGCCCTATTTTATGATGTTGCCCCACACCCATTCTTCTTCCAAAATACCCCAGCTTGGATACTATTAAGTGAATTGGGATACAGGCATTGAAATATCTTCTTTTATGACCATCATACGATCATCCACCTTATTCAACATGAATTAATTGCATTCAAGATAGATTTGTGTTTGTTGACTTCTGGAGGGTCATGCATATTCATTATAAAAAATTGTATGCGTATCACCCTTGGGTTTTTGAATGTTACCTCCCAATATGAATTTGGTGCTCAATAGGTCCTTATCAATTCAGCATGTATTATTTACAGATAGGTGTTAACCTCCCTTCGCATTCCCTTTGGCCCATTAGCGGTGGCTACATTTATAGATTGCCTTCCATCAAGCTCAAGCCCAACTACCAGCCATATTTCCTGTAGCAACAATATAGAAAACAAACTACAATAATCACTGAGCCCTTCTTATTCCCAGTGGTGGGCAAACCCTCTGGTATTCCATGAATATAACACCATGCAGGTATCAGGGCTTTTTAGAGAGACTTCTGAAAGGCTCTTGGAATCCATTGCCAAAATCCTATGAAATCTAATTTGTCCCTTAGACATCCCTTTCTTACTTTCTTACTTGCTCTACACTGTTACATTCGCATAGATTGTGTCATTCCCACGTATTCCTCATCTTTGATATTCGATATCCAGATTCAGCTACTTCGGAATTTATTTTCGGCAGAGGGCGCTGTGCGTCGATGCAGTCGACTCAATGTCCCTCGAGGGCCTCTGTCTTGAGGATGATGTGATCGAAGGCATACATAGCACGTGCAGCGCCCGTTGGCTTCAGTTCTGTTTTTCTGCTTAAGCTTTTGCTTTGAGAAACTACGGTGTGCTTCCTTTGTTCTTCGCGATAATGTCTTCCTCAACATCTACTACCCCAAAGACCAGGTTTAAGAAGTGTCGAGATTGTGATTCTAAGATGTCGTTAACTGACCCACACAGAGTTTGTCTGTGGTGTCTCGGGATGGAGCATTAAACCTCGGCCTGCTCCAAGGGCCAGTCAATGACTGCAAAGGCTCGAAGGAGCAAAAGGGGAAATTGGCAGTAGGTAAAAAACACAGTATTTCACCATCGACTACCCCATCCAGGAAACCTTCATCCGACGAGCCAAGTGGCAACACTCCTCGAAGGAAGAAGGATAAAAGATCAAGATCGAGCAGTGGCTCTCACCACTCCTCATCGTCATTGAGGAAGTCGGAAAAAGAGGCACCACAGGTCGCCCTCTTCGCCTTCGCTGTCCGACACCTCCCCAGAGAGGGTATCCTGTCCCACGAAAAGTTCCACACCTGCCAAATGGAAAGCATTTAGATCTGAAATGCTAAAAATATTTCTAAAACAAAAACCCTCAGCAAGCCATGCTCTTACCGCGACTTCCATAGAAGCCAGTAAGGAAAGGGCTTGAGCCAAATCCTGCACGCCCTCGAGCCCGGGACGAAGGCCAGATCCTCATCGAGAGCCGTTGAGGCCTCGACGTGATAACAAGTCATCGAAGGAACCTTTGAGCCGTAAGTCCGAACATAGGTCAAGGTCATCGACGCCATCTGCGCCCTCAACGCCAGCGAAGCCCTCGACATCAGCAGCACCATCGACGCCAACTGCGCCATCTAAACCAATGGGGCCATCAAAGCCAAAAAAAGTTGATGACTCCTTGAGCGCCGAGTTCACAATTTATTAAGCCTTCGATGCCTATCCCAGACAAGACCTATATTCCTTTGCCAAGGAAAGATTATTTCAAATCTCTCACCTCAATTTATGAAGAAAATGAGCCATCCTACAATAATGCGCCTTTTGGTCTTCAATTTGGCACACCAAATGTGCCTGAGAGCTTTATTTCGGAGAGTCGAGATTGAAAGATCTTTATGATAATCTACAAACGGCCAGTGGGGTAGACACATCACCAGAGCTGGATTTTGGTACACCTGAAGCTGATGAGCACGCCGATGCTTCATCTAGACAGCTAATGTCTAAAGTTGTAGACTATATGGGGTGGAGTAGGCCTACCCTGCCATTTGAACAGGATGATCTGACGGACATCCCTGATAAAGGTCCACAAATGGATCATAGTTTACCATTTCATATTGCTCTCCAGAAAAGGGTGGCAGCAAATTGGGGGATGCCAGAGACTAATCCGGCAGTAAACAAGAATCTGACCAAAAAATACTGGCCTTCCAGTAGTGACCCCGACTACCTGTCTAAACACCCCTCTCCCGAGATTCTGGTGGTACAGGCACCTACTGCAACTTCTAAGCAGGCAGTGTATCCAACAATCCCTCCAGAAAGGGATGACAAAAGAGTAGATGGATGGGCAAGAAAGTATTTTCTGCAGGGAGCATGGCTCTTAAATCAGCCAACCTCACATGTGACCTTGCAAAATTCTCATTCACTCTATGGGACTATATTTCCATGGCGGCAGAGAACATTCCCGAGGGGGAGGAAAGAGACAGGTTCTTGGCTGTTGTTAGAGACGGCAAGGAAGCCATGTGTGAGTCTCTTCAATCCAATATGGATTCTGCTGACAGCATCAGCAGAGTTATGGCATAATGCTCAGATTTGCGTGGCCGAGGAAGTCGGGTTTTGCGCCAGATGTGCAATCCAGGCCTCTGAACATGCCTTTTGACGGGTCTCACTTTTTGGCAACAGGGCGGACGAAAGCCTTGAGAAGTTGCAGACCTCAAAGGTGGCAGCCAAATCCTTAGGTGCCGCTATTGGGCAGCCTCAGCCTTTTTGCCCAGTGGAACAGCCTTGGATGGGTAGATTTATTTACTACTACTCCTCACTTGGAAGAGCGAGAGGAATGGCTGGTCAAAGAGGCCAAAGACGATTCCATTATGTGGACGAGGAAGAGGTGCTAAGTCGCTCAAGTAGGAGCATCCTTACCAACCGCCACTGCATCAGCCTTCTCAAAACCTCTCTGAGGTCTTGAGTCACAAAACACTAGTGGGAGGCAGACTGTCTCAGCATCTGAAAGAATGGCGAGACATTACTTCGGATGCTTGGGCATTGGAAACCATAGCCCACGGTTAGTGCCTTTCTTTCATTCAAAGACCTCAGAACCATCCCCAGGGGAGCCACTCTTTGGGGATTCCAGATCAGCTCCTTGTGCTGGGAATTTTGACCCTGATAGAGAAAGGTACTATAGAATTGGTGCTTGGAGAGAAACAAGGGATGATACTCTCCATATTTCCTAATACTGAAGAAGGACGGATCACTGAGACCCAAGTTCAAGATGATCGTGCTTTCTCGGATCCTTCAGGCCCTCCAACTCCTGGATGGATTGAATGGTGTCATTGGTCCTTCAGGATGCTTATTTTCATGTGGCAATCCATCTCGAGAACAGAAAATACCTGAAGTTGTCGTTGGCGGTTCTCATTATCAGTTTTGGGTTCTGCCATTCGGGCTAACCTCCGCCCCAAGTGTTTGCACCAAACTGATGGTGGTGGTGGCAGCGAATTTCAGGAGAGGGGGAATTTACGTCTACCCCTACCTGGATGATTGGCTGATCAGGGCGCATTCTCTCGAACAAGTCCTGGATCATCTCAACATCACCTGCCACTCTCTTCACCTACTGGGCTTCTCCCTCAATGTAACAAAGTCTCATATGACACCTTCTCAAAAGTTCCAGTTCATCAGAGCTGTACTGGATACATCCTTGGGAGAGAGCTCGCCACCCGAGATGAGGGCTCAAGACATTCTACAGATGGTCTCCAAATTTCAAAGTGCCCAGCATCTTCCGGCCTTCGATTTTTTGAGGTTTGCTCAGCCTCGTGGCATCGTGCATTTTTCTGGTACCAGCGGCTTGCCTAATAATGAGACCCCTTCAATGGGCCCTCGGAGCACAATGGTCCCAGTTCTCAGGAAACATTTCAGACCTACTTCAGGGTCACACAGGATCGCCTGTGGTGGGCCTGTGAGGATAACATTCTGAAGGGTGAACCTTTTTGGCAACCATGGCCGGAGATAACCGTAGTGACGGATGCCTCGCTCACCGGCTGGGGAGCCCACACCAGCGATCTGACGATCATCGGTCGCTGGTCTCCATCAGAGTCTGAACTACATATAAATCTTTTGGAGCTGAGGACAATCAGACTTGCGCTGAATGCTTTTCTGCCCTCTGTACGGGGAAAGAATGTCCTGATATTGACGGAAAACAGTGGCCATGTACTACCTCAACAAGAGAGGAGGTGTAGGGTCACTACCACTTTGCAGAGAGGCAATGCAGCGAAAGAGCATTACCAGGGGTAAGTAACTTGTTCTTCACTCTGAGGGTTTATAACTTTTGAAGATCCTTTTACATCTTTATCATTACCCGCCTACATCCATAGGCATGTCTAAACAGGTCTTCTTCATGCTTAATAACAAAGTCTAGCATATCACTTGACTTGAATACAATGTTGGAAGTAGGCGCAATGCTGGCCTCCACCTGGTCCACAATTAATATGTCATCACTTTATACAACTCTTAAGGGTATGATGCTGTTTAATATATGCATCATGATCCTCCAGTTTATCACAGGGTGAGTTCTTTCAATAGACACATGGCTAATTTGCAGGGCTGAAAACTCATCCATTACAACTTGCTTATCAATTAATGTCATAGTTCCCACTGTCACCTCAATCAGATTAATTTCTGCTACTCTTCCTTTCTTATCCGCTGTGATGTATGCCCCATTGGTAGGTAAAAAGCCATTATTAACACCTCACATCTGTACATTCTTATCCTTGTGCAATATTGTATCCGTCAAAGCCATCTTTGTCGTATAAATTCTAATGTCTTCATTATTTCCCTCTTTTGTTTCCCATCTTGTCATCACCATCATCATGTATCAATTCCATACCTGGGATATATCTATCCACATTTACAAGATTGCTCTTTTTTCCCTACTGTTAATTCATTATCACATCTTATGTCACTTTCTTCAACCATTACCCCACTGTCAACCTCCTCCCCGACACAGTGTTCAACTCCACCATATCATATTTTGCCTCTTTATTTTCCACCAAGAACACCTTGTCAGTATTAGATGCAATGCTATCATTCTTCTTTTTCCCTTCTTTTATGTTACCGTACATAATGGCTTGATGGACTTGATACCCTTTTCTCGATTTTGTCTTTTTCCCCACTCTAGGTAACAAACAAACAAGTACATGTAATGAACGTAGGGAGAAATTTATTATCCTAGAAAACAAACTTGATAATCTACCATTCTAATAGAGGAACTCATGCAGGTATGTGTAGGCATCAAATCGGGAACCTCCAAAATTGAAGATTATGTGGAAAATATAAGTCATGTTCAACCAAAAAACAATTATGATGATGTAACGGTTAATTGCAATGGCATCATTTCTTTTTCAATTAACCGTTGCATCATCATAATTGTTTTTTGGTTGAACATGACTTATATTTTCCACATAATCTTCAATTTTGGAGGTTCCTGATTTGATGCCTACACATACCTGCATGAGTTCCTCTCATGGTAGATTATCAAGTTTGTTTTCTAGGATAATACATTTCTCCCTAAGTTTGTTACCTAGTGTCATAATATTCTACAATCTTTTAATTCTACAGCGTATGTGTTGAGCTTTTGCTCAATATTGACACATTTTATATAACCACTGTTAGTAGTTGCTGAATGACATGAAATTGTGTCATAGACGTTTAGCTCTCCTGTCCGCAGAACCAGGACTCCTTTCTAGTGTGTAACTTGTGCTCTAGATTACTAACCAATGACTCTTTCTTTCCATCCTTGTGTAACAAGGGTGGTGATTTATGGATTATAGTTGTGTCCTTCATGGGTTTTTTGTGACTTTGCTCAAAAGTCATTGAGTCAGATAATGCATTATGCTCTGGAAATAACTCTTGGGATGGCGAAAGAACATACCCTATGTAATCAACTAGTGGGATGATTCCCTGAGGCCTGTGCACATCTATGATGACTGTAGTAACATTGGATTCAATTATCTGTTTCACATTGATGTTGAAGTCAATACCAACCAACAAATGTTCCAATTCTTCACTTATCCTTTCTGTTTGAGACTCCTTTCCTGGCACTGACTTAGGTGAAGTGAGTGGAAGGAGTACACACCGTATTAGTTACATCCTCTTCTGGTAAGATTAAAACCTTCTCTAAACTCTGTCATCTTTGTGCCCAGACAGGCCAGCGTAGAAGAAAAATTCAAAGGTTACACCTGGTTCTTTGCATTTGTATGCTTCACGTCAACCAGAAAAAGTTAGTAATTTTTATTGGTAATGATGCCTGTACCTCCTTCCATGTGTCTTCAGCGGTGCCTTTATAACTTTGGCAGGACATGCACGCAGGTGTCTGAAGGGATTACTACAACCCAAACCCAAGTCCAGGGAAAGTTGAACCACTTTCACTAGCGCAGCTTCTCCTTCATCTATCTGAGGAATAGATCTATTACTTCTGGATACATCAGTCACACCTCTTCCGCCTTCCATTGCCTTTCCATCTGACAGCAACGTGCTTTGTCCATGTGGTGCTGCTGTGACATTGAAGCCCTGCATCAGCACTTACCTGATATTTATGTTGGGAGTGGTGGGCAGCTCAAACACAGATTGCCTGCAGTCACCTCCGAATGGATTCTGGTCCTCGCAGTGTAACCAAATGCCAGGTATGAATAACAATATATAGTCTATATGAGTTCCATCAGGTAGTGATTTGTCAAACTTAAAATCAAACATGCAAGTACTTCAAAAAAGACACATACAGGCAGAAATGCAAAATACGGGATGCAGAGGACTTGAAAGGTGGCAAAATGTAGAAAAGAGAACAGGTTCCACATATTGGTACAGAAGGTACTAGATTTAAGAACAATAATAAAGCAATACAATATATTTAGACTGTTTCGTCTGGGAGAAAATAAGGCGGGGGACAGGAAAAAAGCATGGAAGGGGGCTAAAATTAAATCACAAAGGGCACAAGAGAAAGAGAATAGAAGATTTGATAAAAGTAGGTCTAAATATACATATGATCAAGCACTTTGAATTGCAAAACCTATCACCTTGGACCTCTATTCCCTTGCTACCCTTCTTTTTATGAAGTCCCTTAATCTTCACAAAAAATGCCTAAATTGCTGTTTCTTGGCATTTCTGTAGTTTTTTCGGGCAACTCTGTCCATGGAACGCGGTCTTGCTGCTTGCAGCATTTTCTTGTGTGTGATTATATATTGTGTATAACTAAAGGATGACATCATCCCACCATTCTAGGATGTTGGCATTTGCAAAGACCTTAACATAGGCATGCAACAAACCCCTCACATAAGGGGCACAGCGAGGGCTCAGTAATCTTTCATTGACTAATGTCTACACCATCTTGGGCAGACATTCAGATCATAAAGCGGTTTCTTTTCACCATAAACCTTCTAAAATTCCACACCAATTGTATTGCATTGTATTCATCATTTATATAGTGCCCTTTCCCCATTTTTATGGCCTCAATTCACTTTGTGCTTGGAACGCCCCTGGGGACCAAAGTCCATGTGTGGGAGATGCCAACAGTTAATTTTTAAAATCTGTGTGTGTGCATTTTGCGAGGTTAGGACTTAGGTGGGCTGGCTAGGCTCCACTAAGCAGCCCAGAGGTCAGGAATGTGGGTGGGTGCTGTTGAAGGTTTAGGATAGAGTGCTAGTGCTGGAGACTCAATGTGTGCCCAGCTAGACCAAAATATTTTGTAGGTTGTCGCTGTATACTAATGACAAATGTTTTGAGGTATATCGGGGGTTTCAACGTGGACGTTTATGCGGGCTGCTACACCGGAATTGCATAGCCATAGCTGCATTCTATAGTGCATGGATGGGTGGCTGTGCCTGCGGCCTGTGTCCACAGATGTGGTGCAAGATATACATACTTTAAACTCGAATGGAGTTTTCCTTCGATGTAATTTTCCTAGATCCTTCGCGATTGGCTGGTCTCGCCAGTTGTGGTCTCCCTAGATTGAGAGCCTGAGCAGTGGTGTAAGGTATACATACCTTAAACTTGGATGGAGTTGTTCATCTTCTATGTAATTCTCCTAGGTCTAACGTGATTGACTGGTCTCTCCAGTTGTGGTCTCCCTAGTTTGAGAGCCCGAGCAGTGGGAGAGAGGTCCGGAGGCACGGGGGAGTGATGTCCAATCGTCTGGGGTTTTGGGGGACAGGGGCTGCCGAATTAATTACGGTGTGTTGCTGCTAATGCTGCTGACATCTGTGCAGGTATGGGTAGATAGGTATGTTGTTGAGTATGGGCCGTTGTTTCTGTGCGTGTATCAACAGTATAGAGTGCAAGGAGGTTTCATGGGGACGAAGGGAAAAGCCAGGTTTTGATGGCCTTTCTGATCATCAATGTTGTGGCTGTGTAATGACAGAGTTCCAGATGATCAGCGCTTGGACGGAAAAGGAGGATCCGCCCAGTCTGGTGCCATTACAGTGTGGGACAACCAGGAGAGATGATGTACTGAATCTGAGTGTCCTTGAGGGGTGTTAGCGAGTGAGTTTGTCTTGGAGGAATTCCGGGCTGGTGGTGTGGATGGCACAGTGAAGTGATGCTCATAGACCAATGGGGAGGCAATGGAGGACTTTTAGTGTAGGGCTGATGTGTTCTCTGGGGGGAAGCTAATGAGCAGACGGGCCACAATGTTTTGGATTCTTTGCAGTTTCCTTAGCCTACAATCCTGGTGCGCCTAGATAAAGGCAGTTTGCATAGTCTGAGCGGGAGACGATGATGGAGATGATGGCAGAGAAATGGTGAGGATAGGTGAGATATGGGAAGATATGCCTGAGCATACGAAGGTTGAAGAAGCAGGTTCTGAATACAGAGTTGATGTGTTGAGAGAGGGATAAGTCTGTGTCCAGTGTGCATCCAAGCTTTTTCACCGAGGTGGATGTTGCCGGTTGGGGTCTAGGTGGTGGTGCCAGGGGAATAGGTTGGGCAAGGAGCACTGTTTTCCTGCAGACTAGTATTTCTGTTTCCCAGGATTGAGAATGAGGTGGTTGGGTGTCATTTAGTAGTCAATATCTGAGAGGTATGATGACCTATCTGGACCATTGGAGCCTTGTAATTTTGGGATTTTAAGGATGATCTGGGGTTCATCTGCGTAGTTGTAGCAGGTGTGATTGTGGGAGCGGATGAGTGTGGGGAGTGGATTCAGATAGATGTTGAAGAGGAGGGGGGATAGGGATGCTCCCTTTTGGACCCCTTTTGTACTGATCAGGATGTAGAGGTGAAAGGGCAGAGGAGCATGATTTGTGTGCACTTGGAGATGAACGTTTTTGTTGTAACCAGGAGGTCTGTAAATGAGTAGGAAGCTGTGCGAGGTGGAGTTTTACAAGAAGGGATTCATAGTCTGTGGTGCTAGCTGAGGTGTCCTTGATAAGCAGAGGAAATTGGTGTTTATGTAGGACTGCAAGTCACCAACTCTTCCTGATCTGTTCCGAACAATTAGGTTGTTTCCGGGTGGGAAGGCCTCGTGGGCAATGTGTTCGTAGTCGCCAGCAAATCAGGTCTCTGTGATGAAGAGGACATCTGAGTTTACGTCTGAGATAAGGCCAAAGATGTTTATTTTGTTTTTAGAGACTGACCTGGTGTTGGAGGGGTTTGTTTGCAAGTGCTGGACGCGTCAAGGTGGGGATTGTTGAAGGAGAGGGGGTGGTGGCAGTGTGGGTTGAGGGCAGGGGCAGGGGAGGGGGCAGAGGGTGTGGGAGGATGGGGGTGGTCACAGTGGGATTAGGGAAATGGGTGGTGAGAGGAGGGCGTGGAGATGAACATGGGAGGAGGGGGAATAGTGCTAAGACCAGGTTGGGAGCTAGGGGAGGTTTGGGCACTATAGCGGGTTGGCAGGGATTGGGATCTGGGTTGGCGGATCAGTGATGCTAAGTGGAGCCTGAGGTGGCTGAGGTGTGGGCCTTTTCTTGTCTTTTGGGCTGCCTATGGGGTATGGTTGATGCTGTGTAGGTCAGTGTTTTGGCCAGAGCTGCATTAACTGCGTTAAGAGAAGGGAAGCGGGTGTCAGGGGTGGGGGGGGGGAGTATGTTGTTCAGGAGAGGTGAGAGGAGGGGGCAGAGGTGAAGAGGTAGCAAGGTGATGGAGTAGGAGGGTTGGCTTGACTGGGTAGATGGGCGGTGCAGAATGCTCAGGGGGTCGATGTTGTCAACTCTCGCTTTCCATCGTGCCGTTATAGCTTGTGCAGAGAAAGATCTACGTCTAAGTTGGAAGCATGTGGAAAAAGGGGGATTTGCCAAGGGTTGAGGTGAGGCGTATACCGTGGTGTTTTGGAGGGTGGGGAGGGGCTGCGAGACGAGGTGGAGGGTTGGGAGGATGGGCTGTGCATTGGAGAGGGTTGGGGTAGGGTGTGGTGTGTATCATTAAGCATACTGGCATGTCAGCTTGCGGCTCTGATTTGGGCAGTGTGTAGGATGGTGTCTATTTTGTGAGTTGGGCGCATCCTTAATTGGGAGATCACACATGTATGGACAGTGCACCTGGGGTCGGGTGTGGAAGTAGGGGGTGGGTCTGAGCGGTTCGTGCCGGGATAGAAACGCCTAGATTTGAGACACCTGAATAGAGGGAGGCATGTCAAATTGGCGGCACAACAGTAAATGTAGATTCACCTACACTGTGGACACCTGGATAGAGGGAAACGCCTAAGATGGGGCATAACCGTAAATGCAGAAACACCTAGAATTGGGATACCTGGATAGAGGGAGAAGAGCCTAAAATGGCACAACAGTAAATGCAGAAACACCTAGACTTGGGATACCTACATTTGGGATACCTGGAAAGAGGGAGAAACGGTTAGAATGGGGGCACAACGGCAAATACAGCAACACCTAGACTTGGGACACCTGAATAGAGGGAGAACTCCCACAATGGGGCACAACAGTGAATGCAGTAACACTTAGATTTGAGATAGCTCGATAGGTGGAGAAACACCTAAATTAGGGGAACAACAGTAAATGCAGTAACACCTAGATTTGAGAGAGCTCGGTAGAGGGAGAAACACACAAACTAGGGGCACAACAGTAAATGCAGTAACGCCTAGATTTGAGATAGCTCGGTAGAGGGACAAACGCCTAAAATGGGGGCACAAACAGTAAATGTAGCCATACCTAGACTTGGGATACGTATATAGATGGATTAAACGCCTAAAACGCATGCACAGCAGTGAATGCAAGAAGAACCTAGATTTGAGATATCTGGATAGAGGGAGAGCCGCCTAAAATGGGGGCACAACAGTAAATGCAGCAACACTTATACTAAAATGGGGCACGCCTAAAATCACAAATCCCAGATCAAAGCAACATGGTAACGCTCCAATAAGAAACACTTTTCTGCCCTTTTAGAAAAGCACTGAAGCACAAAATTGGACACTGAGGCCCTACCGACTTTATCTTCAATGCCATCTTAAACAATCAATCTCTTTGCAATCAATCTATTTGCCCTACTCTAGAAAGGAACTTGCTACTCCAACAGAAGGTACACAAGAACGTAAGCAACTCATTCTGCCTTTCCTCTCCTTCCCCCAGAAGCTCACTGTCTCTCGAGCCCTGGTTCTCTCTAGGTTGGATTATTGCAACAGCCTCTTTCTAAATCTACCTGCTATTGCTCTCTGCGCTTTGCAGCTCATCCAGAACAGGACTGCAAGACTTGTCCGTGGCCTCAAGCCCTGGGATCGTATCTCTCCAGCCCTGAAATCTCCTCATTGGCTCCCAGTGGCTACAAGGATTAAATACAATACCCTTTGCTTTGTCCACAAGGCTTTCTGGGGCCTGGGTCCAAAAGACCTTCAACTGTCCCTCCGTAAATACCTTCCCTCTCGAGCTCTTCGCTCCTCCACTTCCAACTCCCTGAGGCTCAGAAGCTTCTAAAAGAAACGAGCTAGGGGTAGATCTGCTTTCGGCTGGGGCCTCCCTCTAGAACAGCCTCCCTGCCATTCTGAAACTTGAGGAGAAGCATCTCCAGTACCAGAAGCAGCTCAAGACCTTCCTCTTGGGTTCGGCCTTCGCTCCTTCTCTCCCTACTGATCTGTTCTGCTTCGGCATTGTGTACCTGGTTACCCTCTGATTTCAGGCCTGGGTACTTGCTCGCCTTACCAGGCACTTGCACTGCCTCCTGGCAACCCCTGCACTTGGGTCTGTACCTGTAACCCTACAGTCCACCTCACCTTTTTTGCACTTATCAGACACCCCCTGTCTGTGCCTTAAACCTAGCACTTGCTACTTGCTGGCTGCACTACCACTGTGTTTTTTTATTTTTTTTATTCCTTTGCTCAGAACTTTCCACTTCTTCCCCTCCCCCTGCACTTTCCCCCTTCCCTCTCCCCTGCACTTGCACATTCTCAATGTCACTGGGCTTAGTAAGATCGTTGTTTTTGTTCTCCCTTGTTTCCCTCCCTTGCTTCGTCACGCTCTGAAACACTGTATGAGCGTGATACAAATAAAATATCAATATCGAAAACCCTGCATCAAGAGAATCATGTGCCACAAAGCCAAGCAAAAGACCCATCCTCTTCACACAGAATCCAGGATGTTATTGATCGCCCCAGGGAACTGTTAAAGCAAAGTCCAGGCTTACTCTCCCCCAGTACCCAAACTCACACCCCTGAAGAAACAAGATAAAAAAGCCTAATCTCAGTAAGGGACAAACTATTACACATACGACACTGGGCTTCCCTGCGTACATATCATGCTCAATGTTTCTTCCGCCTTTGACAGTAGATACCAACCCCCTTATCCTTAAGCTCCAACATATAGTCTTTCATGTCTGAAGGTAAAATGAGGATTAGACTAGGAGATTTATCCTGACAGCCAGCTCTCTTTGGAATGTAAAGTCCCCTCAAAAACCACCCCTCTCAATGCTGCTTCTTATGATCTACTTCATAACGGATCCATTCTGCAGCCACAGTCTACAATTCCACTAATATGTACACAACATAAAAATATTTCTACATGTCGAAAAAAATTGGTCGACTGGACAAATGGTCGAACTAATTTCGTCGAAAACCAAATGGTCGAATTCTTTTTTTTTTTTTTTTTTACCCCCTTTTTTTTGGGGGGGGGTCCCCCCAACCTCCTTTTTTTTCTAAAAAACCGTTTTTTTCCCTAAACTACAACCTTAAAAATATATATATAAATTTTAATAAAAATTCGACCATTTGGTTTTCGACGAAATTACGTCGACCAAATGTCCTGTCGACCAATTGTTTTCGATGAAATGTCCGGACACCGTCAAAGGCCACCAAGATCGGTTAAAAAAGGCAACAAAAGCACGAGAGGCCATTCCACATTGGATGGGACAAAACGGCTTCAAAGTCAGTGGATTCAAAATGGAAATCCTAGTCCTCAGCCTTCCCTGCCTTTTCCTAAAAATGTCCACTGTATATCTCCTGCCAGCTTCTTTCAGAGAAATTGTACCTAACAAATCTAAGGTAAGAAACCTCGAAGTCCTCTGCAAACTCACATGTTGGCATGGTATTTAACCGCACCCCGTTGGACTATTGCAATGATATATATGATATGATAGGGCATGTATAACACGCCTATACAAGGGTTTCAAGGCATGACGAGGCAAGGAAGGGGGAACAGAGGGAAGACAGAGACGAGGATTTTACTAGGCCCAGTGTCATTCAGATTGTGCAAGTGCATGGGAAGGGGGGGGGGGGTGGAAAGTGCGGAGGGGAAGGGGAAGGGGGAGGGGCAGTGCAGTAAATGGGATTAATATAATAAATAACCAATAAGTAATAGTACGGCCAGCTGGTGGCAAGTGCAAGGGTAAGTGCAGACATCATGCGTCAAGTGCTGGCATGGGACTGTAGGGATACAGAAAACAGTCCCCAAGTATGGGGGTTGCCCAGGCGGCAGTGCAAGTGAGCAACTGGTGGGGTAGGGGACCTAGGCCCGAGATCAGAGGGTGGCCAGGTAACTAGTGCGGTTTCAGTTTCTGCAATTAATTCAGCAGGGGGGAGAAGGAGAGAAAGCAGAAGCAAAGAGGAACGTTTTGAGGTGCTTCTGGAACCGGAGATGGTCCTCCTCAAGTTTCAGGGAAGCAGGGAGGCTGTTCCAGAGGGAGGCCCCAGCAGAGGAAAGAGATCTACCACCAAATTGTTGCTTGGAAAAGCAACTGACCCTGAGGGAGTTGGAGGCAGATGAGCGAAGAGCTTGAGAGGGAGGATATTTAGGAAAAGAGTTGAAGTTATTGAGGCCCCAGACCCCAGAAGGCCTTGTGAACAATGCAGAGGGTTTTGAACTTAATCCTCACAGCGACTGGTTGCCAGTGCAGAGATTTCAGTCCTGGAGGGATACGATTCCTGGGCTTGAGGCCAAGGACAAGTCTTGCAGTCCTGTTCTGGATGAGTTGCAGAGGGCAGAGAGTAGAAGCAGGCAGATTTAGAAAGAGGCTGTTGCAATAGTCCAGCCTAGAGAGAACCAGAGCTCTCGAGACAGTGAGCTTCTGGGGGAAGGAGAGGAAATGAAGAATACCTCTGAGGAGGTGCAGCTGGTAGTGTGACTTCTTAGAGACATCAGAAATGTGAGGAGAGAAGGAGAGTGTGGAGTCAGAAGATGACCCCAAGGTTTTTTGCCTCGCAGGTGGGAGCAGGAAGAGGGCCAAGAGAGACCGGCCAGAGAGTGACGGGAACGGAGGATGCAGGTGTACCGATGAGCAGAATCTCTGTCTTACTGGCATTAAGGCAGAGATCATTGGCAGCACACCACTCCTGGATAGCAGACAGTCGGTTAGGAGAGAAGAAGAGGTGGCTGAAGGTAGCCTGAAAATGAGCGGAGTGTCATCCGCATAGCACTGGAAGTTGGGGCAGAGAGCGGCAATGTGGTAGGCAAGAAGTGCCAGGTATTGGTTGAACAGCCAGGGAGAGAGGTTAGACCCCTGGGGAACACCACAGATAGAGATAGAGGAGAGGAAGGACCCTAGTTGGACCTTGGAGGGTCGATCAGAGAGGAAAGAAGTCAGCCATGCCAGGGCCTGACCAGTGATTCCCAGGTTATCACAGAGACTGTTGAGCAGAATGGCATGGTTGACCGTGTCAAAGGCAGAAGAGAGATCAAGTAAGATGAGGACACAGGGGGTGTTGGAATCTAGATTCTAGAGCAGGTATTCACGGATGTTCAGGAGAGCAGTTTCCGTGCTTCTGGCAGCTCTGATGCCAGACTGATGAACATGAAGACAACCAACAGATTCAGTGTGTAGATTAAGCTGGGAGATGGTTAGCTTTTCCAGGAGTTTGCCCAGGAAAGGAGTGATGGAGATTGGGTGATAGTTAGCCGGGAAGGACGGGTCAGCAGAGGGTTTCTTAAGAAGAGGGTGCACAAGGGAGTACTTCAAGGGAGATGGGAAGACTCCAGTGGCAAATGAATGGTTACAGAAGTCGGCCAGGGCAGGAGCCAGGGAGTCAATGTGGTCCTTGATGGTTTTAGAGGAACAGGGGTGAACCTGTTTTGATGAGAGTATCATAGAGCGGACTTGTCTAGAAATCTCATCTGGGGAGAACAGGGGAAAGGCATAGAAGGAGGGAGGAGAGGTGGCCGAAGAAGGGCCAGAGGAAGAGCACGGGTAGAGTGAGGAGGGGGCAAGAGAGAGAGGACAGGATGTCCTGAATTTTTTTAGATGAAATATGGGGCCAGAGCCGTGCAGAGGCCCTGGGAAGGGACAGGAGAGGTAGAGACTGCAGCAGGGTTGGCCAGTTCCTTGCAGATTTTAAAGAGTTCAGCCAAGTTGTTAGATGCCGCAGAGACGCAGGCTTGGATGTGAGCTCTCTTCTTGGTGTGGACAGAGAGCCAGTATTGCCTTTGGAGCCGGCGACAGGCCAGATTGTCAGAGGGTGTACCAGAAGCACGCCACATCCTCTCAGCCACCTGCACTTGCGTTTGAGGGTGACAGGGTGTGAGTCGTACCAGGAGTTGCACTTGGCTTTGGGCTTCAAGCGGATCCTCATGACAGGGGCAAGAACATTGAGAGTATCAGATATAGCAGAATGGAGCATGGAAAGGGCTGAGTCAGGGTGTGAGTCGTGCTACCTAATGCAAGGACTGCAGAGATTCCAAAACGCTGCAGGGAGACTCATTTTAAGACTTAGTAAACGCAAATGATCAACAGTCACCTCCAATATCCATCGCTCCCCATGCATGAAGGATCTGGTTCCAACTCGTGTGTCTTCCATACAAATGTCTTAAAGAAAAAGAACCTTCTTCTTACAATACAAAAATGAAACCCCACTGATGTTCAGAAACCATGCAACAGGCTTCCAGATGAGCTGAGCAACCCTAGCGCTCTCCCCTCCGAAATCATGCCTAAACACCCTCCCAAAGCACCTAGAAGAAATTGAGTTTTGAGGATGGTGATATTTATACGAAATTAACGCAAACGTATCTGAGAAACACAAAGCCTTAAAAAGGTAATCACAGGAAGAACATTGAAACACAAAGCCTTGAAAAGGGGCAATGAGATGGCCGCAAAATGTGAAGCGAGATAAGCATGAAATGGAAGCAGATGGGCTTGAGAGAAGAACAGAGATTTTACAAATAGCAAAAAAAAGCAGAAAAGGTGAAAAGAGCTCAAAAAGCAGGACAAAGGGGCCATGACATGTGAAGGCAACACGAAAATATCACCATGGTGAAGGCGGGGAAAAAAAGCATTAACTACAGCAAAAACGCCTACATTTCAAAATTGTTCAGAATAGTTTGGAGCCGCCGGTTTCTTGCCAGTTACACTTTTAAACAATTGTTTTTCTGCTTGGACAGAATAGGGGAAAACATTATTTATGCGTGCACTCAGTAATTGTGATTTAAAAATAACAATGCACTCTGTCACGTTAATTGTCCTCTGCTCAGATAATTGAGAGTTGCACAAAAGTCACTCTATTTTTGTTGCATGTTATGTAATCTACTTCTAGTTTGGCTGGCTAGGATTTCGGTTCTACGTCCTGCAAATCTGAAAGCCACATTGGATCACCATTGCTTTCTTTTTGTGAGTTATACATTTAGATCAAGTTAGTCGGTTGTGTATATTTTAGAAAATAGTTTGGGTCATGATGCATAGTTACTAGGGTGAGATTTGTTTACAGATAATAACTGTAATTTAGATTCAAGTATTTGTTCATTTTAAAATACCATAATTGTCAATGAAGACAACACCTGAAAACCCCATTTTACCCCCACCCTTTTCCACCCAGTGCATTCTATAAAAAGTAAAAGCACACTTAATCAAATCTATACGTAAACCTCACAGTATATTGTCACTGTCAGGTCAGACACATTGGGCCTCATTACGAGTTTGGCGGTAGCCGTGCCTGTTTTCCAGGCACGGCTACTGCCAAACTCACTACCGGCACTGCTACCCACGATTGGGCAATAACCGGCCCATTACGAGTTGAATGGGCTGGTAATTGCCCATTCGCGGGTGGCAGTATTGCCAGGCTCCCGATCGCCAGAATGGGGGCGGGGAGCATGGTTGTACCGGCACCGTTCATAACGGTGCCGGTGCAATTACGAGTTATGGTCGCTGGTGCTGCACAGCTGTCAGACACCCGCGAGCAGAACTCGTAGTTCGGTGGTACGGTATGAACGGTGCCAGTGCCTTACCGGCACCGTTCATACCATATCCGCCAACATTCTAGTGAGGCCCACTGTCTCTAGCCAATCAAGGTATATTTGCCAACCAGATCATTGTAACACAATAGTTTCTAAATACATGTTTAGCAACATATGCCTCCAAATCAACGGTTTCCGGTTCATTGTCCATATTACATATGAAGGTGGAATATACTTCATCCAGACCATGGAAACGGCAGTGTTTTTTTCTTTTTTTACATTTTTTTTAAAGAAGTGATGTCAACTAGATAAATAGCCACAACCCTATGTTATTGTTTGATCAGGCAACAAACCCCAGCATATATGTAAGTGTCAAGCGGTCGACCAATGCAGTAGTCTCAAATTGAGCAATATGATTATTTTCTCGCAAATTAATTGAATCATATTGCATTCCCATGCCATATGTAAACATGTACCCCTTAGTTGCCAACATTTTAAATGTGTCAGATTTTTCCACATCACACAGTGCTTCTGCAATTTAACATGGAGCTGATGAAGATATTCACATTTAATTAATTTAAATTTAGCATCTACTAAGACCGATCCCACCAGTTCACAACACTACCACTTTGTTACACTTATCGCTACCGAGTAGAATTTCATGAGTAGAAACCCGAAGAAGCCGTTCTAGTAAAGAAACCTTTTTATTACCTTCAATTAACTTTAACTATTGCCTTCAGAAGAGGCTCATCGGACGGAGTAGCACGAAACATCATCAGGATCCTTGACAGCGTATTCCTATTTTGTAAGATCTGATCATCCGACCTCGAAGCTCCTAGCCCCGTCTCACGTGGACACTTCCCCCTTTTCTGGGAAGCCTCTTCAGCCTGTCTTCTGGGAATACCCTTTATGACAAGCAAAGTCACCAGTAAGAGTGGGAACAATACGCCATGTTAACATCTTGAAAATGATATACTGGTAGTATACTTTCTCAACAATTCCAATCCGTATTGTGGGCGGGTGTTATGCACGATAGGTCAGTCACACACCCACACAACACCCTGCATGACACTCCGATACAAAATACTGTCAGGCTCCCCGGTTCACCGCCCAACCCTCCTCACGTCCCATCACCTAGGGTGCAGGGGAGTCGCCATCACCGATGGTTGCGGATCACACGAAGGGTACGGTGTGGTCTGTTTCCTCATCTCCAATGGCAACTGCCATGGAGATTGCGATCGGGCTGGAACAGCCGATCGCGATCGCTTCCTGGTTGCACATCAACTTCCCGATCACGTGCACGGAGCCCCACTCACGTGATCGGGAGGCGGCTCGCATAAAAGCCGGGAGCTTTGAATGACTCGCCGCTTCACAGCTGTTCTCTAACACTGTTCGGCGTTCTTGACTCTCGTTTTTTGACCTCATCGGATTTCGACCTCAGGCTTACTCTCACGGATTTGATTAACTCTTGCTCCTTGGATACGGTTGCCGATACTCTGCACGGACACTGGTACTTTGGACCCTTTTTGCACTTAACGGACTGCTTTGGATTTTCCCTATCTGTTCACTTGCTACAACCCGGATCTCGACCCTTGGAAGGTTTAAGACCTTCCTTCTGTTCAGTCTTGGAAATCATTACGGGTTACTGGTGGTCAGCTCGTCTCCACCTCCAGAGACTTGCCTGTTTGAATCATCGGCGCTCCCTTGCACCAATTCCTCAGGCTCCCTTCCATTGAACATAGGTAAGAAAGTATCCTTATTCACTCTTAACTAAAGCACTGTCTTTGCCTGTATTAACCCCGACTTCCTTCCAACAGCCTCTGGAGTCCTCGGCGCCACCTGATTCTACAACCAACAAACCACCTGTGGCCTCAAAGCTCGCACAGGGAGTGTTTGTCTTTCTCTCCCTGTGGGTGATTTGTGGACAGAGGCTCAATACTCTTCACTACGCTGCAAGTCTCGACAGACTGTGAAGCCTTGCGTTGTGTTGAGTATGGAGCCTGTAGCCGAGGACCCCGTGGCTGCATTGATACAGGCACTCACAGTTTTGAGGGCAGACATGACAGCCGCCAACGCGGCTATACATCAGAGGTTAGATTTAATCCAAAGTGTACAACACCCATTACCTGCTGATGTAGAGTTTGGGGAAGCCGCTGCCCAACCCCCAGTTGTCCAACCTATTACTCCCCCTGTAGCACCACAAATTCCTGTACTCATGCCTACACCTTTTCCCTTGGCTGCTCCAGAAAGATTCCACGGAGACCCCAGAAAGTACCGCACTTTTGTAAATCAATGCAAGCTACATTTTCTTTGTAGACCTCAGGCCTTTCCCGACTCCACCACAAAGGCAGCTTTCACCTTGTCCCATCTGGCCGGCACTGCGGCAGCATGGGCCAATCCCCTACTGGAAAACAATAGCCCTGTCCTATATGATTTCGAGTTACTGGTCACAGAAATGTCTCATGTATTCGACACACGTCACAAAGCCCAATCCCGGGATCTTGAATTGTTGGATCTAACTCAAGGAAAGGGGTCACTCATAGAGTACATTGCCCGATTTAACCAACTGGCTGCTGAAACGTCTTGGCCTGAACCCAAAAGGGCAGTAGTGTTTTACCGGGGGCTTAATAGTACCATGAAGGATGCTATGTCCGTCGTTCCTTCTTTGCCCACATCTCATACTGACTTAGTGGATCTCGCCCTACAGATCGATGCAAGGCGTTCCGAACGCAGGTTCGAAACAGGGTTCCCTACTCCTGGTTTATCCTCCCCCTCCTCTGATACCGGTGGTGAACCTATGCAAATAGGCGGTATTCGTAGCCCGATCACACAACTAGAAAGGGACCGCAGAAGAACCGACCATGCCTGCTTCTACTGTGGCCTGAGTGGGCATTTCATAAAGTCCTGTCCCAGACGCCCCAAGTTGAAAAATCCGGTTTTTCGGAATGCTCGACCCTAGATCCGGGGGCCGGATCGAGCAATCCTTCAACTCCCTCGGACAGGTTCCCCACATTTGGCAGGATCAGACCGGTGATGGTAAAGGCTACGTTAAAACCCACACCCGACATCGTTCATGTTGTTTCGATTTATATCGATTCTGGTGCCACTGGCAATTACGTCGATATAAACCTGGCCGGGTCATTGAATCTGCCCCTGATTACCAAACAACGTCCGGAACCAGTACAGGCGGTGGATGGCACAGCACTGATTTCTGGCCCAATTCGACAACAAACTGCCCCGATCACCCTAACTATACAGAAAATACATCAGGAAGTCATATCCTTTGATTTGATTACGATGCCCCAATTCGGGATTATACTAGGGCTCCCATGGTTACATCAACACAACCCTTTAATCGACTGGAAGTCTGGGCAGGTTCACTTTGAATCGGAAATCTGCCAGAATTTTTGCCTCACCGCACCTGACGACACCGAATCTCCTTCACGTGCCTTGGGGGCCGTCGCACAACTTACCCTACACGAGGAAGCGTCCACGTCCTTGGAGTCTCACATAGTGGGGGTGGTGGCGACAAATATCCCTGGGGAATATAAGGACTTTCATGAGGTCTTTGACAAGGGTTCTTCGGAGGTACTACCACCACACCGTTCTTACGATTGCCCTATTGATTTCATCCCTGATTCCAGCATTCCCTCAGGACGTATTTACTCCCTGTCCCCCTCAGAGGAACAGGCATTGAAAGAATACATTCAAGTGGCTCTAAAGGTTGGCCATATACGTCCTTCCACCTCTCCGGCAGCTAGCCCTATTTTTTTTGTCCCCAAAAAGGAGGGCGACTTACGTCCTTGTGTGGACTACCGACGCTTGAATGCTATCACCATAAAGAACCGGTATCCTATACCCCTGATTACACCATTGTTGGACAGGTTGAGTCACGCCAACATCTTCACGAAACTCGATCTCCGCGGAGCCTATAATTTGATCAGAATTCGCCCCGGAGACGAGTGGAAAACGGCTTTTTGCACTCGTTACGGACTGTTTGAGTACGTAGTCATGCCCTTCGGGCTTTGTAACGCCCCTGCTACGTTTCAGCGTTTCATGAATGAGATTTTCCATGATTTGTTAGACATCTGTGTAGCGGTATATCTCGATGACATCCTGATATTTTCACAGGACCTGAAAGAACATGTACTACATGTCCGCGAGGTATTATCTCGGCTTCGCCGTTTTTCACTCTATGCAAAGCCAGAAAAATGTCAGTTCCATACTGGAAGTGTGGAATTCTTGGGATTCCACATTACCCCTGGGGGTTTAGCAATGAATCAATCCAAGGTTCGTGCAGTTTTGGACTGGCCAAAACCCTGTAATGTTAAGGCACTACAATCATTCCTTGGGTTTTCGAATTTTTACAGGCGCTTTATCCAGGATTTCTCGTCTCTTGTATCACCTCTTACTGCCTTGACCAGCCCCAAGTTGCCTTTTATCTGGTTGGAACAACACCAAAAGGCTTTTGATGCGCTAAAAGCTGCATTTACTACCGCTCCTGTGCTGAAGCATCCCGACCCGGAACTCCCCTTCATTGTAGAGGCGGATGCATCCTCCTTTGCTCTTGGAGCGGTATTATCCCAACATTGTCCTTGTTCCGGTCGGCTACAACCGGTGGCGTTTCATTCTCGAAAGTTTACCCCTACAGAAACGCACTATACGGTTACGGAGAAGGAATTGTTGGCCATCCAGGATGCCTTTCAGGTCTGGCGGCATCACCTGTTGGGAGCAAGACATGCAGTCACGGTGTACACAGACCATCGTAACATTCAAGATTTGGCCTCACTCAAGTGTGTCAATAGTCGGCAGGTGCGGTGGCATTTATTCTTTGCAGCCTTTGACTTCCAGATAAAACACCGGTCGGGTCTGTCCCACGGGAAGGCGGACGCTTTATCACGTTCTCCTGGTGGGGTATCCTTGCCTGTTTTCCCTGAAAAACTATTAGATCAGCATGTCATTTGCCTCTGTACTCCTCCTTTACCGCTTCTAGAGTCCATTCGCGCATGGGTTTCGTTACATCCCGAACAGACCTCTGAGTGGGATCCGGTGTTACATGATGGGCTGCCATTCATACAAAACAAATTATGGTTACCGACATCCGACACTCGTAATCTTGCACTAGAATGGTCTCACGACAGTGCCATTAACGGTCATCCTGGACAGAAGCGCACGCTGGACCTCCTCAGGCGATGGTGTTGGTGGCCCTCCATGAAGCGCGATGTTGAAGGGTATGTCAACACGTGCGCCGTGTGTGCCCAATGTAAACATCGCCGGGGACGTCCAGTGGGACTCTTACTTCCCTTGCCTATACCTCCTAGGCCCTGGCACACAGTGTCGATGGATTTTGTGACAGACCTACCTCGAACCAAGGGCTTCGACACCATTTGGGTAGTGGTCGATTCTTTCTCTAAAATGGCTCGTTTTGTTCCCTGTTCTGGCATCCCATCTGCACCGGCTCTGGCCGACCTTTTCTTTAGGTCAATCTTCTGTCTTTTCGGGTTACCCACTATCATAATCTCAGACAGGGGACCCCAGTTCACTTCTCGGTTCTGGCGGGCGCTCACAGGCCTCTTGGGCATTGATTCCCGTTTTTCCTCCGCATATCACCCGGAGACAGACGGCCAGACGGAGAGGGTGAACCAGGCCATGGAGCAATATTTACGTTGCCTCATTCTACAGCACCAACAGTCCTGGCTGAGTGTACTACATCTCGCTGAATTCTCGTATAATAATGCTCTGCATTCTTCTACTGGCTTTTCTCCCTTTTTTGTCTTATATGGCCAACACCCCCGCACCTTACCTGTTCCAGACCTTACACATTCCATTAACCCTGCTGCTGTTTCCTGTGCACGTGACCTTTCGGCCGTTCATGCCCGGACTCTCGCTCACCTTCGTGAGTCCCAAGTCTCTGCTAAATCTGCGGCTGACCGGCGGAGGGCCGTTGCACCTTCCTATGTAGTGGGGGACAGGGTGTGGCTTTCCTCTCGTCACCTCCGCCTGCCCGGTTGTCGCAAATTGCTACCCCGTTTTGTGGGTCCGTACAGGATTTCTGCTGTGATCAACCCTGTGGCTTATCGCCTTTCGGTTCCCGCCTCCTGGCGCCTTCACCCTGTATTCCATACATCTCTGCTAAAGCCTTGTCCTGCTCCTACTCGCCTTAGGTCTACGCCGGGCCCTGTGTCTGTGGGTGGCTCTGTGGAATATGAGGTGTCGGGTATACTGGGTTCTCGTATGGTTCGTGGTTGTCTCCAGTATCTGGTGGACTGGGCGGGTTATGGTCCGGAGGAGCGGTGTTGGATCCCCGCGAGTGACGTCCATGCTCCGAGGCTGGTCTCCCGTTTTCATTTGGACCATCCCACCTGCCCACGCGGTCGTGGGCCATTGAGGGGGGGCTCTGTTATGCACGATAGGTCAGTCACACACCCACACAACACCCTGCATGACACTCCGATACAAAATACTGTCAGGCTCCCCGGTTCACCGCCCAACCCTCCTCACGTCCCATCACCTAGGGTGCAGGGGAGTCGCCATCACCGATGGTTGCGGATCACACGAAGGGGACGGTGTGGTCTGTTTCCTCATCTCCAATGGCAACTGCCATGGAGATTGCGATCGGGCTGGAACAGCCGATCGCGATCGCTTCCTGGTTGCACATCAACTTCCCGATCACGTGCACGGAGCCCCACTCACGTGATCGGGAGGCGGCTCGCATAAAAGCCGGGAGCTTTGAATGACTCGCCGCTTCACAGCTGTTCTCTAACACTGTTCGGCGTTCTTGACTCTCGTTTTTTGACCTCATCGGATTTCGACCTCAGGCTTACTCTCACGGATTTGATTAACTCTTGCTCCTTGGATACGGTTGCCGATACTCTGCACGGACACTGGTACTTTGGACCCTTTTTGCACTTAACGGACTGCTTTGGATTTTCCCTATCTGTTCACTTGCTACAACCCGGATCTCGACCCTTGGAAGGTTTAAGACCTTCCTTCTGTTCAGTCTTGGAAATCATTACGGGTTACTGGTGGTCAGCTCGTCTCCACCTCCAGAGACTTGCCTGTTTGAATCATCGGCGCTCCCTTGCACCAATTCCTCAGGCTCCCTTCCATTGAACATAGGTAAGAAAGTATCCTTATTCACTCTTAACTAAAGCACTGTCTTTGCCTGTATTAACCCCGACTTCCTTCCAACAGCCTCTGGAGTCCTCGGCGCCACCTGATTCTACAACCAACAAACCACCTGTGGCCTCAAAGCTCGCACAGGGAGTGTTTGTCTTTCTCTCCCTGTGGGTGATTTGTGGACAGAGGCTCAATACTCTTCACTACGCTGCAAGTCTCGACAGCGGGATAATGCTCACCTCTGTGTCTTTAATAGAATCAAGACTCGCTGAGCTGTAAGCCTGGGTAATCTTTATACTATGACAAGACCGGAGGCAAGCATTATGCTTTTTCAAAGCTACGTATTACTGATGCGGCCACAGATGTTACTGGCTTAAAGTAAAACGCCCTGAACGATGAATCGTTAGACCAATCTGCTGCTTTCAAAATGCCCTGAAAATGAACCCCCATAGAGAAGGCTTTAGAGGCCATAGCGCCCTCACATAGTGCCCCAAACTTAATCATATCAATTCCCGCCAAAGCCATAACTTTGCGCACCCATCTAACTATGGTCACTGCAGCTACCGCCTTATAGGGTTTCCTGCGCGCTATGAGAAGCTGCGACACTCCTGCGTGCCTCACTTCTGCAGTTCTCACTTGATATTCTTTTATTCATGAGGCTATGCATAATTTAGGCTGATTAGGCAAATATGGGTACGAAATCACTGCCAAGTTTGTCTTTGTCCTTTTGGCTACATTAAACACCACACTGTCGGGGTAAAATATCTTTCTATCCAACTCCAGTGCCTTTACATCTGACACTCTTCTACTGGAAACTAAACAAAGTGACACTGCTAGTTTCCCAGATAACTCCTTAGTTGAGAGAACTCTGTTATGTGGCCAGTCTCTGAATAGCCTCAGCACCACATTAACGTCCCATAAGTATGCATACCTGGGCACTGGAGGAGTTCTAAACTTCACTCCTCTGACCAGATGGACCACTGCGGGATGCTGACCCATGGGCTTTCCGTCCACTAGGACGTGACCTACTAAGATCGCCAATCTGTTGCCACCTAGTGTCCTAAACGCTCTACCACCCAGCGATAAGGATGCTAAGAAATTTAGCACCTGGACTATAGGGGCTAAAATGGGATGATTGCCGTCTGTGACACCATCCTTTCCAGTAGTTCCACAACTCGTTATAGCTTCAGAGAGAAATAGGGGCCCAAGACTCCTTAATGAGCTGCGCAGCCTGCCACGAAATTCCTGGCAGGGACCACTTGCACCTGAAACCATGCAGGCTGTCGGAAGCAGCGCCCCAGCGTCAACCTCAGGGGATGAAGATCCCATGTCGGATTCATCAGGATTCTCAAATCTTGAAGGAGAACCCTCTGTAAATCTGATGAAAGTTCCATCAGAACTGGAAATCATGCTTGTGATTTCCATGAGGGAGCAATGATCACTACTTGTGCCCGTTCCCTGCGAATCTTCGCTAGCACTCTGATCAACATAATAAACTGCGAGAAGGCATAATGCACTCCCCCTTTCCAACTGTGCAGGAAGGCATCAGTGCCCAGAGGCCTGGAACTAACCACCAACTGAAAAACCTGGGAGTCTGTGTGTTCAACCTGGAGGCCCTGATCTCCGTCAACCTCCTGAATATATGCCTGTCTAGCATCCAATCGCTGGCATCCGCCAGATAGCAAGAGTTCTAGTCTGCCACCACATTATATTTGCCTGGTAGGTATTCCGCTGTCACAGAAATCTGCCTTTCCAGGCAGTAGTGCCAGAAATCTTTGGCCAACTCTACTAGCATTTTGAACTTGGTCCTTCCGAGATGATTGATATATTTCACTGTGGATACATTGTCCATCTTTTGGAGAATGCTGCAGCGATCTGCATAGATAGATGAAGATGTTTGTGAGGTGCTAACAGGAGCACGATATAGGTTAATTGCAAGCGGCAAGGTTCAGCTGCAATAGTTAAAGGTTAATATCCATCTACATTAACCACCTCATGAGAGGCTGTGTAGTTGGCACTTATTTGTGAAGAAAGACTGCTACCTAAATGGAAAGAAGAGCTCATTAGCAATGGACGTGGTGTATTTTTAGTTATGAGTCTATGTGATTTACCAGCCCTGATGAGGACCTATGTTCTTTGAGGTCGAAACACGTGTTTGCAGGATCAAGAAAATCACCCCACTGAATTCAATATTTTTCATGGAAAACATGAACGGTGTTTAATTTGTGTCTAAGTGTGGTTAGATTTAAATTTTCAGAATACAACAACAGTTGTACAAAATAATTTGGCAGTAGAATTTTTGAGGGTTATGCGCAATGGACTGACCAAATATCTTTTTGTTTTCTTGTGTCAGGCTCTTAAAGGGACTTAGAGTCTGTTGGTATTAGTCCATGCAGCAACAACACATATTAGTATACATTAATCCATTAACTATTTCTTTTTATTATTTGAACTTATTGACATTTTCAAAGTCATGTAACGGGGCGTTACAACACAGCATTCAAAGAAAACATAGATCCAGTGGATCATATCCATGTGAAACATTTTCGTCCCCAGATAAGAAAGCATGTACTTTATTCTAGAGTAACTTTTTCTCCCACCCCGCCGTCCTGCCCCCCAAAACATTCTTCCTCCCTTCCTTAAGTTATTAACATATATATTCAAGAAATAAGGAGTGGAGATTTGTTTGGAGCACATTATAACGTATCGGTAAATACACTGACATTAGTTGTTTGGGCATAGAGTCCTTTAGATTGTGATATATGTATTTTCTAACAAAACAGATTAGGGTGTTCTCCCCAGGGGGAGAGGTACAACCTTTCATTTTCAGTTCACAGTTTACTGATTAGTTCCTGGCATGTACTTGCATACAAAGTTTTCCCACATGGTGTCACATTGGATTGCTTTTCCATGCAGGGTTGCAGTGATTCTTTCCATAACACATATGTTTGATGCTACATTAATCCATTCGCCCTTGCCTGGTATTTGTTTGGACTTCCATTTGATGACTAAAATGGCACGGGCGGCTAATAAAAGGTGGACTGCTAGGCCCTTGATTTTCTCTCTTTCGTCTTTGCATTGCTTAAATCCAAAGAGAACCAAAAAGGTCTGCAGTCCTCGAGGCTCCATCAAGGTCCTTGATCCACCCCAATAGCTCATCCCAGTAGACCTTGATTCTGGGGCAGTCCCACCACATTTGCCAGTAGTCTGCTATTCCACCACACTTAAGCCAGCATAATGATTTTAGCGACTGAAACATTCTAGAGAGCCTGAGGGGGTCATATTGCCACCTGTGTAGCCATTTGATTGCATGAAGTTTGTATTGGCTAGCAATGGAGACTTGAGGGGCAGCCCTGCCCATCCTAGCGCACATGTTCAGGTCAATCTCTTCACCAAAATCCCTCTCCCATCTATTCTTTAGGTGCGACGTGGAACCCCTCCACCAATTCTCTGTACATGGTGGATATTAAGCCTTTAATTTCTGAGTTCAGCAGCTTCTCAAAAGGGGTGCGTTCTCTGTCCACTTTATCTTTTCATTCGACTCTTGTCATAACTCCCTTGATCTGCAAGAAGTGGAAGACGGGGAGGGGGTCCAGCCCAAGGTTCTCACCCAGTTCCAAAATCATAATAAAGGACCCATTCTCCGAGAGCTGACCCGCCCTCTCCAGGCCCGCTATAAACCAGGATTGAAATCTGTCTAAATTAGGAATATTCTCTCTAATGCCAGGAGCCCATAGATGACTCAGGGGGGACGGCCATGAAGTTATTCCCTGCATATCCCTTCTCTCCCTCCATATTTCCCAAATGTTCCCAGTATCGGGTTATCTCTTAGTCTCTGTACTAGTTTGTTTCTTGGGACCCATAACCACTCAGAGACCGTTGCTGGGGACAAATAGTGATTGTCCATCGCAACCCATTGAGGTTCTTTACAATTTCGTAGGTGGGGAATCACAATTCGGAGTTGGGCAGCTTCATAGTATTTCTTCAGGTCTGGCAGTCCCGTTCCTCCCTTATCTTTAGTCAATGTTAATATATCATAGACTACTCTCGCTCTTTTACCATCCCAAAGTAACTTCAGGCTGGCCCTTTTGGCCTCATCAAAGAAGGCATTCGGTATCCGTATGGGGAGCATTTGGAAGGGATAAAGAAAGCAAGGGAGGCATACAATTTTTATCGCGTTAAGTCTACCCATCCACGATATTGTATTTCGCTAGGTCTGCATGGAACTTTAGGAGGAGGGGTGGGAAATTGGCTTTGTAGAGTTTGGTAATGTCTCTCGTGACCTGTATGCCTAGGTACTTAAACTTGACATTTTCCCGGATAAGGCCCAGTGGGGAGAGTCTGTTCACGTCTGCTTGTGTGGTCTCGTACAGGGGGAATAAGATGGATTTGGCCTCATTGATTTTGAAACCCTAGAGCATACTGTAATCGGATGGATTGCTCTGGGGATGGAGGACATGGGATTCAAACTGTGCAAGAGTAGGCTGTCCGCGTACAAAGCTACTTTATACTCTGTGGCTCCCAGTTTGAGCCCTTCGACCTGAAGGTCATCTCTTAGTTTCTGGGCTAGGGGTTCCACAGCGCAAAGAGTATTGCTGGGTGAGGGCATCCCTGTCGCGTTCCTCTACCTAATTCGAACCAGCGGGAATATTCGCCATTGACAAAGACTGAGGGTTTGGGTGATGTGTATACTACCTGGACCCCTCCCCTGAATTTCGGACCTATTCCCACTTTGCAGAGGACTGCCTTTAGAAAGCCCCATTCAACCCTGTCGAAAGCCTTCTCTGTGTCAACAAAGAGGAGAGCTGGTTCATTCTTTATGGTTCGAGATGCATTAATTAAGTGGAGGGTCTTCCTCATGGTATCAGCTCCTTGTCTGCCCAGTATGAAGCCGACCTGATCACTATGTATTAGACACGGCATATACATCTCCGGTCGGGCTGCCAGGATTCTAGTATATATTTTGGAATCGATGTTTAGTAGGGATATGGGGCACTATGAGCTGCATTGCTTTGGATCCCGACCTTCTTTGGGGATCACAGAGACAAGGGCTCGGACAAAAGAGTCTGGGGCTCTTCCAGTCTCTAGGATCTTGTTAAAGAGTTCTACCATGAAGGGGAGGAGGGAGGGGAGAAAGGATTTATAGAATCCAGCAGAGAAGCAGTCTTCCCTGGGGGATTTGCCCAAAGACAGTCTCTTGACCGCATTCTTGACCCCTTCTTTCGTTATCGGACCCTCTAATGCACGGCTTTCATCATATGTTATCTGCAGAATTTTCATAGAGGACAAGTATCGATCGGTTTCCGACTCCGAGTTGGGCTTTCCTATCTATACATGGCCTCGTAAAATGTGGCAAAGGTCTTGGAGATGTCTGCATTGGTATTGATGCGGGACATGTCCTGGTTTTGTATTTCCAAAACCTTCCGCTCTATCCTTTGGTCACGTAACCTGACAGCCAGCAAGGAGTCAGCCTTGTCCCCCTTCTCATAGAACTTCTGTCTGAGGAGCTGCAATTTACAGACTATTTGCCCATGTTCAAGAAGGCAAAGTTCTTCCCCCTTTTTCTTTGCCTCCAAAACTTTGTCTGCTTTCCCAGTTTCATCTGTCCTCGCTTCTCCGTAGAGACGATATATCTCCTTTCTGAGTTTGTTTTGGATCAGGTGTCTTTCCCTTTTCTTGCCAGTTCCCTCTCTAATCAGGACTCCTCACCAGGTTGCTTTACCCGCTTCCCACACTATTAGTTTGGAGACTTCCCCCGTGTTGTTCGTCTATATATATTCAGCAATCTCAGTTTCCACCTCAGTTTTGAAAACTGGATCTTTCCAGAGTGTCTCATTGCACCCCCAAACGGCCTCCTTTCCTAGGTCAAAATGTCCCAGTCAACGTCAGCCATTACCATGTCGTGATCCAACCAGGTGATCGGGACAATATCCAACCTCTTTGTGGCATTATGCATTTCCTCCGTTAAGTATATGTAATCAATTCTAGTAAAGGCATTATCTGGGGCAGAGTAGAAGGTAAACCATTGCTCTTCTGGATGGACTTGCCGCCATGTATCTCTCAAGCCATATATATCGAACATATTTGCAACCTCACTACGCCCTCCTTCGGTGGGGTCCCTTGTTTCACTTTTACCCGCTTTGATATCCAATTTGGGGTCCGCCCATAAATTGAAGTGGCCTCCAAGGAGGCCATGTCCGGTGGCTTGTAACATAATTTTAGGGACTATCTTGGCTAGGAATCGTGCTTGTCCCGTATTGGGGACATATATGGTTGCGAGTGCGATGCCTACCTTCCCGACAGTGCCTGTGACGAGTAAAGCCCGCCCTTCAACATCCCCCCATGTCTTGGAGATTGTGAAGCCTAGTCCCCTTCGGATGAGTATCCCCACACCTCCCCTTCTCAGAGGCCCGGATTCCCAGAATTCGATCCCTGTTTGCACCCCAGGAGCTTCCGTTCCTCCCACTTAGCATATATTGTTTCCTGTAGGAAGAGGATGTTCAGTTTCCCCCTTTGGAATTTCTGGTGTTACCTATGATCTCTTTGTCGGGGAATTAAGGACTTTGATGTTTAATGTTTCCACCCGTTGGTCTGTATCAACCGCCCTTTGTCTTCATACATTTTAGTGGACCCTTCAGCAAATATTGACACCTTATTGAGATGTCGGTCAACCGTGCGTGCATCCTTACAAGTCTCAGCGCAGAATCTAATCCCAGCCCCCTCCTTTCTCCCCCACCTCTACATCCCCCATCCCTGGTTGATGGCATCAGATCTGGATCGGTTGGAAATGTCGATCTGACGTCGAACCACAAGCGGGAACCGTTACCTCACGGTCCGTCTTCAGAGAACATTCTCAATAACATTTGAGCCCCCTTCCCGTTTCCCCCGTCTCCCGTCCTCGGAACAATACATAAACTCTTTAGAAGGATATGTGGTGTCTCATGCAACTTCACCGCCTGTTATCTGCAGGTCGCTCGTTCTGCCGTTAAGGAGGAGCCCCCAGACAAGGTGTGCTTCCTCTGTATTCGAGCCCAAAGGGATTCAGATCAATCAGGATTTCTCGAGCCGTCCGTCCTTGCATCTTAGTAACCAATGTGCAGAGTTCGCTCCAGCTGATCACCATCTTCATTTCTCTCTATCAGGCGTGATATTGCCTTTCCTCGATCCCTTAACTCTTTTCCTCCATGGTCCATGGAGTTCCCAATGTCTCCCATTCTATCCTGCTTCTTCGTGGTCCCCACCTTCTGGACGCAAAAGTTCAGCAGTGCAGTCGCGAATATCCCCTTCCGATTTCAATCGTATTTTCCTGCCTCCGTGTTCAAAAGAAAGAGAGAAAGGGTAACCCCACCTGTTTCATAAGGGGGCCACACATTCGCCTCAGGGCCAAGGTCAGTGACGACAAGTCCTGAAAAATAGTGATCTGTGCTCCTCCAAGGGTGAGTGGGCCTCCGGTCCTGGCCTTCTCGAGAATCCTAGCTTTATCCTGGTACCTGTGGAACCTGGTGAGGAAGGATCTTGGACCATCCGTAGGACCTCCGGCTCTATGTATCCGCTCCGTTTTAGGTTTGTTGATTTCCTCGTCCGCTACCAATATTTTGATAATATCATGGATGGTTTTCCTGAGGTCTCCTTCTGTTTCGCCTTCATGTTCGGGAATGCCAAAAAAGCATAGGTTATTTCTTCTCTCTCAATTTTCCAAATCGTCAATTTTTTATCGGAATTCCTCCTCCCTTTGCTCCAACTCTCTTATTCGTAAGTCCATCTGGGTTTCAAGGGTGTCTACGGAGGCTTGATTGTTTTCAACACCTTCAAGTCTCTCTTCAATTTTGTCTGTTTGTTGTGTTACCTTATCTATTTTTTTCACCTATGTTGGCTCCAAAGTCTTTATCTCATTCAGGAGAGCAGCAATTTCTCTTTTTATCGCTGCTGCTTCTGTCTCGGCGGTATCCATGATCACTAAAATTGTGCCGTCAGCGGCTGGTGATGGTGGGGAGTAAGCATACTTGGCTAATTTTAATTTAATGTCCATATGATGTCTCCTGTACTGGAGGAGGCACTCGCCCCAGTGCCGGGGGCCCTACCCACCGTATCAATACTCGGTACCGGTGGTCCCAGAATGATTCCAGGAGTGATTAGATGTTCAAAGTATCTAAGCGGACTAGAGACCGGTCAACAGTATGTGAGTGTCTTCAATTCACTTTACGCAGCCTCCACTGCGCTGACAATGTGGGATTGCTGTTGTGTTCCTCTTTGCTGTAGTCCTCCACCATGTGTCCTCACTCTGCTGGAGATCAAGGGAGTTATTCTTCGCTAAAGGAGTTGTGGTTTCGTGACACTGTGATGTGCAAGGGTCTTTGAGTCAGACCTTAAGTTTTATGCTCTGCTTCTGAGTGTCATTCATCAGCATCAAGAAGTCATGAGGACGGTACATGTGATGCAGGCACGGGGTGCAAATCTCAATTTGCGGCACTGGATGTGATCTGTGTGTTGGGATAATCTAAAGGCACCTCTTCTTTCCTGTGGGCGGCTCAGTCTGTCAGCACAGTCTCTTCGGTCTAATTAACGGTAGTCCAGGTAAAGGGAGCTGTTCCGAGTCCGCCAGGCTGCTCACATAAGACTTGCTTGAGGGGGTGTGATCGGGTCGCCCGCCTTCCATAAAAATGGTGCCCCAGTAGTTCGGTGTGTGTCTCTGGGTGGGGAGTTCAGGACCACCAGCGCGATGCATGCCTGTTGGGCTTAGCTGAGCTTGCGGGTTTCATTGGGTTGTTAGTCCAGGGCTCCTAGTACCGCAATGTGAGGTTCCGCTCGCGTCAGTGGACAGCTATAGGTGTATTTCTTCTTCAACCCTGCGGCCTCATTAAGGAGCATATTGGGGCGCCCTCCATATGACGGGAGCCACCGTGGGCCTGGCCACGTGTGGGGGTTTGTTTTGTGGTGCGAATTTCTATACAGGTCTATGAGCTGCTGCGGGTGTCTATCCCGTTATCCCAGGTAGCTCTGTCTGTCCCCGTGGCGCAACTCTCCTCTTGTGAAAGGGGCCTCTATGGGGTGTTATTTCCACAGGTGTCCGTGTTTATATTGGCTGATGAGGGCCGGCAGCGGTCACTTACTTTTCTTTGTGATTGCGGTACCAGCCGCCTGATATGTTCACTGTGCTGTGCCCGGAGCTGTGCGTGGTCCCTCAGCGAGGCAGTCCTACTACGTCTCTGGCCGGCGCATAGCTCGTGATCCTCTGGGTCCCTGGGCCTCCTAGAGATTACTCTTCCTGCCAGTGGAGGTGGTAGAACACCCGCATTCACTGTCCACCGGACGCAGCGGGTCCCAGTGCCGTCCGGTCCCTCGCAAATCCATCTGCGTTTTGCTCGGTGCAGGAGGGGCGGTGCTGGGCCAGGAGCCGTGCCAGGGCGCTCCTCCAGAGTAGATGGGAGTGCACCTCTCTCTGTGCCTTGCGTCCGTCTCCGTCAGTAGCACAGTTGCCTCACTCCCCCCAAGATGATGTTTGGCAAGGGATGATACCAGGTCTCTGGTGCTTGTTGACCGAGTTTCTCACTCGGCCGCAGTTCTCAGCGGTTCGGCCGTGGTTCATAGTACATTGCAGCCTGGTTTCAATTCCGCACAGGGACAGCTCCTGGCGTCGTCTTGCTCACACAATGAGTTTCACAGTAATCCGTGGTCGATTCTTTCTGGGTTTTTTCCTGCGTGGGGGGGGGGGGGTGACCTTCCCACAGCACTGGGTCACTTTTCATTTATAACGCGCTTAAACACCCAGAGGTTTCTAAGCGCGGACCCGGGGATCGAACCAGTTGTTGCTTGGTGTCATCTTGCTTCCAAGACGCGCACGCTGCCGCTGAGCTATCCTCCCGGGACGTTGCCGAAAAGGGCTCTCCCATTAAACGCCTCCATGTTCTGGAACCACCCTTCTAGTTTCTTATTCGCTTCCTGATCCATCGAAACTAACTAGTGATATCTAAGACCTCCTTGTAAGTGTTTTATGTTGAACCGCTGAACGGATCTGTAGTGTTGGGTCCAGGAAATATGGCCTGAATGGAAGAGGCCAAGAACCTCACAATTCTCGCTAGAGTGCGCAGGGAGATCCCTGTATTCTAGAGACATGCTCTGATCTTTCTCTTTAGCTTTCTATTTCTGTGCTGGCAGTTCCAGGGTCGCTCTCTTGGTGTCCACCATGAACCCCAGGAATTCCATCCTCCTCTTTGTGGTCAGTTTGGATTTCTCCTTGTTTATAAGAAAATCAAGAGAAGTCAGAAGGGATCCGACCCAAGATACCTGCTCCTTCAAGACCTCTTTGCTTGGAGCTATCACTGGGATGTCATCTAGGTATATAATAGTCCTCATCCCTCTTTCTCTGATTGCCAAGGTTATCGGTCTCATGAGCTTGGTGAACGCCCATGGAGCAGATGATGGTACAAATAGCAAGGTCCTGAACTGCCACATCAGAGCTCCCCAAGAGAAGCTGAGGAATGTGCAGTCTTCGTCCACTACTGGCACTGTAAGGTACATGTCTTTGAGATCTATCCTTGCTAGCCAATCCTCCTTCCTGAAGATATCTCTGAGCAGGTGTATGCCCTCCATTTTTAAGTGCCTGCAGACCACTCATCCATTGAGTTCTTTGAGGGTTATCATGGGGTGCACCTTGTCTTTCCTGTGGATTAGAAACTATTTATGATGAACCTTGGGATTGGAGTCCAGCAGGGTTCTATGGCTCACTTCTCTCTGAGCTGTATAAGCTCCCTGTCCAAGATGACTAGTTCCTCCCGTGATAGACTTATGCAGCACGGAAAATATATCTGTCTGATGGTCCTATGAACTCTAGCTGGAACCCCAAAACTGTCTGCAAAATCCATGCATCACTTGACAGCGCGGCCCAGTTGTTCATAAAATCTTGCATCCTGCCCCCTACTGTCGGGTAATGTGACATACTCATGCTCTCCTGATTGGGCTACCTGGTATCGACTGAAGCTTCTCCCTCTGCGCCCACTGGTAGCTCTCCCTCTTGCTGGGAAGAAGGAATCCTGCTGGTGACATTTCAAGTATTTGGCCCTCAGACCTTGGGATCTTTGCTGTGAGTTAAAGCGACCAACCGCACGGCCCCTTTGACAGCCGGTCCCAGCAATACTCCTACGTCCCGTCCCTTTTCCTCCATACTTTGTTTTTTTCATGATCAATGTTAAGTCATTACATTATTTAATGCTGTCTTCCGTCCTCCCCCCTCCCTCCCCAAAACCTTGAGCCATCATATCCGTGCCATCTGCCTGAGCATCTTCAGGTAACTCAATTATCGTCAACTCATCCTGGTCTTCTGTTTCATGATTGACCTGGTGGGGGTTTGCCATCGAGGTCACCAGTTGTCTACAGGCTATCAAGGGGGCCTACCTCTTCCTCCCCTCCTCTAGTAACTGCTTCATACCAGACCGCAGTTTCTGCTTCTGCCCATTTCAGGAGGTCTGCCCACCACATCTCCCCTCTAGGCTGGTGGGCCGCTTTCCAGCACATTGCAATTCTGCTCTTGGCCAAGACACAAGCCGGGTCTTTCATCTTGCTAATATGTTTCAGATTACGTGGCCTAGGGAAACTCCCAAGCATACATGCCCAGGCAGACCCCACGTCAAGCACCTCCCCCCACCTGGCCATTTTCATCTTCAGTTCTACCCAGAAACGCTTCACCTCTGGACAAGCCCAGAACATATGCAACATCCCAGCCTCCTCCTCTCCACATCTGGGCCATTTCTGTTTAGCTGAGCCACCAAACCTGGCTATTCTGCCGGGGGTCAGGTAAGCTCTATGGGTGACATATAGCTGGATCTGCTGGAGTCTCACATTCCGGGACACTTTCTTGTGGTACCTTTGGGCTCTATCCCATTGTCCCTCTGTCATGGGTTCACCCACCTCCCCTTCCCAGTCAAGCCTCAGTTGGAGCAGCTCCTTCCCCGCCCTCTCACTCAAGAGCTCATATATCCGAGATATTTCGTGCCCACCCTCCGAGACATCGTACATCATTTCTAAGGTGGCATCGGGTTCTTCTGCAAGTACTGTTTCAGGCCACCTTTCCCTCACCCGTTTCATGATCCTGGTGTAAGTGATATATTGACCCTTATGCACCCCTGTCTCCTCCAGCAACCTCTGAAATTCCAATGCCTACCCCTCCTGCCATATGTCTCCAAGGGTGGCCAGGCCCACCGGTTCCCAGTATCTGTGGACCCCTTTGATCAGTTGGGAGTCTTCCCCACATAACACCACCAGCGGGACCTACTGGGAGAGCGGGTCTGTGTCCCCCACAGTACTCCATGCCCTGCGCCAGACCTCCCAGCCCAGCACCAGCAGAGTCCCCATCTTCGCCACTTTTGTTTTATGCAGCCACACTGTCTCTTTTAGAAAGTATGGGGAAGAGTCACCCCGCAAAAGCCTGGCTTCTGCGGAGTCCTCTGCGGACAGCCACCTGTATACATATAATAGCTGTCCCGCCAAGTAATATAATTCGAAATTCGGTAGGTTTATGCCCCCCCTTATCACACGAGTTTTGTAGTTTCCAGAGGGCCACCCTGTTCCTAGTATTGTGCCAAATGAAGCCCCTGCACAGGCTATGAAGTCTAACAAAGAAGCGCCTGAGGATCAAGAACGGGACAAAAAATGCAGCAGTCTGGGTAAAACCACCATTTTGAGCAGCGCTGCCCTTCCCATCATAGCAAGAGGTAATCTGGACCAGAACACCATGCTATTTTTTATGCCTTCAACAGCTTTCTCTGTGTTGTGTTTGTGCTCTAGCTCTATCTTGAGGTATATGTTTATGCCTAAATATCTAAACGTCTCGGTCTGCCAGGGTATCTGCAAAATGGGCAGTTCTTCCAGTGGAATACCTTTGTACCTCCCCAAGGGGAACACGCTGGACTTCGCAGGGTTTACCGATATGCCCGAGAGGACGGCATAGCGGTCCATCACTTCCGGCACATATTGCAGATTCTCTTCCGAGAAGCGCAGATAGAGAAGTATGTCATCCGCGTAGAGTGATATCAAGTGCGTAGTTCCTGTCGTTCGTATCCCCACCTCTCCGTATTGTTGCCTAAGGCAAACTGCCAATGGCTCCAACGCAAGAATATATAACATGGGTGACCAGGGGCATCCCTGCCTAGTCCCCCTACTGAGTTGCCACTTATCTGAAATTATGGTGCCCGTTTTGACCCTTGCAATCGGGGAGCTGTATAACATTTTGACCCATCTAATATACCCCGGTCCTATCCCGTACCCTTTCAGGGTCGCCATCAACCATGGCCACCTCACTGAGTCGAAAGCTTTGACCGCGTCCAGCGACACAATGGCCAGTTCGCCCAGGTCTTTCTCAGTGTGATCAATAATATGGTGTAGCCTCCTATGGTTATCCGTAATGTTTCTGCCGGGGACATAGCACGTTTGGTCCGGGTGTATCAATTTGCCAATTACTCGCTTAAGCCTATTGGCAAGCACCGCTGTGAGTATTTTGCTATCTTGATTAAGCATCGATAAGAGCCTATAGGACCCACAGTCCACATTCGGCTTCCCCGGTTTCAGGAGCGGGATGATCACTGCCTCTCGGAGGGATTCCGGCAGCTTCCCTTGTTCGTAGGCCTCATTAAACATGGCCAGCAGTGGCTGGAGTAGCTCCTTCTTATACGCTTTATAGAATTCGCTGGGTAACCCATCCGACCCAGGCGCTTTACATGTGGGCAGGTGTTGGATCACCGCTTCCAGTTTGTCTGAGGTGATTGGGGCCTCCAGATCCGCTCGCTCGAAGTTTTCTAAGGTGGGAAGCTCTATATCTTCTATCGTATCCTGAACTTCTTAACCCACATCTCCACCTGCATCCTCATACAAGCGTTTATAATATATAAGGAACTCCTCGTTTACTCTTTCCTGGGTGTTACGGATCTGGCCTTCCGCATTCCTGATTTCTCTGATCACCGGATGAGGTGTCTCATTTTTGTATAACCAGGCCAGTAGTCGGCCCGGCTTGTCTCCCCCCGCATGTTGCCTCTCTGTGTATTTCTTATAATTTAGCTTACATAGACTGTCCCAGAGTTCGCTGCTGGCTCTTTGCAAATCTCTTATCTTAGCGCTGTCCTCTCGGGAGGTCTCCCCCCTTCGCATCAAGTCCTCTAACTCTCTCTGTTTCCTGCAATTCTCGCTCTATGCCCCCTGGAGCCCCTTGGATTTTGATATGGCCACCCCGCGCACCACCACCCAGAATGCTTCCCATACTGTTCCCATGGATCGTGCACTGCCAGTATTAATGTCAAAATATTCCTTGATGGCCTCTCTCAGGTCGTCTCGGAATCCCGGATCTTGTAGGGCCTCAGCTCTGAGCCTCCATGTCGGGATTCGCGCCCTGGGGGGGGCGGTATCACCACTCCAAGACCAAGGGCGAGTGGTAAGAAAGTATGCTGGCTTTATATTCTCACCATATTCTCACCATTTCTTCCGCTATCTCGGCGGCAGCGAACACATAATCCAGCCTGGTATGCAGGTCATGTGGCGCTGCGTAATGAGAGTATTGCCTGTCTGTTGGGTGCAACCGTCTCCACACGTCGTCCAGTTTAAGGTCTGTCAACAATATCCCCAACACTCTAGCTGCTGGCACAGGCTTTGTTAGCTTGCTATCCGACCTGTCTATCCCAGGGTGCAATTGAAATCTCCTCCTCACAATATCGCGCTACCCAACAGGGGACTCATTTTACCATATAAAGACCTAAAATAGGCTGCTGTGTCATGGTTAGGGGCATATAAGTTTATGATGTTCACCTCTTTGTTTTCCAGGAGTCCCTCCACCACCACCATTCTACCTTCCGGGTTTGTCGTCGATCTGAGCAACTGAAACGGTGCATGTGGTGCCACCCATGTGACCACCCCTCTTGCATATGCTGAATATGTGATTCCCGTGATGCTACCCTTCCATTTTCTCCTAACTACCTCTAATTTCTCCTTGGTGAGGCGGGTTTCCTGTAGCAGAGCTATATCAATCCTCATCCTCTTTAGGTACATCATTATTTGATTACGTTTTAGGTAACTATTGAGGCCCCGCACATTCCATGTCACGATTCTGAGGTTACCCGATTCCATTAACTTGATGTTCTCCTTCTCCCCACCACTACCTGTGTCTTTCCCTATGGCTTGTTTTCTGGCTCAATTCCCTCCCAACTTCCCCAACTTCCCCCATGCCCCACTGCACACAACCCTTCCCCTCCCCCCTCCCTACCCAACCCCAACAAATGCCCAGCTCCATCCCTGGATCTCAGGCCCACCCGCGTCTGGTCCTTTCTCATGGTGCCGAGGACTAGGACCCTGCGGGGCGTCACCAAACTAATAGTGACCTAACTAAGCGTAATGCTATGGGGTTTCAAGGGTTGTCTCTCGGGAGCTCCCTCTTGTATAATTAGAATTATTCAGTTCAAGCGGATCCTGCGAACAAGCACATTCCCAACAGCACAATCCCTGTGAGCCTTATTTAATGCTATATTCTAGCCCCAGTGTCTCGCGCTATGTCACCGAGGGTGCCACAATAGCATGTTACTTATCTTCTCCGGCTCCTTTCTGGATCCCTGATTCTTGGGGGCGGCTCTACATATCCAGCCATCCCATAGCGTTCTCCGGCGTATCAAAAATCAAAGTTTTGTTCTTGTGGAACCCCTTCAGTTTGGCTGGATACAGCAACATATATCTATAACCTGTTTCCCTCAATCTTCTTTTCACTGCTCCGAAGTTCATTCTGTTGCGTTGTACCTGCAAGGTATAGTCAGGATATGCAGTTATTTTCGCGGGCCCCCTTTCGATCGTTCCCCCCTTTCCGGAAGAATTCAAGTATTCTTTCCTGATCTTGGTAGTTTAGAATCTTTGCGATCAATGGCCTGGGGAGGTTCCCGGGGGCGGCCTCCTCATCAAAGCCCTATGCGCCCTTTCAACAGAAACCCCCCGGGTCAGTTCCCCTCCGGTTATTTCCTGTAGGAACATGGTTTCCACGTATTCTGTTGGGTTAGACCCTTCCATTCCTTCTGGCAATCCAACGATGCAGATATTATTGCGTCTAGCGCGTCCTTCTGCTTCTTCTGCTCTGTTTTCCAGGTTGCCTACTCGCTGCACAAGGGCATGGAGTTCTGATCTGTAGACGGCGCATTCCGCTGTGTTTGGGGCCATCCCTTTTTCCAGGTTTCCGGTGCACTCCGCAAGTGTTCTCACATCTTGTCTTCGTAAGTTCACATCTTCCTGGACCGCTCCAACCTTAAGGTCCAGTGCCACTTTCAGTTCGTTCATGGCCAGCCCCAGTTTTGTCTCCCAGGCACTTTCAGGTCCGCAATTGCTGGCAGCACCTCCTGGATTGTGCCCGGAGCCTCCTCCATCGCAGTGGTAGTTTTGTCCTTGCTCTTGGCCCCCTCTGCCCCTGGGGGTGTCATGGCGTAGGCCTCCAGCGTGGGCTGCTTTTTCTTCGGTCTTACGACTTTGTTGGACATTGTGCTGTGCTAACTAGATGTGGGCCAGCCCAGCCACCTCTCGCATGCGGGTCTGTGTGGTGTCGAGCTATTCCCGATGTTTGGGGCCTGCTTCTACCGTGTTGGGGGTGCACACCCACTGCGTGCTGCGCTCCTGGGGTGGGCCATATCTTGCACCCACTCAGTCTTATTCCGCCGGTCCCCGCCGCGTTTCCTGGGGTGTGAGGCCCACCCCAGCCACTCCGGGGTTGTGTGCCGACTGCCCTCTGTACTCTCGGAATGGGCTGTGTCCTCCCACGTACCCGGTCCAGCTCAGTGATATTTCACGGGCCTACATTGTGGTTCCCCAGCCACCGGTGGTCCAGTGCGTTCGCCGGTCTCACACACTACTGCACCGGGACCCGGCGCAGGCAGGGACCTTGCAGGTACCTCCCGGCAGTTTAGCCCACAATTGTATCTTTCTCACCTGCTCAAGATCCAGTACCGTCACAAGCTACTCTCTGTGTACCCCTTTGAATACTGCATATGTCCCATAGTGGGCTGTGATGTTCAGCCTCCTTGCATAGGTTACAGTGTCTTTCAGTGCTGGGACCCTGTTCAAGCGGCTCATTGGTCACTTTCCTTCACCTGGTTAGTGGCATGGGGGCCCCATCTCCCCGTAAATGACTCCGGCCCCGGTGTCATCTCCACCTTTCTCCAGGCCCAAGCTCCCCGGTTTCCCTTTCTCTCCCACCTATGTTGCCAGCTGCAGCTACTCAGCTGCTTTGGATGTCACGCTGTGTAGGGGGCTCTTGCTCATGCACTCGCTTCAGGGCCGGATGTGTTTTCGCTTGTTACTAGTGTATGCTGCCAAGGGGCTCAACTGGGCACAACTTTCAATGCACTCCAGCTATCCGCCCTAGTCTCCAGCGTCCAGGGAGGCCCCTACCGCAGGCCGCTCTATGTGTCCTTCTGGTGCGCCATATCGCTGCACAGCCAGCTGGAGCACCTCTCGGGACCCACCGCGTACAGACCTCTCTGCGGCTGTCCCTCGCCGGCCCTGACACAGTCCCCCCGGCAGTCCGGGTCCCACTCTCCTGGCCGATTGCTTCGGTGTCCCCGGTCCCACTGTAGCCCTCTTTACGGCACCGCGCCGTGTAAGACCCACTATGAAGGGGCCTGTGCTCACATACGCGCCATTGGCCAAAAGTGTATTTGTGCGTTTCCTAGCAAGGCTGTTGCAGGGCCCCCCTGGGCGCCTCAGGCCCTCAAGCGCCCCGGCGCAACGGGTCCTGGGTACCTCTGGTCCAGGTACGGCACTCCGCTGCCCCGATTGGGCTCCAGTGTGGCAGCCTCCGTCGCAACGATGCGGCTCCGCTCGCTCCGTCCTCACTCCCCCCCCCCCTCAGGTACGGGGGCTGCGGGAGCGACTGCGCTTCCCAGGGCCACCAGTTTGTGCGTCGCCGTGATGGGCTCCAGGCGTTTGCACTTCGGATGTGTCCTCCCTGCGGTCTGCCACACGTTCGGGGCCGAAATCCACCAGCGCTTCTGTCTGTCACTGGCCGCTGCCTTACTCACTGGTCGGGCGGGGTCCTCCTTCTCACAAGTTCCCCCGGCTGCTCCCCATCAGGATGCCTCACATCTTGGGCCTCTGCTATTTGCGTGATGTGCGCTGCGCTGTCCAGCTTGGTCCACCACAGCTTCGCGGACCATTTATGGCCCTTTGTTCACTATCGGCCATCTTGGGTTATACTCCGTCGCAGGCTGTTTCTTGCTTCAGCTCCGGTTTCTCCAGCTTGCCATCAAACGGGCTGTTTGAATGCTCGTTATGTGCCCCCAGTCTTCATGCTCCTTCAGGTGTGCTGTGGACGTGCATGTCCACCAAAAACCATAGTTTTTCCCAGAATCGATAACGGATCTGCGGGAGCTCCTCCGAGGAACGTCCCTTCACGCAGCTGTTAAGCCACGCCCCCCACTTCCTCCATACTTATTGGACATTCCTCCGTCCTGTGGGACGGGACCAGAGCACTTTGTAAAAGCATCCAAAATTTTGCAAACATTTTAGTCCTTCTTCTCTTTCAACGTGGGGCATGGCACGCAGCTGTAACTCCGCCCATCTCGGCTCCGCCCCACGCATCGCCCATCAGTCCTTTTCTCCGCTCGTTCGGGACTGGACACACTTGCATCCGCGGAAGATCTTCTTCCCTTTTTTTTCTTCTCTCTGGCTCTCGCTAGCGATCATGTGCTAGTCTGTCTATGTCCTTCAAACTAGACTTTCCAGATTGTTCGTGTCACCGACGTTTCGCGAGGGCGGATCCCCATCCTCTTTGTTTAGAGTGTTTGGGTCCGACCACTGTTGGGACTCCTGTTTTTATTGCGATTCCCTTTCGGTCCGGGCACTTCAACGTCGGTTGGAGCAGTGGGAGGAGGTGTTTCGACGTACTCCTCCCTCGCATTTTCAATCTTTTATCGACGAAAAGAAGAAACGCCCTGTAAATTCTTTACTTTTCAGAGCACCCCGGCCGGGAGACACCTTTCCGGGCTCTTCCCGAGCCGGGAGAAGCGTCAACCGCTCTGTCACCGGGGAGTGCCCCGAGGTGCCTTCTGGGCCTAATAATTGTACCAGAGTTTTCTCTGAGGGTCTCCGTAAGGGGCCTGTGGATACCGGAGTACGTTCCGAGGCCCCTCCTGTGGGGGCTGCTTGTAGACCCAGTTCTACTGAGTCGTGGGGTTCCATAGCTCGCTCTGAGGCCTCCTTATCGGCTTCCCTCATAAATACCGGGGGGCGCCCGAGGCCTTGGTTGGGCTTGGTGTTACCGAACAGATGTTCGAGGCCCGCGCTAGTAAGGCTGTTACCGGACCTGGGTCTGAGGTCCCTCTTACAGATGCTAAAGTAACTAACATTTCTGAGAGGCCAGGCAAGTTGTTTCTCACCGTTCCCGCTCTTGTGGCGGCACCAGAACTGTTGAGGGGGCAAGGAGTGAAAGTTCCTCCTTTACCGGCAGTGCCGAGGTCCTTCCTGTGAAGGCTAGTTTGGCTATTGGTATGTCACAGAAACATTCCAGGCCTCATAGTACCGGCTCGGCCGAGGTTCCTTATGTAAAGGCTAAAATTAAGACCCCTGATCCACCGACGGGGACCCCTGCCTCACTTCCTCACGTGCCGCAGTTCCCCTCAGGTGATGGCAAAATGGCAGCCGTTCCCGCCACGACTACTGTGGCCATATTGGGAGCTTCCCCTACAACGACGCCATCGGCCTCAGGTGTAGGAGTTGGTTCTGCGGGTGAACATAAAATTCCTTGTGCGCATCCGTTTCGTCCAGTTTACGACTGGAACGCTTGGATACCCCTTCCGCACAATGTCTCGTTGCCTGTGGGTTCGGCACCCTTGGTTTTTGTGGACACTTCGGGGGATGGGACTGTGTGGGAACCCTCCCCTTTGCGTCGCTGGAATTATCCTCCTCCTGAGAGGCCTCCTCCAGTAGCTCCAAAACCGTCTCCAGAGGACGCCTTTTCGGCAAATTTCAGACGCTCGGGCGTACCGACCCCATGAGAGAGTATTTCAAGGGTCTTTTTAGGGAGATATGCCCGCCTGCGCCTCTGGCTCCACCCGCTCCTCCGGTGGCGCCGCCCTTGCCTACGGTGCCTCCCCCGACCCTTCCACCCTTGCCTCCATTGTCCCCCGTGGACAAGACAGTGCCTGACACGGTTCAGCAGGATCCTGACCTGTCGGATGAAGCGCAGGGCGATCAGGACAGCAAAGACCAGCCCTGCTCTATTAGAGCTTTTCATGACCGGGTACTGGACATGATGTGCCTATTTGATGTTCCAGTGCCCAGGCACCCGCTCCACAGGAGGGCGTGCTTTCTGGGGCGTTCACCCTGTCTCCTTCGGAATGTACCGGCCTGTTCTTGGAGAAGGACGTTTTGGCTGAGGTCCGTAGGGTCTGGGAAAAGCCACACGCTGGACTTTTCGTTAATAAGAAAATTGACGCGTCATTCTTCGGAAGAGGTGGCCCTGTCGTCTTGTCTGCCCCCCTCCTCCACAGTGGTGGCTGCGGCCACTTTGCAGTCCAGGCCTGCAGCATCCTCTTCCACGACGGCTACTCAGGCTCTGGGAAAGGAGGATAAGCTCCTTGACTCCCTTGGGAGAAAGATTTTCGCTAACTCAGCCTTGCAGCTCCGGCATGCTAATGCAGAACTGGTGTTAGCGGGGGTGAATATGAAGATGTGGAAAGGTCTGTCGGAGTTCGAGGAGTTCATTTCGGTCGAGAAGCTGGAAGATTTTAAAGTGGGATTATCCGACGCCAGGGTCTTGGCCCAGGATCTCCTGGAGGCTGCGGCTCATCACGTAGACACTCGGCTCGGGCCTTATGCTGGGGGTTGATACCTCACGACAGGCGTGGCTGCATGCCACTAAATTCTCAAAAGAAGTGCAGGACAAGGTATTGGACCTTCCGTTTGATGTTAAGGAGCTCTTTCATTCTACAACAGATGTAGAGCTCACCAAGTCGAAGGATAGCACTCAGACAGCTAAATCCTTATCGGTCCTTGTTAAGACCCCTTTCAAAACCCAGAGACCATTGTCGCAAAGCCGTACCTCCTCTGGCTTTAGGGGCTTCCTAGACCGGAAATCTCGCAGAGTGGATACCCCTTCGGGGAATAACTGCCGTAGGCAACAACGGACTCAGGTTTTCTGCCGTTCTTCAGCCTCCTCCTCAGGTTCAGGTGGCAACACCACTGAAAAACCTACAAAATGAGGGCTGCGCTCGCACGAGACCCCGGTGGGAGGACGCATTGTGTCTCATTGGGAGGCGTGGCAGACCATCACCGAAGACAGATGGGTCTTGTCAGTCGCTCGGGCGGGCTTCCGCTTACCCCGACCCCCTACCCCACCCTTCAACCCTCCTTTTCAGCTGTCGGGCTCGCCCTCCCTCAAAGCCGAGGTTCAGAAACTTCTGGACCTCAGAGCTGTGGAACCCGTTCCCCTCGGAGAACGAGGGGAGGGCTTCTACTCCCGGCTGTTCACGGTGCCCAAACCCAACCAGGCTGGCCTGCGCACCATCCTAGACCTTTCCCAGTTCAATCTTTTCCTACCCCAAGAGAAATTCAAGTGTCATGAACTTCAGATCACGCCCCTTTTGGACCTCCTGGTCCTTGTCTCAACGGGGCTTACATTCAGTACTACTTCCAACATGGCCGTTCAGAGCCGTAGCCCTTGCTCGCTCCATGCGCTGAGCGCGGCGTGATCTATTTATAGACCACGCCTTCCGCGGCTCCGCGCGTCTCAGTGTTATTGCAGAGTAGCCCACACGTGCATTCGTAGCTCGCGGTATTGTTTCCTTAATCCCAGTGCAATTACCCATTTCTGTCCCTTTCCCCCTTCCTGTTCCCGGGCATTTCTAGCCTTTTCAGTCTCCCGGATTCCTGGACTCCGCGATCCCGGAACTAAACGCAACCTGGAACCAGACGAGACTCGAGCAGCGCTGTTCAAGACCAGGAGCGTTCGCAAGAAGGCAGCGATCGAAGACACCGGCAAACACCGGACCCAGGTGAGAAGGGGGGAACTCCTTGACATCAAGATGATCACGCCCAGCCAGATACGGTCCTCCTTGCAGAGGGGTGATTGGCTCAGCGTGGTGGATCTTCAGGATGCGTACATGCATATACTGATTTGGAATCCACACAGGAGATATCTCCCTTTCTCTTTGGGAGAGGGGCACTTCCAGTTTCGAGTGCTTCCTTTTGGCCTCAGCTCTGCGCTGCGTGTCTTCACAAAGATGTCGGTGATTGCGGCCTATCTTCGTCTGCAGGGAATCCATGTGTATCTGTATTTGGACGACTAGCTCTTATGCAGTCCTTGCCCGTTGAAAGCAGCGGGCAATCTTGAGTCTCTCCTTCAGCTCCTGTTCCATCTTGAGCTGTCGGTGAACTGGTGGAAATCTTCCATGGTGGTCTCGCAGGACTTGATTTTCCTGGGTTTTCGTTGGAACACGATCGACTGCAGAGTGTACCTGACCGGTGACAGAATGGCGGATCTGTTAGCCACGTGTCAGATGTTTGCGCAGTCGGAGAGCATGTCGGCCTGGTGGTTCCAGAGGCTTCTGGGCCTCATGGCCTCGTTTGTGTTGGCTCTTCCTCTTGCTCGTCTCAAGATGAGGCGGACCCAAACAGCTCTTCGGAGTTCTTGGCGTCAGGCTGTGGATCCGGACTCCAAGTTGATAGTGATTCCGGCTACCATGAGAGTGGACCTGGAGTGGTGGTCATCTCTCAGCAACCTGTCGGTGGGTGCGGGGTTTCAGGACCCAGCCCCTATGGTGACGATCACAACGGGCTCCTCCCTCCTGGGGTGGGGTGCGACGTTAGATCCTCTTCAGGTCTCGGATCTCTGGTCGCCTCAGGACAGGCTCCTCCACATGAATCATTTAGAGCTTCTAGCGATCTTCCTAGCGCTCAGAGCGTTCAGACCGATCATAGCCAACAAGGTGATCCGCATACGCACGTACAATGTGGTGTCGATGTATTACATCAACAAGCAAGGGGGAACCAAGTCTCCCCCTCTCCTGGATCTGTCCATCCAGTTTGGGAGTGGGCTGTGCTTCATGGTGTTTGGCACATCCCGGGCCAGCTGAATGTCACAGCGGATGCCCTCAGCCGACGGACAGTGGTCAGCTACGAGTGGGAGTTGAAGGCGGAGGTCCTCCCATGGATTTTCTCGCGTTAGGGCACACTGGAAGTGGACCTCTTCGCTACGGCGGTAAACAAGAAGCCTCCTCTGTATGCCTACAGAGGGGGGCTGAGAGTCTCCTCTCTGGGGGATGCTCTCGAGATCCCATGGCACAATATGAGAGCTTATGCCTTCCCGCCTCTGCCTCTAGTTCACTTAGCAATTTGCAACCTGAAGAACTCGGTGATCTGTTCCCTTCTACTCATAGCCCCGTGGTGGCCGGCCAGGTTTTGGTTCTCAGAACTTCAACACCTGTCGGTGTTTCCGCCGATCATGTTGCCAGTGACTCCCGATCTTCTTCACCAAGGGGAACAGCAGCTGTCGCACCCCTCCCCACAATCGCTCAGCTTGGCGGCATGGTGCCTGAGTTCAAGTCTTTAGAACATCTTAACTTGTCTGCGGATAACATGTGTATTATCCAGGCAGCCAGGAAACCCTTGACTAGATCCCAATACAGAAGTAAATGGTTCAGGTTCTGTCATTGGTGTTTGGAAAAACAGTTGGACCCAAGGGGGCTACGATTGACACAGTGCTGTCCTTCGTATCCTTCTTAGCAGAGTCGGGTGTTCATGTTCTGTCATGCAGAACTTACCTTTCAGCGGTCTCCGCTTACCTTTCTACGGACCAATGCACTTACTCTCTATGCAATCCAGTGGTTAAGAGGCATTTTGCAGGCTTGACACGCCTCTACCCTCCAATTCCTAGTCCGCACTCGCCGTGGGATCTAAATGTAGTCCTGGCGGCGTTGTGCCATAAGCCTTTTGAACCAATGGCCACGGTGGACCTCAAGTACCTATCCTGGAAAGTGTCCTTTTTGGTCGCTGTTACGTCATCGAGGCGGGTGAGTGAGCTCCAGGCCTTGTGCGTGGAGCACCCCTTTTTGGTCTTTCACAAGGATAAAGTAGTCCTAAGGACAAATCCTGCTTTCCTGCCGAAGGTGGTATCTGAGTTCCATCTGAATCAGTCGATCTCCCTGCCGGTCTTTTTTCCGAACCCTGCCTCAGAGGCAGAAAGGGTTCTGCATTGTCTCGATGTCAGGCGGGCTCTTAAGTTCTATCTGGACAGAACATCCGAGCTTAGGAGTTCTTCTCAACTATTTGTGACTTTTGGTAACCCTCAGGGTAAGCAGGCATCTAAGGTGACTATTTCCCGGTGGATCGCCGCCTGCATTACGGAGTCTTTCACCGTCCAAGGGCGGAAGCCTCCTAGAGGTATTCATGCACACCTGGTGTGGGGCAAGCCAGCCGCGGTTGCTTTTCAGAAATATGTCCCCTGGGAGTCCATCACTAGGGCAGCTACTTGGGCCTCCCCATCTGCTTTTTGTAAGCATTACTGTCTTGACATGAGCCCAAGAGCTGATGTTCAGTTTGGTCAGGCTGTGCTGAAGAACCTTTTTCAGTAAGGGTTTTTTTCCATCCACCCAGAGTTCCTTCAAGGAGTGCTTGGAAATCTCCCATGAGTATGGAGGAAAGGGGACGGGACGTAGAAGTATAACCAGGTTACTCACCGTAGTGACCACCTTAGCCCTAGTCCATAGTCCCCTTTCCTCCATATGCCCGCCGTCCCCTCTAATAAGGTTCCTCTGTTATTGCTAAAAGGTCTCTGACCTGGCGATAGAAAAGGACTGATGGGTGATGTGCGGGGCGGAGCCGAGATGGGCGGGGTTACGGCTGCGTGCCATGCCCCACGTGGAAAGAGAAGAAGGACTAAAATGTTTGCAAAATCTTGGATGCTTTTATAAAGGGCTCCGGTCCCGTCCCACAGGACGGAGGAATGTCCCATAAGTATGGAGGAAAGGGGACTATGGACTAGGAGTAAGGTGTCACTACGGTGAGTAACCTGGTTAACTCTATTCGGAAAGATTTTCTTAATGGACGTTTGAGCCTCCTCGAGAGTGGCGTAGGTGCCCACACACCTGCTAATTTCTCTGATGAATGCTTCTGCGAATAGGAGACCCTACTCTGCCTCCCCAACTTCATGTGGAAAAATCTCCCAGTTGGTTGTCTTTCTCCAGCAACAGGCCTCTTCTCCTTTCTGAAGAGATGGCACAGTTCGTGTTACCTAATGGGCATACCACTCTTTGCGCTCATCATCCCAGGGTATCCACGTCCACTGGCTATCCAGTGTCTTTGGCTCGCTCTGCCAGGTGCATGATCTTTGCTATTGGTCCCGATGAATCTAGGACCTTCTTCTGGCAGCTCCTCTATGCTCTGTCCATGCCTTTACGAACGTCCTTAGATGCTTTGGTAACGAATGCCAACATTTTCAGATCGAGCTCTGGTATGTCAGCCACTGGCCTTGGGCATTCCAACCTCATTCGGAGCCTTATTTCCTTGTCAAGCGGTTTCCTCATCTTTTGTGCCATATATAGGACCACTCTTGGGGATGGTTACTAGTCAATGGACCTGGGGGGGACGTGTCGTCTGGGTTGAACATAACGACTACTTCCACTTTCTCCTCCTGGGTATGTTTCTCTGGCTTTTTTGCCCCCTTGGGGCGGCTCGAGGGGATCGTCCTCTGTGGTGCCAGTTGTGACCGATTTGTCACTGTCTAATGATAAATCCGTGTCCCCCATCACCAAACTACCGGCCCCTTGAGAGGTGGTACGGAAGCTTGTGGGCAGAGCCCTAAGCATTCCCCACCAAAATCCTGCTTAAAGTCCCCTCGTAGGTGGCCAGGAGAGGGCAGACACTTCCTGATCCCAATCCTGGGCGTGGTGTACTGTAGGAGAATCACCTGGGTGGAGACAAGGCCCAGGGTAGTGGGGAGATTCCAGGGGATGAGACATGGTATTTTCCCTCTAAAAGGGACACTCTTACTGCCATTCCAGAAGAGGTTATGGCTTGTTGTCATTCTAATGGTTATCAGCCTACAGAGAAAACTAAGGCAATACAACCTAAGATTGAAATGTCTGAATTTGTTTCATCAAAAGAACATTTCTTTTTTATCTCTAAGCTTAAATGTCCCTCTCAATATCAAGGGTACACTACAGGGAATGGTGAGAGGGTTGCTTTCTCTGCATCTTCTGGCTCTGAAAAGGTTAAACCCCATAATCCCTATTCTAAAAATAAAGAGTACTAAAACCACAATTAAAAGTGTAAAAGAAGTGGAAACCCCTAATTTCTTTAAAATTATGTGTCCCTGAATCCTTCAGGAACTATGACGAAGAAGAGGGCTGAGGAGGCATGCAGAGGTAAAGAACAGGCAAGTAGGCCTAACAGCCTTTGCCAGGGTCAGGCAATTAACATTAAGGGCCTGCACCTGAAGTCAAATGCCACACCTGAGAGGCATAAAAGGTTCCAGCAGGAAGCAGCAGTAGGAAGGAGATGGAGCAGGAGCTGGAAGGTTGGCAGTAGTAGCAGTAGGAGAAGAGCACAAAGCTGGCAGTTTACAAGGAAGTGTGACCACTTAAGGGATGCAGGGATGAGAGAAGAGCAGATTTCACCTGCATGTTCCGAGTTATCCTGCATATACAAACCCTGTCTGGCTGTGGCTGCACTGAGAGAGACTTGGAGAAGTTAAAGGTTTCCCCAGGTGCGCCTAATCGCTGTGACTGCAGAGCTGAAGTTGTGCAGCTACCCGAGGCCCATCTGCAGAAGCAAGCCGAGGGAAGTAGGAGAGGAGGAGTCTCCGTGGTCGAGGCCAGATCGGAGACATCCGTGCTGCAGAGGTGTGTGGGTCCCAAGAGTGCCTGAAGTAGTAGTAGCAGGAAGAAAAGTCGGGAAGTGGAAGCTGCCCGCAAACGCACTGTTTTTGGAACCCGTGAGTGAAGCTCTGTACTACAATTCACTCCTTTCCGATAGCGGTAACCAGTTCAATTAGAACTCACATAGAAGTAGAAGCGAGCAAGAGTTGTTGGTTGCCATGGGAAGTCTTGAGATTAAAGGAAATGTATCACGCGTACATTTATCACAAATCAAAGTGCTTGCGTATAAGAAAAGCCTTCTTGACTTGATATGTTACTTATAATGCGCCTGTACACAGGTGTTTCTAGGCGCGACAAGGGAGGGAAGACAGAGGGATGACGAGAACAAACAAGCTTACTAAGCCGTGTGTCATTTAGATCGTGCAAGTGCTACGACATAAAGTGCAGGGGGAAGGGAGGAGGAGGAGTGCAAGGGAGATAAAGGGGGGGGGAGTGCAATCAGGGCAGCATTGCTCCGAGTAAGTGCAAGGAGGCAGGGGACTGTGGGTGACTGTTACATCCCGTAAGTGCATGGTAGACCCAGAGGCAGTGCAGGGGAGACTGATCATGGAGGAACCTGGTACCCAGTAGACTCTGAGAGTAGCCAAGCAACCAGTCGGCGCAGGAGACAGGTAAGTTTGCAGGGGAGGGAGGGAGAGAGAGAGAAAGCAGAGGAGAAAAGGGAAGGCCTTGAGCTGCTTCTGGAAGTTCAGGTGGTCCGGCTCAAATTAGAGGGGGGCAGGGAGACCATTCCAGAGGGAGGCACCAGCAGAGGAGAGAGATCTAACCCCACTCTCTGCCTGGAGAAGCATCTGACCCTCAGAGAGTTTGCAGTAGCTGAGCGAAGGGCTCGAGAAGGAATGTATTTTGGAAGAGAACGTTGGATGTAGTGCTGGCCCACGGCCCCAGGAAGCCTTGTGGAAGCTGCGAGGGCCTTGAACGTGATCCTTGCAGCCACTGGGAGCCAGTGGAGAGATTTCAGGGCTGGAGAGATACGATCCCTGTGCTTGAGGCCAAGGACAAGTCTTGCAGTCCTGTTCTGGATTAGTTGCAGAGGGCGGAGAGTAGAGGAAGGTAGATTGAGAAATAGGCTGTTGCAGTAGTCCAGCCTAGAGAGAGCCAGGGCTCTGGAGGCCGTGAGCTTCTTGGGGAAAGTGAGAAAAGAAAGAATACCTCTGGGGATGTGCAGATGGTAGTGGGCCTTCTTGGCAAGGTCTGTGATGTGAGGAGAAAAGGAGAGAATGGAGTCGAAGATGACACCAAGGTTTTTAGCCTCACAGGAAGGCAAAGGAAGAGGGCCCAAGGAGGGCGGCCAGAGTGAGAAAGGGGAAGCGGGGGCAGGGGTCCCAATGAGGGCGTCTCTTTTCCATTGTTATATTAAATAACTTTACCAAAGTGGTTGCGTGTCTCCAATTAAGATGGAGATTGCTGGTTTGTAATCACTTGAAAGGTAGCAGCTGACTTTCCCAAATTATTACAAGATCTCTTTCTTCAAAGAAAGGTTGCGTTTGAATGATGGTGATTCCCGATCCACGGTAAAGCAGCATTCTGTATGAATGAAAGGGAACGCATGTCTTTACTATCTTTTAAAGTTGAAATTCTCCATCAAAGAGTGGTCGCATATATACCTAATTCTGTTTCCCTTGTGAAACCCAAATCTTGTAACATCCAGAACAAGAACTTTATAATTGTAGAAGTAGCTGAAGTAACGAGAAGAGCAAGCATTACCCAAGCTAGTAGGCAAATCCTTTCTAACATGAAACCAGCCCTATTAAGATTTAACCACCTTTATTTTAAAGTTGTTTAAGTTGTTAGAAATCCAGTGTCTTGGATACAAGGGTGACACGGTTATCCAAGGCTGGAAGAGTGGCAATACAGCTTTGGGGTAACTGCTGGAAACAAGAAGGTATACATAAAGCTGGGGAAGGGTGCTGGGTGCTTATTAACATAAATGATCAACAATCTGTAAAGCTGAGACTGCTGAAGCTAAGAGAGAGAAGCAGTCTCAAAGCCAAGCTAGATTTCAGTGGTAGCTGTAAGACAGACAGAAGAGGCAAAGAGGCTGCTCCTTCTTTATGGCATAGGAAGGAAGAGTGGCTTGCCTACCTGTGGAGGTTGAAGAGTCTTGTGTTTAAGTTGCCCAATAAAACCTTAAAGTACCAAGTTGCAGCAGAGATAACAAAACTGTGGTGGTCTATAATGTTGTCAGCGAACATTATATTGAAGGTGGTTGAAGCAGTAGTACACTGTGAAGCAAAGGGCCTGCTTTTATGGTGCCATTAGCAGAAGGTAGTTGTGAAGAGAAAAGCAACCCCCTTAGAAGAAGCATCCTGGCAAGGTATACCAAAGACACTGCAGAAGTTACAAAAAGATGAATAGTAGTTGAAGCAAAAGAGGTACCTTTGTTTCAAACTTTGTCAAGTCTGTCCTAGAAGGAGGTTATCCAGGAATACCATTGGTGCTGTTTTGTTTGTAGAAATTGGAAAGGGAACTTTTCAACAAATGGAGAAATAACTGTTACCAGTGGATCTTTGTTCAGATGAACCTTTGTTTCTTTGGAACTTTGAATAATTGGTTCAAGACTTAACTTTTCTTTGTAAGAGATTGACTTTGGACGTTTCTGTTAAAGAGATCTCGTTTCTGTTAAAGAGATCTACCCAGGACTAGTCTACGTTATCCAAATCACTGGTTATTTGGTAATCATTTATTTGTGTTGTTTATGATTTAGTTTAAATGTTTTGTTGTTTAGTGTGAGGGCTAGTTTTGTGTATGCTATGAGATTATCCTAGTAGGTAGGGAACTCCCTGGTAGAGTAGGCTTAGTTAGGTTTTCTTTGCATTTCCTTTCATTAATAAATTGTAAAATACTGAGAAAACTACACACAGTTGTCCGCCTCGCATTACTGACCCCTCACAATCGGCACTGCTGACTTTTGTAGGAATGCGTTTCTGAGCTTCCCAAACACGTCCGAAGCCTCTGGGGTGTGATCTTTGCCCTCATTATTGTGACCCCAGGGAGAATAAGAGCATACTCCTACGTCCCGTCCCCTTACCTCCATACTTATGGGAAATCTCTCCGTCCTGTGGGACGGGACCGGAGCACTTTGTAAAAACATCCACATTTTTTCCAAAAATGTGTCCCTCCTCTCTTTCCTGCGCGGGTACCGGCACGCGGCCATAACCCCGCCCACCTTGGCTCCGCCCCGCGCATCGCCCATCAGCCCTTTTCTCCGCACGATCGGGGCCGGACGCACTTGCATCCTCGGAAGATTTTCTTCCCTGTTTTCCTCTTTGGCTCTCGCTAGCGTTCGTTTACTAGTCTGTCTATGTCTTTTAAACTAGATTTTCCAGACGGTTCATCATGTCACCGTCGCTTCGCGAGGGCGGATCCCCATCCTCTTTGTTTAGAGTGTTTGGGTCCGGAACACCGTTGGGACTCCTGTTTTTACTGTGACTCCCTTTTGGTCCGGGCACTTCAACGTTGGTTGGAGCGGTGGGAAGAGGTGTTCGGAAGAACTCCTCCTTCTCATTTTCAGGCGTTCATCGACGAGAAGAAAAAACGCCCGGTAAGTTCTTTACTTTTCAGAGCACCCCGGCCGGGGGATACCTTTCCGGGTTCCTCTCGTGCCGGGAGGGGCGTTGATCGCTCTGTTACCGGGGTTCGCCCTGAGGTGCCTATCGGGCCTAATAATTCTACCAGAGTTTTCTCCGAGGGTCTCCATAAGGGGCATGTGTTCACCGGAGTACGCTCCGAGGCCCCTCCTGTGGGGGCTGTTTGTAGACCCAGTTCTACTGAGTCATGGGGTACCGGAGCTTGCTCTGAGGCCGCTCTTTCGGCTTCCCTCAAAAACAAAACCGGGGTGCACCCCGAGGCCTTGGCTGGGCTTGAGGTTACCGAACGGATGTTCGAGGCCCGTACCGATAAGGCTTCTACCGGGCCTAGGTCCGAGGTCCCTCATACAGAGGCTAAGGCTACCAACAGTTCTGAGGGGCCGGGCAAGGCCCTGTCGGTGAAAGCGGTTGCTCACAGTTCCCGCTCTTGTGGTGACACCAGATCTGTTGAGGGGGGAAAGAAGAAAGTTTCTTCTTTTACCGGCAGTGCCGAGGCCCTTCCTTCGAAGGCTCAGTTGGCGGTTGGTATGTTGCAGAAACATTCCAGGCCTCATAGTACCGGCTCTGCCGAGGTTCCTTATGTTAAGGCTAAAATTAAGACTCCTGACCCATCGACGGGGACCCCTGCCTCACTTCCTCACGTGCCGCAGTTCCCCTCAGATGAGGACAAAATGGCGTCCGTTCCCGCCATGACCACGGCGGCCATTTTGGGTACTACCCCTACAACTACGCCATCGGCCCCTGGTGTAGGGTTCGGTCCTTTGGGTGAAACTAAGGTCCCTTGTGCGCATCCTTACCGGCCGGTTTATGATAGGAACGCCCGGATGCCTCTTCCGCACAATGTTTCGTTGCCCGCGGGGGGCGGCTCCCTTGATTTATGTGGATACGTCGGTGGAGGGGCCGGTGTGGCACCCTTCCCCGTTACGTCCCTGGATTTGTCCACCTCATGAGAGGCCTCCTCAGGTTCCGAAACAATCTCCTGAGGACGCCTTTTTCGGTAAACTTCAAGCGCTTATTCCATGAGGGAATATTTCAAAGGGCTTTTCAAGGAGATATGTCTACCTGCGCCTCCGGCTCCACCCGTTCCGCTGATGGTCCCGCCGGCGCCTCCCTTGTCCGTGGTGCCTCCCCCTGCGCTTCCGCCTTTGCCACCATTGTCCCCAGTGGACAAGGCAGTGCCTGACACGGCTCAGCAGGATCCTGACCTGTCAGATGACCCTCAAGGCGATCAGGACAACGAGGACCTTCCCCGCTCTATCAGAGCTTTCCAGGACCGGGTGCTGGACATGATGGGTTTCTTAGATGTTCCGGTGCCCGAGGCACCCGCCCCGCAGGAGGGCATGCTTTCTGGGGCGAGTTTGTCTCCTTTGGAGCGTACCGGCCTGTTCTTGCAGAAGGACGTTCTGGCCGAGGTCCGAAGAGTTTGGGAAAAGCCACACTCGGGACTTTTTGTCAATAAAAAGATTGACGCGCGGTACAGGCTGCATTCTTCGGAAGAAGTGGTCTTGTCGTCTTGTCCGCCTCCCTCCTCCACAGTGGTGGCTGCAGCTACGTTGCAATCCAGGCCTGCAGCATCCTCCTCCGCGACGGCTACTCGGGTCTTGGGAAAGGAGGACAAGCTCCTGGTCTCCCTAGGGAGGAAAATCTTTGCCAATTCGGCCTAACAGCTCAGGCAGGCCAATGCAGAATTGATTTTGTCGGGAGCTAACATGCGGATGTGGAGAGGTCTGTCGGAGTTTGAGGAGCACAGTCCGGTCGAGAAGTTGTAAGATTTCAGAGGGGGACTTTCCGATGCCAGGGTCTTGGCCCAGGATCTCCTAGAGGCTGCGGCTCATCAAGGGGCCTGATGCTTGGAGTTGATACCTCACGGCAAGCGTGGCTGCATGCCACTAAGTTTTCGAAGGAAGTGCAAGACAAGGTTCTGTACCTTCCATTCGATGGTAAGGAGCTTTTTCACTCTTCTACTGATGTAGAGCTCACCAAAACCAAAGATAGCACTCAGACGGCTAAATCATTGTCTGTTCTGGTTAAAGCTCCTTTCAAGTCCCAAAGACCGTTGTCGCAAAGTTGACCTTCCTCTGGTTTTAGGGGCTTCCTCGACCGCAAATCTCGCAGAGTGGATACAGAATCCAGAGAGGCAGAATCTCTCAGCATCTGAAAGAATGGCGGACCATTACGTCAGATGTTTGGGCACTGGAAACAGTAGCTCAAGGTTACTGCCTTCCCTTCCTAAAAAGGCCTCACGATCATCCACCGGGAGCCAGCTCTACCAAAATTACAGACATGCTCCTTTTGCAGGAAATTTTAACCCTGCTAGAGAAAGGTGCAATAGAACATGTACCTGTAGCGGAGAGGAACATGGGTTGGTACTCCCCTTATTTTCTCATCCCAAAGAAGGACGGAGGATTGAGACCAATCTTGGACTTAAGAAACTTGAATAAGTTCCTCGGGAAGGACAAGTTCAAGATGGTAACCCTTTCTCAAATCCTTCAGGCTCTCCAACTCCAAGACTGGTTGGTATCATTGGACCTTCAGGATGCTTAGGTTCGCATTTGGTGGTTCTCACTATCAGTTTCGAGTTCTGCCTTTCGGGCTGACCTCCGCTCCAAGGGTTTTCACCAAACTGATGGCAGTAGTGGCAGCGAGTCTCAGGAGAGGAGGGATTCACGTCTACCCCTACCTGGACGGCTGGTTGATCAGAGCACATTCTCCCGAACAAGCTCAGGAACATCTGTCAATCACCTGCCACTTCCTCCACAACCTGGGCTTCTCTCTTAATTTCAAGAAGTCCCACATGATCCCATCCCAAGAACTCCAGTTTTTAGGAGCCGTCTTGGACACTTCCTCGGGAAAAGCCTCGCCGCCCGAGGTAAGAGCTCTCCACATCCAGCAGATGGTAACAAATTCTAGAAAGCCCAGCATCTGCAGCCCTTCGATTTTCTAAGGTTGCTCGGCCTCATGGCATCCTGCATTTTTCTGGTGCCAGAGGCCAGACTGAGAATGAGATCCCTCCAATCGCCCTCTAACTCAGTGGTCCCAATTATCGGGGAGTATGTCTGATCTTCTGCAAGTCCCAAGTGCAGTTGCTCAGGATCTACTATGGTGGGCTTGCAACGACAACATCCTCAAGGGAGAATCTTTTTGGCAACCATGGCCGGAGATAACAGTAGTAATGGACGCCTCACTCACGGGGTGGGGAGCTCACACCGGCGATCTGACAATCGGCGGTTGTTGGTCTCCATTGGAGTCCAAACTACACGTCAACCTATTGGAGCTGAGGGCAATCAGACTAGCCCTGAAGGCCTTCCTGCCCTCTGTACAGGGAAAGAATGTCCTAATAATGACGGACAACACAGTGGCCATGTACTACCTCAACAAAAGTGGAGGCGTAGGATCACTACCACTGTGCAGAGAGGCAATGCAGCTCTGGTTCTGGGCAATAAGAGAAGGAATCTCTCTGTCGGCTATATTGGAATGCTACAGATTAGCAGGAAAAGACCCACCGGATGGGCTACAAGATCATTCCACTAGGGGAATGGCTACTTCTGCGGCTTTGAAGAGGGGAGCCCCTGCAAAAGACATTTGCTCGGCTGCAACATGGGCATCAATGCATACCTTTATCAAGCATTACTGCTTAGATGCCTCCTCCTCCAATGAGGGGTTATTTGCCAGGGCGGTACTTCATTCCGTCCATGACAACAAGAACTAGCACTCCCACCTCCAAATTGATCACTGCTATGGGATGAGGAATACGTGGGAGGACACAATCCATTCGAAGAACAAGTTACTTACCAACTGTAACGTTATTTCGACTAGATGTTCCTCCCACGTATTCCTCATCGACCCTCCCAGCCTGCCCCGCAGCACAGTTTGTTTTTTTACACTTTCCTCTCACGATGAGCCTATCAGTCACAGCATACGCCTGGATGTTCCACGAGTATTTCCTCGATAAAACAGAACTGAAGCCAACGGGCGAGGCTCGAGCTATTTATATCAGCAGCAACATCGACATGGAACGCAGCCCGTCGAGGGACAATCGACGCCACGACCTCCAGCACAACGCCCTCTGCCGAAATTTGTTTTCCGAAGCAGCGAAGCTGGCAATAACGAATATCACAAGATGAGGAATACGTGGAAGGAACATCCAGTCGAAAGAACGTTACAGTTGGTAAGTAACTTGTTTGTCTATCCTGCAAGCCTTTGTGGGCTACTGTCAGCCCTTTCCCGCTCCCCCCCCTCTAAATGTCCCCTAAAAACACTACCTCAACACAGAGTTATGCACACTTCCTTTATTAAAACAAACTTCCCCAAACACCATTTTTATACTAGGACGACGAAGAGGAGTATAGAGTTATTTCAGACTACATGTGACTTGTTTCAATGTGAGTAGACCAGCTCTGATTATCCCAAGCCTCAACACAGGATATTTAAAGAGCTTAATGGTGATCAGCTGGGTAGCAGGAGAGGAAGGTGGAGAAGGCAAAGCAACTTCTTGACCAGAGCAGAGAGAGAGCACCGTGGCACGAGAACTGCTGGAGAACTAAGATCTGGTACAGAGGGAAAGCAGTGGAAAGCGATGCTGCTGGAATGCAGAGGTCCGGGCTGAACTGCGAGGAAGGGGCAGTCACCAGATGGAGGTCTCGTGCCAGGAAGCCGAACCCACTGACAGCACACCAATTGTGAGAGCGAAGCCACAGAACGCCGCCACATTGCTACAGCAAGATGCCCAGAGGGAAAGCAAGACTGTTGCTGCCTGGGACCGTGCAGAAGTGCTGCGAAAGACATCCGGTGAGTCTGTCTCGGGGAAAAGGGACCCGGACATGGCGAGAGGGTGGTTTTGTCCATATGTGCAATATATTCATGAAACTTTTGAGCGGGGAACGTGAGAAAGGCAATTGTGAATGCCGAAACAAGTACCTTTTGAATACCGAACAGACTGAAAGATGTTAAAAGCACATTTGAATGCCACCCAGAGCAAAAGCAAGTTGTGAGCACACGCAAGTGGAATGAAAGAAAGGTGGTACATGTGGCAGATACCACAGAATGTATTGTTTGAGACCCAAGCAGAGGCAAAAGATAAGAGAATACCAAGAAGGGTATGAGATGAGAAACAAAGTATTGGAAAAAGAAAAACGGAACTGCAGGAAACCTGTATTGGCAAGAGCCAGAGGAATACAGACAGACCAAGGGTAGCAAAGGGCATGGTGGTCCAGCAAGCCAGGGAACACTATTAGAGTTTGGCACTGATGAAAAATCCAAGCTTCACTGTCCAAGGAAGGCAGTGGCCAATTGTTGATGGAAAATAGTCAAGAAGGGGCATTGGTTGCGTGACCTGTAATGGGTGGACCTTGTGGTCCAACAACTGCGCCTAGACCAAGTACCCCCTCCCCCTCGTATGGAGAAGCTAATTCATAAAGATGCTTGTATTTTGCAACAGCCACTTATGTGATTTGAACATTAAGAAGCAGAACTATCTATAAAAGCCCATGAAAAAGTACTGATGTCAAAAGAATACAGAAGTGTCCCAAGGAATTGTGTTTTTTTCTTGAAAGCTGGAAGACTTGAACTCTTGGGGAAGAGAACCCCTCTACTGTATGAACTACTTTAAACTTGGGGAAGCTGATTACAAGCCACGAAGCTCAGAACTTTAGTTTGAGCACTATTCATTTTGATACTGACATTCCTATACATTGTATACAATTAGTTGTGAGGGCATGTCTACGTTTTGGAAACAGACAGACATTTTAGTTAGGTAGGGAAACCCCACCTTAAAATTTGGCAAATTAAGCATTACTCCACCCTGCCTTTTTAAGTTAATAAAGTTTTTGTGAATGAACTTGAACCTGTTTTCTGTGTCTTACTCATGATGCCTTCACACTGAGCATTGGTGTATATTGCATGGTATCCATGAACACACGCTATGGTAATGGCTCAATGGTCAAGGAAGGGGAGATCAACTCAGTTGGTCGTTTGCCAACTAACTTAACCCAGTCGAGCAGTTGCAATCTGACCATGTGCATAGGATGTAATACTCCTTTACTCCACCGCCTCCATGAACACACGCTATGGTAATGGCTCAATGGTCAAGGAAGGGGAGATCAACTCAGTTGGTCGTTTGCCAACTAACTTAACCCAGTCGAGCAGTTGCAATCTGACCATGTGCATAGGATGTAATACTCCTTTACTCCACCGCCTTGGCCTAACATCTCCTGATGCTCTCCCACAATCTTGTCTGGTCTTTTGGGATCCCTGCTCCTCTCTCCTTGATTTATCTGCAATTTTTCAGATGGACAATAACTCGTCTCAATGCGCTCTTCAGCAGTTTTCTTCCGCCAGGCCCGAGCGATATGAGCCATCTTCTAACAGGCATAGCACATGAGAACCGGTTTCTTAAAAAAGCATAAAGTACCAAAAAGTGGAAAAATAAAAACACAATCAATAATGCAAGGATGATCTACAGATAAAACGAGAACAATTGTTCTTTATACTCATAGCACATAAAAATGTTCATTAAAAAACTGTCCACAGTGATCACATCAGAAGTTAAAAAGGCAAGATAAGAATCCTCACAAAACATTACAATAAGGGGAGAGATAACTTGCAGCCTCTATACCAAACAAATAAACCTATCCGTATATTTAACTAACTGTCCAAACTAGTGTCAATGATAGCAATTTTTTGACCCACATGCTCTATCAGTTTCGTCCTCCGGATCCACGCTTGAAAAAAATGTGGGCAGCACGGGAGACAAGGTCCAGATCATATGTCCCTCTGCAATAGGCCAGAGCATCCGAGGTCACCGTACACCACATTCTTTAAGAGGAGTTCTCAAATAGCACATTTCCAGTGCTCTATACTCCTAACAGACGAACAGGAAATGGGCCACAGTCTCCTCTCCCGAGTTACACATAGGGCAAATCCCATAACTCTTACTTCCCCAATCTTTTGTAAAAGAAGCCAGCCTAAGTGTACCCATCCTGAAGCTCATAAACGGGCTTCTAGCATACCGGGGAGAAAGAGCATCAAGATATTTCTCAAAGCTAAAATCTGGCTGGAACAAAAAGCAGACTGGGCCCAAACTCAGCCTATTTTCAGCATCTTACAGGTGTTTCCTTGCCAGGATGATTGACGTCTTTTTAATTCTCCCTCGTGTGGCTTTATCCGTCGTGGCCTGGTCATTCCAAAGGCGAGACTCGTTCATATTAATGAAAAACAATTTCATGTGTCTTGCCCAAGGTAGGCTTTTTCCCCCCTCCAGTCCCAGAACATGAGTCAGCAAATTACAGTATTGAACAGGAGCCTTTGTGCGCCACAGCCTACACCAGTAGGAAACAGGAAGGGTCGAGGCTAACTCCTCAATTGAGCAAACATCAGTCTTAAGGTGCACAAGTGTGTTAGGAGAACTCTGCAGAAGAATGAGAAGGTTTTTCAAGAACTTATTTGAGAACCAATATTTCAATTCCCCTGGATGTAGGTCGACCGCTGCGCTCTTCGTGTTCACTCAGGTTGTGGCAGAGTTCACGGGCGCTGTCTGTTCTTTACTGCCTTTAGAATGGACTCTGGATTTATACAATGGGTGTGCGGTTTCCTTGGAAGCTTCCAGGCTTGCTCCTCTTTTGACTTATAATTTGGGTTGAACCTGATGGCCTGATTGGTGTGCCCTCTGGTGCGTGTTAGCCATTTCGAATGACCTGCTTCAGTGTTGCCCAATGTAGTTGACGTATTGCTTTCTGGAAGTAAAGGGGTAAGGAGTTACAAGTTTCTCCAGCATTGGGAATTCCTCCACTTCCCTCACGGTCATCCTCTCAACCTTTTCGTTACATACGCTTTGGATACTGTAATAGAGCTGTTGTGTTTTTTAAGAGCTACAGGTAAATATCACATTTCTATCTGTGAATTACGGGATTATGACCAAAGTGCTCTAGTATTCCATGCTTCAGGCCATCATAACTCGTAACCCCATCAGGGTTCAAGGCATATAGGCTGTTTATAGTTAGCCGGTTAACAGATAAGCCACAAATCTTCCCCAGTGTTCCTTTTGCATCTTGCTTTCCTTTTGAGAATTGTTAAAGAGTGTCCTTGTCTTTTCAATATTATTGTTGGACAATCAGGAGGTTATGGGACCCGGGCAAGCTGGGTTTCCACCAGCTGCAGCTCCCGACTAAACTTCAGCTGGCCGTTCATAGATTCTTTAAGGAGCCCTTCATGGGCATCTTGGGTTCTGCTTTGGGTCAGGTCTTCTCCTGCTGCAAAATGTTTAATTGTAGTTCAGTAAATATCTTCCAAGGCTTTTCACTCTTATTTTCAGTACTTCAGGAGTCTTTGGTGGGGCATGCAGGAGATTGATGGCCCGCCTGGCTGGAAGAGATGGCTTCACCGCGTTGAGGTGTCTGGCTTCTCAATGAGGGTGAGAGAGACTCCAGGGTTCAACTGTCCATAGGGTCCTCTGTCCTCTTGTTAACTAGCTTGTTACCTTTTAGTTCTAGGAAGCATGGTGAATCTGGGCTATGCGTCCCTTCTCCCCAGAGCGGAGCCACCCCCTTTGAGGATAGGGAGGTGAGCCCGCTAAGCAAGACCATACATAGGGGTCTTAGCAAGTGGGACCTCACTTGGAGCAACTCCCCACGGGGACAAGGACTAGCATTCTGACAAGGAACTCCCTGTCCAGAGCATGTTATCTGCCTACATGGGAATTGGAAAGACTGTTGTTACTTCTATTTTGGATTCACTGAATGGTGGCATTTCTTCAATCTCTTTGGCTTCAGGTAATTTTGGATCTTGCCTGAGCTACGCAGTGAAAGAGGAAAGACACACCTCTCTGGTTTCTGATAATGTACATAGAACCACAAGAAACTTTGAATCCGAGAGGAGAAATCCTACGCAGAGCCCAGCCTCTGATGGAGAGACATCCGGGAGGGGCAGAGCCACGCAAGACTGCAGAGCCAGTGGTAGTATGGTGAGCGATTGAGACACTCACAAGCCGCCGGAACACTGGCATCCTAACCGGCGACGAGGCTTGGGTCAAGCAGGAGACGGGGATTGTAAAGCAACAGTCTCACTTGGTGGCGCAACCACATGGAAGCTGTGGTGGGCCTGGGGCCTTTTAACCGAGAGGGACCAACGGAGACATTAGAGGGTGGGAAAGCCACAAAGGTTACGAGAGGCTGATCAAACCGAGCGGGCAGACGCCCTGTCTAAGTCAAGGTTGAAGCAAGCCTATTAGAGGGTCGGAGGGTTTCGCAGAGCCCTGAAAAACCGAGAGACTTTAACATTCAAGGCTGGAGAAGCCACAAGGGTTATGGGTGCCGAGAAAACCCAAATGGGAATATGTCCTTCCAAGGCCATGCTAAAGCAAGCCTAGCAGAGGGCCAGAGGTCTTTGGAGAGTCCTGAGAAACGGAGAGACCCTAATCTTCGAGGCTGGGAAAGCCACCAGGTGTACAGGAGCCAAGAAAACCAGAACGGGTAGACGCCCCACCGAGATAAAGTAAGCCTGTCAGAAGGTCAGAGGACTTTGGGAAGTACAAGAGCCACACAATATAACAAACATAACTGGAGAGTGAGAGAGAGAGAACCTGGAGGGTTCAATTGCTTAAGTACAAAACAAGAACCTTGTACAGAACCAAGTCGAATTTGGTGGAATCCCCAAAGAGGCTGTGCACTGTGTTTTGCAACATTGAGGAACTTGTCAAATCTATGGAAAAAAGATCCAAGTGATTGGGTTGGGCAGAACCCAAGGACAAAGGCTATTGCTCCAGCCTCCTTTTTGTTAAGTTGTGGCCATTTAGCTGAATAGGATTTGGACTCCAGACTATTTTTTGGGATTTTGATGAGCGCCCTTATTTTTCATTTGTTAAGGAAGGGTTTTTCCCTCAGAGCAGTAGGGCTAGATAGGCATTTTCTTTGTATTTGAATAAAACATCCATCCAGTCAACATGGTACACTGGAGAGGCATTCATTAGTGTCGGGGTCGGAGGTGGCCCTTGGAGCTGCCTGTCCTTGATGACCCTTTGATGTGGCACAAACGTATGAACTTGAAATGGAGTTGGAGCCCCTCATGTGGCTGATTTGCAGGTCGGTAATCCCTTCCGCCCCGGAATGTTTCTAAACGTGTCTGTTTCCAGGAGTCTGGGGAATGAAGGCCCCCGCGGTGCAGGGCGGGGCATGATAGAAGCTGCCTAAAACTTGACGGTCACCCTCAGCCGGTGGGCTTGCATACTGGGCCGGCCTGCCAAGAACATGAACCAAGGACTGCCTTTGCTTTCAATTTGTGCCACTTAAATTCAAAGACCCCCAACTTCACCTGATGGTCATCCTCACCCGGTGGGCTTGGATAATCCCCGGCCTTCTTCTCACCCTCCGGAAGTTCAGTATGGCTGGGTCACGCCTTCCAAGAGGTTTTCTAAGTAGCAAGCTAGTCCCCACCATTTGATTAAGGGATGTCCAACTCCAGGCTTCGACCGCGGAAACCCTCAATAATTTTCATGAGCAAAAATGTGCATACATTTAGAAGCACTGTATGCAAATTTATCTCATGCATATAAATGGAGGGTATCCTGAAAATACGACATGAGTTCCGGCCCTCGAGGCCTGGAAGTGGACAACCCTGGCTGCGTTCCACCATTCACAGCGCCCCCTGCAAAAACACAGCTTCATCAAATCCCTTCTGTTCACCCTTTCTCCCCAACCACCTGACCGCCCAAAAAATACAGCACTGGTGCATTGAACATATTTTCTGCCACTGCTGTAATTTATGGACGCAGGAGAATCCTCCCTTAACTTTTGGGGAACTGGGAAGGACCCTTCCTCCCGAATTTTCGAATACTTAATTTTAGGGTGACCAGATTTTGAAAAAAAAAAACTGGGACAGGCCAAAAACATAAAACTAACACTAGCATCCCAAGCCCATTCACCTCCACCTCCGTTTTGCTCCCCTTCAATGGTCCCCCACCCTACGGGGCCACGCATTAAAATAAAAATTTGCAGCACTTCTCATATACATATAAACTACGAGGTTGCAAAATGATACGTCACTAGAACGCTTTGGGGTGCTTTTAGTTTGATTGTTGCTACAGGATTTGCAACGCTCTTTTATTAATCAGTCCCCGTGGAGCAAAGCGCCGATGAACAAAAAGGCTGAGGTTCGAGGCTACCGCAGGGTGCCTGACAAAAATGATGCTGGGGAAACTGCTTCTTATGTAAATATGTCAGCTTGAATTGTTGCATTTTTGCAGTGCCCACCCTTCCTGTCCCAAAACCAGGATGAAGTTTTGAAATTTAAAAAACTCTCGGGATGGGGGCAGGTGGTCTAATTCATGGACGTCTGGTCACCCTACTTAATGTGTAAGTTGCAACTGTGGTGTCTCCTATGTCTAGTCGGATCTCTGGTAGTAGGCCCAGGTGTCTGGACAGGCGATGTCTGAAAAAAAATCACTTTCAAAAACCATCAGCTCTGCAGAGGGACATATTTCACTTGTTCTCAGCCAACAACTCACGAAAGGGTAAAATGCGGCAATTTGGACGACAACTAAAGACTGCGGAGCAGACCGTACTTGACTGTTACCTTACACTCTTATCCAGTGCTCCAGATGAGATTCTGAAGTGGGAGTATTTTACTCCCTATCTTTTTAAGTTGGGAATCAAATCATTTTTAGGGAGTAAAAATGTAATCCGATTCCTAATTGGGAGTATTGTATAACCGTAAAACAGAAATGTTTTTGTAATAAATATTTCTTTACACCTAGTTGTTTTTCCCTTAGCTGCTTTATCCACCTTCAAGTGTTTCTCCAATTGCTATTTTTTTTCCAATCCTAGTTGCTGTCCCCCCTAGAACTGTGTTTCAGCTTTAAGTGTTTCTTTACTGCAGCTGTGTTCCGATTCTAGGTGTTTTCCCACTGCTGGTTTTTCTCCAGTTCTGGGTGTTTCATCCCAGCACTGTCTCCCAGTTGTAGAGGTAGCCATACAGCTACTGTCTTTCAAGTCTAGGTGTTCATCCCTTGCCTGCTTTGGTCCACTCCTAGGTGTTTCTCCAATTGGTGGGTTTTTTTCTCCAATCTGGGTGTCTTTCCCTTCTCGCACTGTGTCCCAGTTCTTGTGCTCGCCCGTCACTGCTGGATTTCGGTTCCAGGCTCTATCTCACATTACAGCTCTGCTCTAAGTCAAAGTGCTCCAGAACTAGGTCTCCCACTAGTACAGAGCCCCAATATTAGGTGCTCCACCACAGCTGCGCTTCGAATTTAGGGATTTCTAGGGGGCATCTAGCAGAAAGGTAGATGTAAACTGCCAGCGGACTAATTAGTCTGAGGAAGGCAGACCTCGCAGACATCCCAAAGGGTAGGCCTCCAAAGAGCACATCCAGGATCCACCTCCCAGCCCCTAGGACCTTTTCCCGCACCCCACTTTTCAAGCCAGCTGACTTTGACTGAGTCACCCCGACAATAACTACAGACAACAGGCACCGCCAAGAAAACCGTGACTAAAAGGGACCCCTAAACAAAGAAGACAAGCCAAACAAAAACTCTGAAAAAGCATCATAGATGGGCTTGAGCTCCTACAACCAAACACAATCACACAAACTCCCAAAAAACTAGAAGACTTAAAGAGGACAGAATAAGTCATGCCAGAGAACAGGATGACGCAAGAGAAAACTAGGAGAAAGTATAAACGAAATGGACCACCAAACCACCAAATACCAACACAGCAGCACAGGAAAAGGGCAGAAACATGCGGAAGGAGAAAGATAGGAAACAGCATCTCCACTTCATACATCACCAGAACGCAAGGGGACCTACAACAACGGCAACTAGATACAGAAGAGGAGCCAGAGGAAGCCATGGACCCAATATGAAACCTAGCCGATCTACTCAATGACGAAACAAACCTAGCAGAGCTTAATCTTTCTTCTGGCGCCACAGAAGGAAACCCTTAGCAGTTTCCCATGGTTCAACAGTTTATGCTGGGTCTGGCACCTGGAAACACTGAAAATGTGAACAACTAAAATGTAGTCAGTGAAAAAAACTATGATGAAAATATCTTTGCAGTAAGAAAGTTGCAAAGCACGAAGTAGTCAAAAATACAACCGAAAGTTAGCTAAAAATGCAGGGCAAGTGTTAAGGTTAACAAGGGTGTGGAGGACTTGTGATTGCCTGGTTTCGAACATGCTTTAATTTTAAACAAAAATAACATACAAAGTAGGCAACAGTAAAGAGCACAGGCAGTCCTAGGGTAAGGTGCCGTTTCATACGAGTATTGTTGCGTTGAATGATTTATACCAGGTGGTGAAGGGGTAGGAATAGAACAAAAACCACGGTCAGAGGCTGGAAGACATTTCAATTTCAAAATGTTTAACATTGAAAACCTGAGGCTAGTATTTCCATATTCAAAAAAGTCAATGGCAGCCCAAATTGTGTGTACAATTCTAATGGTGGTAAGCTTTCTTTATTCTCCTGGCCCAGTGTGTGGTCCCAGAGCATATGGTGGGTTGGGTTTGCAGCAGCTTTCATGAGCTGCACTCGCAAATCTCTTCTAGCCGCCCCCAAGTTACATCTGCCATTGGCAGGTCAGTCTGTGGGGACCTGAGACTGGAGGCTCATAGGCAATCAGCCCTGTACTCTTCATACCTTTCCTTTCCATAGCTTGGCCAAATAGGAGGTCTTAAGGTAGCATTAGGTATCAAACATACAACGTTAGCGATATGAAGAGGATGAAGGGGTGTTGGGGTATCCCTCTACACCGTCTCTGAGGCCTAAATCGTGGAGTAGGTGGTGGTCTCCACCTGCCGCTCCCTGGGTCCCTTGGTACTCATTTTCTAGCTCCTCCCATGTAACCTTGTCATATATGCAACTATAGAGAAGGAAGCGTTGGTGGTTTATTGGGCTGAACACCATTTCAATGTAGAAATCTGGTGTATTCTTTTAGTTATTTGTATGGATCACAAGCCAGTACTGGATTTGTATCAAAGAACATGCCCATCAACTCACCCAGGATACCTAGGTAAAATACAAACCACATTAGGATGGAAAGTATAGGGAAAACTGCTGTTGGCCAGACGGAGAAAATCAGGTGGAACTGTAAGTCAAAATATGTGATCACAGTGACACATCAAAGAAACAATTTAACTTTTTCCACTTACCAGTCGTTGTGCCAGGCAGAGTATGGACCAAATTGGCTGTAAACATACTAGGTCCTTTCGAGATGTTAGGCAGTAGCCCTCCTCCTTATCTCCTCTTTTTGGTGGACGAGACAACAAAGTGAACAGAGTGGGAAATTATGTTAGTGGTTACCAGGGACAAAGTCATCTCATTTTTGAACTAGAGTTTGGAGTAATTCAGGGATACCCTAGGCACATTGTCACAAACAATTGGGTAAGTTCTGCTCTGAGAAGATGCAACAATTCCTACAGACCTGTTATGTCTAGTAGTCTCACACTGGTTGGTGGAAAGGGACAATCATTTTATAAAGGTTTGTATATAATTGGCAGTCTCTGTAAATTGGACTGACATTAAACCTCGTGGAAGTTGTAGTGGCGCTTATTCCTAAATCCCGTCTCCTTTCGTCCATGGTTATTGAATGTCATACCAGAGCATAGAATGGGACTGAAGCATGTTGCACAGTAATTTGCATTGTGAGAAGCTGGCGGGGACGGGTGGGCGGGCATGCACGCACGCACACTCACACGCGCACACACACACACACTCACAGCCACCCCCGCCCCAAACTGGGCACCCAGTACCTCCTGAATGAATGCTCACCGTACCAAATGCCAGTTGCAGATGGCACAAGAGCACTGTGGAGCAGCTGCATTCAACGATAACCTAAATTAATTTATTTTTGGTCTACCTGTGTATGTGGCCCAACAGAAGTGATTCAGGTGTGTATCATGCGGTCTGGCTTTTTAGGGCACTCTTTATACCTCAACTGTCTTAGCATTGATGAAGCTCGGGCACCCTGCCTTTCTGGCAACACACTGTTGACTGGTGTGTCTTTAGAAGCTGAAGAAGGTGTACCAGTGTCTTCCTGTACAGGAATTCAGGCACATTGTTACCAACAAGCAGGTAAGTAAGTTCCCTTTTACTCGCATACCCTGGCCAGCTGGCACATTCCCAGCACACTAAATGCATAGAGGATTTCTTCAGATACCTTCTGGTGCCACTGGGTGGTTTTCAACAGGCTTTGTCTCGAGGTACACACTGGGCCTAAGACCAGTACTTCTACTGAAAGGGGATTGCCTGGCACTCTTACTCCTCCTGAGGTACTGTGTAAGTAGCTGAACACCAGCTGAACATCTGAGCGCACGTGTAACTTTAGAGTCAGGTTGTATACCTGGTCTTGGATCAGAGTGCTTGTAAAAGTCTGAATCAAAGTATGTGGGTGCTATGTCAGAGGACCTTAACTCCCATGGCACCCAATCACCTTATCGGGGGTTACATCTGATGCACTAACTATACAGGGGCAGGCATATGTGTAGAGGAGGACCACCACAACTGGATACCTTAGCAAGTAGGAGTGTGCTGCAAAGTGGAGGCCAGGAACTCAAAGAACCCTAGAGAGTGAGGTTCCTCTGCATCCATGGCTTCACTAGGGAGGGTCCAGAGCCCTCATACTCTTCAAGAGCAATCTTGTTCCACCTGGGTATTAACCTCCTAATCCAGCATTGGATCTTTCATAGATTCAGATGCTTGAATATTCCCTGTTGTCAGACTGGGAATCCTCGGTGATAAAAAGTCTGTCAGAACAGCTCCTGTCCACTCCAGCATTCCATCTGAGAGGCAAACTTTGAAGAGAAGGTCCTCTTCAGTGGAAAGGAGTTCCTCTCCCATTACCAAAAGTAAGAGGAAGCTGGAGTTACTACTCTTTCTACCTCCACTGGACGCCTCGAGCCAGAGAAAGTCACATTCATCAACCAAATCTACCTCCAAAAGTAAGGAGGAGTTTGCAAAAAGCTGGGGGGGGGGGTATTGGTCGACGGGGAAAGTGTCCACGAGCGATGTGAAAGATAAAGGCTCGTCGCCGGCCACACCGTCGACGAAACCCGCATCGACAACGATTACACATAAGATATCGTCTACGGCAAGATCCTCGTCATCAGATTTATTGTCCACGAAACAGTCGTCGGTGAAGGAAATGCACCATTCGCCCATGAAGCACTCCAAGAGACGCTCGTCCACGGAGCACTCGTTGACGGGGGAGCGACCATCCAAACCACATTAGTCGACGAAGCACTCGTCGACGAGACCAGCGAAAACACAAATCGACAACGGAACACTCGTCGACGGGGAGAAACCATCCAAGCCGCGTTCGTCGACGGAACTACCGTCGGCGGGACGCTCGTCGACAAAAGTGCCATCGAACACGGAGGAATTAGAGCCCGAGGCGCCTTCCACTCACGCCAGGGTGAACCTGTCATTGAGGACAGTTTCCTTGAAGCTGCTGAACCAATGGTAGCACTAGTTTCTCCTCTAGGGGACATGGCAGAGCTTCCTGATTTAATTCTCCAGGAGGAATTTTCAGATGCAGAAGTGGTGGAGGAACGACCTTGTGCTTCCCCTAAGCAGCACAGCCCCCCTTGGCAGCCATCCACGGAATAGGCTGACTATACTTATGACCCAATACTGATGTTGTCCGTACAGGGGATCATGGATGAGTTCTACAGGCGTCAAAGGGAGAAGAGCATGCCGTCTGATCCCTAAGAACCGGAAACCCGTCAGAGCGACACATCTCCAACTCCAGGCACATCAATAAGTTCACCTCATAGGAGTAGACCTCAGAAGAGGGCACGATCACCTGAGCCTCCTCGAATGTCTAGGAGCAGGACTCAATGCTTCACCGACAAGGGTCCCATCACCACCATCATCGCATGGACCTCAATCTCCGCATAGGGATCCCACAATGGTTACGTCCTCCGTTTCAGTCTCGGATTAGCAGGAGGATCCTTTTAGAGAATTCTCTGATCCAGAAGAAGGCGAATTTACACAGGAGCCTGACGCAGCCAGTGAGTGGGACGAGTACATTGTTGAGAAGCCCAGGAGGAGAGATTCCCCAGGAGAGGCTTCACCGCCGGATGATCTGGTTTCTTTCCACACCATAATCGGCAAGGCTGCAGAATTGTTCAAAATTCAGGTTACATCAGAGGAAAAGAAATCAGTGCTTTATGAGCACAGGGACAAACACAGGAGCACAATTACCTCCATTCCTCCCCATCTGGGAGTCCGGATCCAAGATCTTATCTACGCCCTTGTCTACCCTGGCTCTGGTGTCCAGACCAGAGAAGAAATATAAAGCCCCCGAGTCTGCTTTGCTTGAGAGGTCATACAAAACTGGACTCTGTTATCACAGTCGCGTCTAGGAAGAAACTTGCCAATCCCGCTTCACTGCTATCGGCACCACCGGACAAGGACGGGCATAAGCTAGAAGCCATAGGTAGGAAGGTATCAGCTTCAGAGCGGGTAATGCGATGGCCATGACTGCGAGATATGATCGCGAGCTTTGGCTACGCATGTCCAAATTGGCTAAGCAGTTACCACCAGAGCCTCAGGAAGAGGCTAGATCGATAATCGCCGATGGTGAAGCAACCTCTGATAAAATGGTCGACGCATCGGTTGATGTGGCCGAATCAGGCTTCAGACAGATGCCCCATGACAATGTACTCAGAAGGCACGCCTGGATGAAGGGTACTAATTTGAGGCCTGAAGTCCAAGCGCAGATATTGGACATGCCCTTTGATGGACAAGAGCTCTTCGGGAAGAAAATAGATGATACCAGAAGGGAATCAAATCAGACACGGACACGGCCCGAGCCATCAGTTCTTTAAAGGACAAGGATAAAGACTGTCGGTCTTTTTGCCCCTTTAGGGGCTCATCTTCTAAATACAGAGGGTACAGCCGCTCCTCTTATGGTCAGAAGGCGCAAGGTAACATGTACCAAGAGAACAAGTACCAATCCTCAAACAGATAATCCCATAGAGGCAGGCGTGGCTCCGCCTAGGGTAAGTCACAAGGCAAACAAAACTGACTAGCCGATTCGGTCCCCTCAATGTCACATCCCGGTGGGGGGGAAGGGTAAGCCAGTTCTTCAAACACTGGCAGTCAATTACATCAGACAAATGGGTGTTGCAGGTGATCAGAGAGGGTCACACCTTAGAATTTGTAGACCAACCTCCTTCCCTGCCTCCATCTTCGTGCAGGGTGCACATGATAAAACAGGTCATGTCCGAAGTTCAAAAACTGCTCCAGAAAGCAGCGGTAGAGCCAGTGCCGTACCCCCAGAGGGGGAAGGGATTTCTACTCCCGCTTCTTCCTCATCACAAAGAAACACGGTCAATGTAGACCCATCTTGGACCTGAGGGCATTCAACAAATATATCAAATGCATAACATTCAAGATGGTAGCATTGCAAGGAGTGCTCCCCTGGTTAAACAACAACGACTTCTTGGAAACTTTAGACTTGGAGGACGCCTACTTCCATATACCGATCCATCTAGCTCACAGACAGTTCCTCAGGTTCTCGGTGGGAGCGCTTCATTTTCAGTTCCAAGTGCTCCCGTTCGGGCTGAAATCGGCACCGAGAGTTTTCATAAAATGCTTGGCACCAGTAGCTGCAAAGCTCAGGAGGACAGGAACGGAAATCTTCCCATACTTGGACAACTGGTTGATAAAAGCATGTTCCGCCGCAAGGGCTGGCTCAGCAGTTTTAAGGACTATAAACCTCCTAAAAGGGTTAGGTTTCTCCACAAACAACAAGAAGTCCTCCCCCGTCCCCAGCAGGACAGCTCTTTTCCTGGGCGCCGAGTTCGATACAAGCATTCCCAGGGTGAGGCCATCGGCAGAAAGGGTAGCAGCGATTCTACGCTCAACCTCATGCTTCCTGGAGAAACAGACAACAACGGTACTTTCGTACAAATCCCTTCTGAGCATGATGTCCTCATGCATACCAAATTGCAGGCTTTGCATGAGACCAGTTCAGGAGTCCCTGGACCACCAATGGAAACAAGCTCTCGGATGTTGGGAAGACGTCGTCCAGATTCCATCGATGTTACACAAGGATCTTCGATGGTGGAATGTTGCGCGGAATCTTCAACAAGGGATGCTGTTTAAGTCACCGACATCGACCCTTCTTCTGAGGACAGACGCGTCATTATCAGGCTGGGGCGCTCACATTGCGGACCTCCAAACCAAATGCACTTGGTCGGCGCAAGAGTCCCAACTCCACATCAATGTGTTAGCGCTCAGGGCCATAAGGTGGGCGCTGAAGGCTTTCCTGCCAGTGGTAGCTGGACAGGTACTCCCAGTCCAGACAGACAACACGACTTCCATGCATTACACAAATAAGCAGGGTGGCACGAGGTCAGAGATCCTGTCGCAAGAAGCCCAAAGGCTATGGGCATGGGCCTTGCACCACAGGGTGCAGATCAAAGCAGAAAATCTTCCGGGAGTGAGCAATGTCCTAGCGGACAAGCTCAGCAGGGAATACACGTTGTCGCACGAGTGGGAGTTGGACAAAAAGGAAATCCAGCGGATTTTTGCCTTATGGGGCCGTCCGCAGATCGACCTCTTTGCCACCAAGGACAACAAGAGTGCCAAAGGTTTCGAGGTACCCGGAGTATCTATCACTGGGAGACGCGTTCTCAGTGGCTTGGACAGGAAGGTTCCTCTATGCCTTCCCCCCCATTCCTCTCATTGTGAGGGTACTGCGCAGGCTGAAGGAACAGAATTGTTCAATGATCATAATTGCGGCAGATTGGGTGCGACAAGTCTGGTACTCGACTCTGAAGCATCTCTACCGGCGGCCCCCGATTCGCCTCAAGGCACATCAATATCTGTTGACGCAACAGAATCGCAAGGTCCTCCACCACGATCCGAGGAGCATATCTCTCAAGGCATGGTTCCTGAGCAGCGTAAACTGATGAATCGAATCTTAAGCTACCATCAGAATGTTGGGATATCATCAGGGCCGCGGGAGCCGCGTCGACACAATTCACCTACACCAGGAAATGGACTCGATTTTCCAAGTGGTGCGAGAGAGCTGCCCTCGATCCTCTCACCGTTTCGGTTGACCAAGTTCTACCCTATTTATTGTGCCTAGCTAAGACAGAGCTTTCTTTGTCCTCTATCAAGGTCCATCTGTCAGCCATAGCGGCGTACACAACAACTCCGGAGATGCAATCTTTGCTCTCTTTGCCGGCGGTTAAAGTCTTTCTGAAAGGGCTGATGCGTACTTATCCTTCTACGCCCACGCCAGTTCCGAATTGGAGCCTGAATACCGACTTGACAGCCCTCATGAAACCTCCCTTCGAACCCATACACAGATGCGACATAAAGTTCTTGTCTTGGAAAACATCCTTTTTGATAGCCATCACATCAGCCAGAAGGATCAGTGAGTTGCAAGCTTTGTCATCTGAACCTTCTTTTACTTTGTTCCAGAAGGACAATGTCATCTTAAGGCCACATCTTAAGTTCCTTCCCAAGGTACTGTCGGAAAAGACTCACTGTGCGCATTGTCTTGCCAACCTTTTTCCAGAATCACACTTCTGAAGCAGAAAGAGCATTACACACTCTGGATGTTGCGAGAGTTCTAAAGTTTTACCTGCAGAGAACCAAGGAGTTCCGCTCCTCAAACCAACTGTTCATTGCTTTCTCTGGCCGTACCAAGGGACAGCATATCTCTAAACAAGGTCTGGCATGCTGGGTTTGGTCCTGCATCACCCACTGCCATAAGATAAAAGGTGACCCTCTAACCAGACCACCGTCAGCGCACTCCACCAGAGGGAGGGCGGCTTCAACAGCATTCCACGCATGGGTGGCCTTGAAGAACATGTGCAGATCCACCACGTGGAGCACTCTGCATACGTTCGCTAAACACTACTGCCTGGCTGAAGATCCCAACAAAGAAACTGCAGTTGGACAGGCAGTGCTCTGCCATCTCTTTGCATAAGGTAGTACCAGTCTCCTTTTTCCCACCTTTCCCGGAGTATGTAACCGTTGTGTTGCTGCATGGTAAAGGTTTGATCAGAAATATGTTTTTCTGTATTTATGCATATATGTATATGATGATGGCATGTTTTAACTGCTTGGTATTCTATTCAAGCATCTGAATCTATGAAAGATCCAATGCGGGAGAAGTTTTAGTTACTTACCTGTTACTGTATTTCTACAGCATTGGTATCTTTCATGGATTCACATGCGCCCGCCCGCCTCACCTGAGAGGCTGCTCCTATGCTCAGCATCCATGGTATTGTAGTCTCTACGGTTCAAAATCTGAAGATGGCTGCTGGGGGTGGAGCTTAAGCCCTGCCACCTCATTGGTTGGGGTCATAAAGGACCAAAGTGAGGTGGAGGGACTACACAATAGAGTGGCTCATAGGCCACAAAGGAGTAATTACATGCATGAGAATGGATGTATAGGGAACATTTTTATTAATTAATTTTTATCACCAAGGATTCCCAGTCTGGCAACAGGGAATATTCAAGCATCTGAATCTATGAAAGATACCAATGCTGGAGAAATACAGTTACAGGTAAGTAACTAAAACTTGTCTCCAGAGAAGGGTGCTTCCTCCGCTTAAAAAGATTCATGTTCATATGAAGAGGCTTCTTTGTGCCATCGCAGCAGTAATGGTCCAGACGTTGTACTCCCCTCTAGACTGGAGATAATGGAGCAAAGATTGGTCCGCTTATGCCTTGGCCTGTACTTCCCTTCCACTAGAATTCCATGATGTTTTGACTACTTGATTCGAGGTTGAGTAATACAAAGCCTTTATCAGCAGCTTGAGCCCATTCTCTCGTCAGGACCTATCCTAGCTACAAGGGCTGGGAAGCATCAAGGAGTACAGGTGGAGCCCCTTCTGCCAAGGTTCCGCTCATAATGAACTCGCCCATAATGAGTAACTTCATAAATCAAGTGTTTTTGTCCAGGTGTGATAATAGACAAAATTTGCAGTGCAATATCAGAGTTGGAAGAGGCAGTATAGGATTTGAAAAAACAGAATTTTGCCCGCTTTGAGCCCTGGGGCCCTGTGGATAGATTGGAGTCTATCGCAGGGTCATTGTACCGCGCCTGTGAAACTGAGTAGGGCAGATTCCCAAAGATTTGTGTTAGATCACAAGATCGGGCACGCAAATTGATGGGATCACTATAGTAATCTTAGATTTGTATCGCTTAAGCTTGAGCTAAAATACTGACATCAAGTCCTCAATCTTGGACAGGCAAAGAGAATATTTATTATTTGTGTCCCTGTTTAATCACACTAAAACCACTGTATCATTATCTTACGTGACGCGACCCGTACAAGGAATGTACGCATTGCTTTTGACATTTTTCTTTTCTTTCTTCACAAATTGTTAGTTTTCTAAGGCCACACCAATCCACATATTCTGCAAGTTAACATTGCTTCAATTGTATGCCTTCATACTATGTTTGACGTATAAATCCTTCCAATTCATCTAATGAAATCTCAACTAGTTAGACTTAATCTAAGGTTGAAATGTCTAGACAACTTGAATCGCCAATGTATTTTGCCAGCTCTGCAGTGCCTGTTTTTTTCAAACTAACCAATAGTTTAAATTTAGATAGAGATCTCAGCAACCTAACACTCATGTTGTAGTTTTTATATCGTCTCTTTTTGGCAGTTAAACCCAAGTTATCAAAAAATGCATCTGCAAAAAGCAGATCACTTTTGCCTTTGGACACCACTTGTCTTCTACTGAATAAGGTCCTCAATCCTACTCATGACATAGCCATCTTGACATGGTAAGACCCTTATGCTTTAAAACATGAATTAATTACGAGTATTCCGAACAGTGATCGTTTAACTGAACATACAACAAGCCTACAAATAACCCACATACCATCCGCTTTTACCCCCTAAAACAAACTGATACCATGAAAAATAGAAATGGTGAGATAAACATGGGCAATATCTGCCCGATTTCACCCTGCCCATCTGCCTCTGTCCACACAGCACAACTGTCATTATGGCCTGGTGTGAAGAGTTGAGCAGAGGTTGAGCACGTTAAGCAGTGCGGTCGCACCACAGAGCACAGAGAATGCGTTTTTAGGGGTACATCTCCATTAGAAGAGTGGCAGCATGTGGAATTGCGAGATTCACTAAAGGCAGACAAAGGCAAAGGGCATCTTTCCCCGACTTTGGACAGCTGCTATCTGAAAGAGACCGACCCCTCCATTTTATGACGTAGCCTATCTAACAGAAGGCCCATGGGAAGACGAGAGCTGTGATCTATGACAACTCTTGATGCTTGACGCTCCTATAAGATAAATGAAATTGGAAAGAATGAGTCGAACATCTTGACGAAAACCAAGGGACGCACCGTCTGAAAGTTGAAACTAGAGGGGAGCAGACCATATTGATGCCTCCTCAATGAGCTCCTATCAGAAGACAATTATTTGACAATTGTTGTCTCATCTAGTAGACGCAACCTATTAGAGTCTTTTTCACTACCATTCGGGAATGCGGATTGGTTGTTTTTTCACACTAGTAATTTTCGATGGCACACACTAGTGGCGATTGATTTCAATGTATCTTGTTAGTGTATCATGAATTGTATTTTAACTATTCAAAATATTTTTGTATGTCTTTTTAATTAAGATGTTTATAGAACCATCAATAAACGTAACCTGTGATTATGGATCAGGACTTCATCAGTGTCATTCAGAGCGAGAACTTCAACTTATTATAGTCCATGGATTGAAGTTTGACGTAGGCTAACTTCATTGTTTGGTTTGTTATTTTCACACACCTTGCCCCAGCACGGGGTCTGGCATGGATTAAAATGAATGGACGCATTGATGCTCATGAATATTCGCCATAGTCAGGCTGGGAATCCTCTGTAAAAGAAAAAACAGTTTGACAATCACTTTAAAACTGTATTTCTCCTACAAACCAGTCACTGTCCTCTGGGTCATATTGCCCCCATCCAATGACAGTCCTCTCCATAAGCCCCGCCTCTGGTCGCCATCTTCAGATTTTTACTGCATGCTTCAGGTTTGGGATTCCTCGAGTTGCTCTTGGAGCTATTTTTTACTTTTTTTCTGAATTGTTTGCGGAAAACGTCCATTTTTTTTCCATCAGAACCCGTATGCTCTTATCATTATCGGCCGGCAACGGGAATCCATTGTCTGTGAAGTTGCGTGCGCTTCAAGGGCGGTTGTTTGTCAAAGTTTCTGGAAGGCTAGCTTGGGCCTACTTTGTGCCCAACGACCATGACAGAGAAGAAAAAGGAGGGAAGGACACTTTTCAGGCCATCCACCCAAAACATCAGAAGTGTCTACACTGCCTGCACCCGGACCACAACGAAGATGGGTGCAAAATATGCCTGGCTTCTCGATGAAGAAAGACATGTCTAGCAGGCTGGCGGCATGGCTCAAGTCGAGCAAGGCCTCTGACCCGTGCTCCAAGCAGGGTCATGCCTCAGCCAGGACCGGTCGGTCCAAGGAGCGGTCTCCCTTCGGGAGGAGGTCGAAGTCCTTTGAGGACGCCCCATCCATGGGGGTCCAAGATGAGGCCAAGGCCGATTCCGCAGCTGGTGCAGATTACCTGGTCGGATAGACCGCGATCACCGTCACCTTCTGCCTCATTAGTCAGCATGTCATTGAGTTCCTCCTCAAAAAGTAAGTCCTCCACCCTGGCCAAGTTATGGGACGAATCAGAGAAACAGAGGCCGGAGGAATAGAAGAAGACCTCACAGCAGGCTCATCAGGCACACCCGAAGGCTCCGTCGACCACTTCGTCGACTTCCTCTAGAGCGACCGCTACAGCGGGAGATACCAACCCGACGAGGGTGGTCCCTATAGTGCAGAGAGTATTCCTGCCTCCCAGGCACGACACAGCCACCGAGGCAGCAACGAAGGCTGCGGGCACCATGGGGGGGGGTGAGCACCGGCTAAGGTCACGGACACGGCCCACAGGAGTGAAAAGGGGGGGCCAAGAGACCCCAAAACAGCCCTCCAAGGCTTACGTTCAGCCTATGGATATCTCATCCACAGAAGCGATTGTCCATACAGTCCACGGGGAAGATGGTGGCGCAGGGCCAGCACTCCATCATTCCCTCCTCAGCCAAGAAATATCCATGGACATCATGTCGACTCTCCACACCCTACTGAAAGAGATTCAAAAGAGGTTGCCCTCAGCACTGGCACCTGTGATACCGCAGGGCCCTGACCAGCCTACGCGTAAGAAGAGAAAGCATCATCCGCCACTGCATCAGCTTCCTCCACCACGTCGGGACCCAACTCCACCAGAGGATCCGGATACACACATGGACACTGGTATGGAGAGAGCCACGGAAACCGAAGATGAGGATTTCGTCCTGGCAGATGGCAAATCACTGCACCCGGACGCCCCTCATAGAGGCTCTCCACCATTTGAGGTGGGATCATTCCACTCGATTTCCACGGCCGCCAAGCTGTTCCAGCTGGTGCCTGAGAAAACCAAGAAGGAGGGCTTCCTATATCAGCGACTGGAGTCCAAGAGGAAGACGATCATGGCAGTACTTTTTTTGGCCAACATTTGGGAGGCAGGCCTAGCCCTCGTGAAAAACCCATGCACGGCTGCAACCAAACGGGTTGGAGAAGAAATACAGGCTGCCGGACTCCGTACCTAAGTGCTTGAGGTAACAACTGTCGCCGGTCTCAGTAGTGCCGCCGCTGCAAGGATACATTCGTCCAACCCGGCCTCCAACATCATCAGTCCCCCGGACAACAACGCCATAGGGACGAGAGACAGCTACATGGCGTCATCCACGATCAAGGCGGCCATGGCTCTGGCTATCTTGTTCCGATACGACCGGGAGCTTTGGTACGAGCTGGGCCCTATCCTGCAATTCCTCCACAGTGACAACAAAACAGAGGCTCTCGCCCTCTGTCAGGAGAGAGAGGTGGCGTCGGACCATGCCATTACGGTGGCAGTGGACACCGCAGACACAGGCTTCTGACAAATGGAAACCGAGTTTGCTCTTCGGCAGGGATGGTTGAAGGCCACAATTATTCACCAGGACGTTCATGTAAAGATGCTGGATCTGCCTATCGACAGCGAGAATCTGTTCGGGAAGGCGGTCAACGAATCCCTTCAAGCCATAAAAACCGACACGGAGACAGCACGTTCCCTTGGCACTCTGCAGCAATATTGCTCATCGTCTTTTTGCTCCTCCAGGGGAAAATCGAGCAGATCATCCAAGTAATACTCCACGTCATGCAGGCTACCTCCTCGATCCTCCACGCAGGAAGCCACAGGGGTCGCTCCCAGGCCTACTGTAGCGGAGGTCAGGGTCGCTGTTGCCCACAGGGCAGGGTGCTGGCACCCAAGCAAGCCTGAACCGGCCTAGATGTCGGGCCCCCACTCGTGCACCCAGGTTCCAGGCCGGCTGGTGAGGTTTGTCAGCGAGTGGAAGAAGATCACCACCGACAGATGGGTGTTGGATGCTCTTGCCCACGGACACATCTTGGAGTTCCAACGCAGGTGCCCTTGTATTCCTCTGGTTCTCTGTCCGGAGCAGCACATCCCTCAGCTCCTAGAAGAAGTGCGAGCCATGTTACAGAAAGCGGCGTTAGAGCTTGTTCCCCTAAAGGCCCCGGGTCTCGGGAGTCTTTTCCAGATACTTTCTGGTCAGAAAGAAGACGGGCAGTTGAAGACCCATCCTGGACCTGCTCTGTCTAAACAAGTACTTGAAATCCCAAAAATTCAGGATGGTCATGTTGCAGCACGTGCTCGGCCAACTGGAGGAAGGGGATTTCTTGACGTCGGTGGACCTAGAGGATGCGTACTTCCATGTCCCCATCCACAGAAAACATCGGAAGTTCCTACGGTTTGTAGTACAAGGCCAGCGCAACCATTTCAAGGCCCTACCTTTCGGCTTAAAGTCGTCCCCAAGGGTGTTCACAAAATGCCTGGCTGCGGTGGCTGCTCGCCTGCAGGGAGTGCACATATACCCGTACCTGGACGATTGGCTGGTAGCAGCACGCTACCGGGAACTGGCCGACGAGCACACAAAGGAGACTGTCCGGCTACTGACGGAGCTGGGGTTCTTCTTGAACTATCCGAAGTCCTGCTTAACTCCAACGCAGAACGTGCTGTTCGAAGGGATTGTGTCCTCCGACGTATTCCTCATCTTAGATATATCCTTCCAGCTCTGCTGGCCTCGGAAAAATTTTTCTCCAGAGGGCGCTGCGCGTCGACGTCCCTCGAGTCGATGACCCTCGACAGCCGCCGTATCGACGCTCGACGTCATCCTGCCTATAAAGGCCGCGCGCAGCGTCCGTTGCTCAGTTCCGTTTTTCCGCGCTACTCGGTGCCTCGGAATACCGTTGCTCAGTTCTTAGTAATATTTACTTCAAGTTATTCGAATCGTACTCGATGGCTTCCTCGTCGGAACCGACAACCCCTCGATCCGGCTTCAAAAAATGTCGAGATTGTGGGAAAAAGATGTCGTTGACCGATCCTCACAGAAATTGTCTGTGGTGCTTGGGAGCCGAACACCATTGTTCGGAGTGCGAGGACTGTATGTCCATGACAGCTAAGGCCCTGAAGGAGCGTAGGGGGAAGCTGGAGAAAGGTAAGACTTTTAAAGCTTCTTCTTCTTCGACGAAGTCGAGACATTCGTCTCCTCGTCACCATTCACGCTCCAGATCTCGGAGTGGGTCTCATCACTCCTCGAGATCGAAACACTCGAAGAGGAAACGTCGAAGATCCCCTTCTCCGTCTTCCTCTTCCTCTGTTTCGCCAAAAAGAATCCCTTGCCCCACGAAACTTAGTTCCCGGGCTGAATGGGAGGAATTCAGAAAAAACATGATGAGCGTCTTCGAGAAAGCGGCCTCGACCCCCTCGAAGACTGCCGAGAGCGATGCTCTGGTCGAAAGACCCAAAGGTCAAAAACGCCGCGAGTCGCAGTACCCGGCGAAAGAAACCTCTCGAGCGCGTCTCGAACCCTCGAGTAGGACTATGACCTCCAAACCTTCCTCGAAGGTTCCGTCGACCCGTCGACGAAGGTTCCGTCGACGTCGAGGTCTTCGACGCCGTTGTCGAAGGGACCTTCGACACACAGGTCTGTCGACTCGACGCCGGCCTCGACACCGGCGTCGACGCCGAGAAAAGTCACGATGACCACACATCCAGTGACGATTCCCAGGCCCTCGACGTCGATGGCGTCGATATTGTCGAGTAAAATTCCAATTCTGTCGAGGTCCTCGAGGCCTCCACCTCTGTTTTCGACGCCACGCTCGAAGCCTTCGACGTCGGCGTCGACGACATCGACGTTTTCGAGGCCAATAATGACAAGTTCAGCACCCTCTGCCTTGGAAATGGGATTTACTCCCTTTATTAATTCAGAACAATTGAGAACTATATCCTCAATTTTAGAAGAGGGTGATTTGTCAGAACAAGATGAGTTACAGGGACCTGTAACCCCAGTTAGAGAGGAATTTTCCTCTGAAGAGCGCAGATTAAAGGATCTTCTTGATTCTTTACATGAGGCAAGTGGTTTAGACACTTCCCCTGAGGTGGATTTTGCTAAACCAGACCCGGGGGAGCATGCTGAAACCCCCTACAGAGCCTTAATGGCCAGAATTACAGAGTTCATGGGGTGGTCTACACCTTCACAATCTTTCCAGCAAGATGACCTCACGGATATTCTTGACAAAGGCCCACAAGAGGATCCAGTGGTGCCCTTTCATAAAGCTCTTCAGAGAAAGATCATGACAAACTGGGAAACCCCAGATGTAATACCAGCAGTAAATAAAAAACTGTCTGCAAAGTACAGGGTATCTTCCACAGACCCAGAGTTCTTGTCTAAACATCCATCCCCAGAAAGTCTGGTGGTACAAGCAGCATCCTCTACCGACGTCAAGACGGCTTATCCTACTGTCCCACAGGACAGGGACGATAAAAAATATGATGCTATGGCTAAGAAAGTCTTTTCAGCATGTAGCATGGCGTTAAAGTCTGTTAATGCTACTTGCACCCTTGCTAGGTTCAGCCATACACTTTGGGAGTGTGCTTCTACAGCGGCTGACTGCATCCCGGAGGGAGAAGAAAGGGATGCGTTCCTGAATATTATACAGGACGGTAAAGACGCTATGTGCGAATCCCTCCAGACGGGCATTGATTCGGCTGACAGTATCAGCAGAGCAATGGCGGCAAGTACATCAACCAGGCGGTTCGCTTGGTTGAGAAAGTCGGGTTTTGCCCCAGATGTGCAAGCCAGGCTCTTGAACATGCCATTTGATGGCTCTTCTTTGTTCGGGAAAAAGGCGGATGACAGTTTAGAGAAACTGCAAACTTCAAAAGCAGCAGCAAAATCCCTAGGAGCTGCAATCCGTCAGACTCCTTTTCGTCCCACAGGAACCTCTGCGAGGGGCAAGTCCTTTCGCTTCTACTCCTCATTCGGAAGAGGTAGAGGACGACCGGCTCAAAGGGGTCAAAGAAGAACTACCCGAGGTGGACGGGGTAGATATTCTAAAGCCGCAGCAACAGCAGGTGCCTCTTTACCATCGGCATCTGCATCAGCCGCCCCAAAACCACTCTGAGGACTTCCCTCACAGGACACCTGTAGGAGGCAGGTTGACTCAACATCTGGCGGAATGGCAGGCTATCACGTCAGATGCTTGGGCATTGGAAACAGTTGCCCAAGGTTACTGCCTACCTTTCCTACGTATACCTCAGAGTCATCCACCGGGGATCAGCTCTCAGAAAGCTCCAGATCCGCTCCTCTTGCAGGAAATTATAGACCTGCTAGAGAAAGGTGCCATAGAACCGGTACCTGTAGCGGAGAGGAACAAGGGCTGGTACTCCCCTTACTTTCTCGTTCCAAAGAAAGACGGAGGACTGAGACCCATCTTGGACTTGCGAGAATTGAACAAATTCCTCAGGAAAGACAAATTCAAGATGGTCACTCTTTCTCAGATCCTCCAGGCCCTTCAGTTTCAGGACTGGTTGGTATCTCTGGACCTTCAGGACGCTTATTTCCATGTGCCTATCCATCTCAAACACAGGAAATACCTGAGGTTCGCAATTGGCAACTCTCACTATCAATTTCGAGTACTGCCTTTTGGGCTGACCTCCGCCCCGAGGGTCTTCACCAAGTTAATGTCGGTAGTGGCGGCAAGTCTAAGGAGGGAAGGGATTCACGTCTACCCCTACCTGGACGATTGGCTGATCAGGGCTGTTTCTCCGGAGCAAGCTCAGATCCAGCTAAATCACGTATGCTACTCCCTTCACAAGCTGGGCTTCTCCCTCAATTTAAAGAAGTCTCAAATGATACCATCGCAGAGACTCCAGTTCATAGGAGCGATCCTGGATACTTCCCTGGGAAAAGCCTCGCCACCAGAGGTGAGGGCTCAAGATATTCTACAGATGGTTACCAAGTTCCAACTTGCCCAACGTCTCCCAGCTTTCGACTTTTTGAGGTTGCTAGGCCTCATGGCATCCTGCATTTTCCTTGTGCCAGAGGCTCGCCTGAGAATGAGATCCCTCCAGTGGGCACTGAGGACTCAGTGGTCACAATTCTCAGGGAGAATGACAGATCTTCTTCAGGTTCCCGGCAGGGTGGCTCGAGACCTTCAGTGGTGGGCCTGTCAGGAGAACATTCTGAAAGGAGAACAGTTTTGGCAACCCTGGCCGGAGATAACAGTAGTCACGGATGCCTCACTCACGGGGTGGGGAGCCCACGCCAACGACTTGACCATCAGCGGTCGTTGGTCTCCATCGGAGTCCAGACTACACATCAACCTGTTAGAGCTGAGAGCCATCAAACTTGCGTTGAAGGCTTTCCTGCCAGTTGTACAAGGGAAGAACGTCCTGATAATGACGGACAACACGGTGGCCATGCATTACCTCAACAAAAGAGGAGGCGTAGGATCACTACCCCTGTGCAGAGAGGCGATGCAGCTCTGGTTTTGGGCAATCCAAGAAGGAATCTCTCTATCGGCAGTTCACCTAGCCGGAGAGAAGAACTTGACAGCGGACGCTCTGAGCAGGCAGAACACAGTCTCTCACGAGTGGGAGCTAGCTCAGGAAGTCCTTCAAGAGATCTTCGCCCTTTGGGGAACCCCTCAGGTAGATCTGTTCGCCACCAGCCTAAACAGGAAATGCGACCTGTTCTGCTCAAGGGAATTTCCTCCGAGAGGAGCTCTGGGAGACGCGTTCATAGTGGACTGGGAGTTTCCGCTTCTGTACGCGTTCCCACCGGTCCCTGTCATTCCTCAAATGATCAGGAGGTTGAGAAGATTCCGGCGAACCATGATCCTAATTGCCCCGGATTGGGCCAGGAGAACGTGGTACCCGGACCTTCTAGACTTGTCCATCTGCCCTCCATTTCGACTTCCTCTCAGAGAGAACCTACTCTCACAGAAGGGAGGTCAGGTTCTCCATCCAGACATCAAAACCCTCAACCTTCACGCTTGGCTTCTGAACGGCTGAGGTACAAGGATTGGGACCTCCCTGATGATGTTATGGAGGTGTTGCTTTCGGCAAGGAGGCCAGCAACAAAGTCTTTATACCGCTGCCGTTGGAACAGATTTTGCAGCTGGTGTAGAGAACAGAATATCGACCCATTTTCATGTGGTACACCAATGGTTTTGTCCTTCCTACTATATTTGGCAAATTCAGGCCTTCAAGTTGGCACCATTAAGGGCTATCTCGCAGCGCTATCTATCTTTAAGCGTACTGCGGAGGAACCATCCTATTTCAAATTACCCTTGGTAATACAGTTTCTAAAGGGGTTAACCAATGTTTATCCCCCAAGACCATTCCAAGTTCCCCTATGGGATTTAAACTTAGTATTAACTTTCCTGATGGGGACACCTTTCGAACCTCTCCATTCTTGTTCGTTAAGATTCCTTACCCTTAAGACTGTTTTATTAATAGCACTTACATCTGCTAGAAGGGTGAGCGAATTACAAGCTCTTTCTTGTAAACCCCCTCATACAATCTTTCACAAAGACAAAGTTGTCCTGCAAGTGAAGCCTAATTTCCTCCCAAAAGTAGTCTCTGAATTCCATATCTCTCAGAAGATTATCCTACCATCTTTCTATCCTCCTCCTCACCCGGGGAAAGAGGAAGAGAGGTTACACAGACTAGACCCTAGGAGGGTTTTAAGTTTTTACATTAATAGACTAGCCAGGATAAGACAGGCAGACCAGCTGTTTGTAGGCTACGCAGGCCACAAGCTGGGGTTACCAATAACTAAGCAGACCATTTCCAGATGGATCATTCTAGCCATTCTGGAATGTTATAAACTGGCAGGGAAAGAGCCCCCTCAAAACCTTAGGGCTCATTCGACCAGAGGTATTGCAGCTTCATCGGCCCTCAAAAGAGGCGTGCCGATTAAAGACATATGTGCGGCCGCTACATGGTCGTCTGTCCATACCTTTACACGTTTTTACAATCTGGATTCCTCCTCTAGTCAAGAGACTAGGTTTGGAAGGGCTGTACTGCATTCTATTCACCAATAGAAGACAGCGTGAAGTCAGTACTCCCTCCTCCGAATATAGAATACTGCTATGGGAGCCTATCTAAGATGAGGAATACGTCGGAGGACACAATCCCTTCGAAGAACAAGTTACTTCTTACCTTGTAACGTTCTTTCGACGGGATGTTCCTCCGACGTATTCCTCATCGACCCTCCCATCCATCCCCGCAGTTTTACTTCCCTTGTTGTTGCAGCTTACGCTCCTTCAGGGTGATTAGTCTAGTCCAAACAGTAATACTGTGGGCTACAAAACGGAACTGAGCAACGGACGCTGCGCGCAGCCTTTATAGGCAGGATGACGTCGAGCGTCGATACGGCGGCTGTCGAGGGTCATCGACTCGAGGGACGTCGACGCGCAGCGCCCTCTGGAGAAAAAATTTTCCGAGGCCAGCAGAGCTGGAAGGATATATCTAAGATGAGGAATACGTCGGAGGAACATCCCGTCGAAAGAACGTTACAAGGTAAGAAGTAACTTGTTCTTCTTGGTGTCAGACTCAACCCCGTGGCTTGCCTGGCATCCCCATCGGAGGAGAGGCCAACAGCCATTCAAGGGATGTTACAGTGGCTGTTGTCGGCGAAGACGGCCACGGTTCTGGCCATGAAGTCTTTGCTGGGCATGTTGTTGTTCTGCATCTGCCTCGTCCGTCTGTGCAGGTTGCAGATGCGACCCCTACAGGAATTCTTGGATGTACGTTGGATACAAGTGTCTGGGAAATATATGGACACGATCCTCCTCAACGAGGCGTTCCGGTGGGCGATAGAGTGGTGGAGGCACACTTCCACATTGCCAAGGGGACGGGATTCCAAACCCTGCCATACCAGGTGACAGTCACCACGGACACCTCTCTGGAAGGTTGGGGAGCTCACACCGACGTCTAGAGGCCAGAGGTCTGTGGATTCCAGAGGAGAAGGATCTGCACATCAACATCCTGGCGTTACGGGCAGTGTTCTGTCTATGAAAGGCAACGTGGTGAGGATGTTCAAGGACAACACCACCACCATGTTCTACATCAGTAAGCCGGGGGACACCCAATCCCCTGCGCTTTCCAGTGAAGCTCAGGATTTATGGCACTGGGCCATCGGACAGGGGTGTTCCTCTTCCCACTTTGCCTGACAGGCATCAAGAACACCATCGCCGACTCCCTCAGCTGTGAGTTGCGCCCCTGCCACGACTTGGAACTTCATCAGGATTAGGTGGACCGTCTGTTTGTCAAATGGGACAGACCTCTGATCGATCTTTTTACCACGGCAGCAAACTCAAAATGCCAGAAGTTTGCCAGCAGATTCCACCAACCAAGAAGCATGGGGGACGGGTTCTCCTTCCCCAGGGAAGGTCTGTTTCTGTACACCTTTCACCAGTTTCCTTTCTTGCTACGTGTGATCAACACACTCAGACAGTGTTGATGCAAGATGATATTCATCGCCCCGGCTTGGCCAAGGCAGATTTGGTATCCAGACCTATTCAGCCTGTCAGTGTTGCCTCCAGTGAAGTTGCTGGTACTTCCGGATATGCTTACCAGAGAGAGGCGAAATCCTTCATCACGACCCAGAATCACTGAACCTGAAGGCATGGCTCCTGCAGCCTTAGAATTTGGAGGTTATGCGCTGCCAGCGGACTGCACGGAAGTACTTGCCAAAGCCAGTGCATTGTCTCTAAAGTGCTACAGCCATAAGTGGAAGCGTTTTGCTACGTGGTGCTGGTTGCAGAAGATTACCCTTCTGAGGGTCACGGCCCCACAGATCCTTCCATACTTGGTTTTCTTGGCAAAAGCTGTGCTGGCTCACGCATCCAAGGTACACCTGACAGCCATCTCACGCTACACCAGATCTCCGGGAGGATCCTTGCTGTGGTCCCACAGGCTTGTCAATGAGTTTCTCAAGTGGCTTTTTCAATCTTTCCCTCCAGTAAAGGCGCCTGCCCCAGCATGGGAACTCAACATGGTCCTGACAAGACTCATGGGGGAGGGGTGGGAGGAGCGGCACCTTTCGAATCTATGCGTCGAGCCTCACTCAAGTTTCTCTCATGGAAGACTGCGTTCCTTGTGGCCATTACCTCAGACAGACGAGTCGGTGAGATCCAACCCTATCCTGCAAGCAGCCATATCTGACTTTCCACGAATCAAGGATAGTACTGCGTACGCAGACCAACTTTCATGCCAAAGGTTCTGTCAGAATTCCACCTCAACGAGTCTTTGGTGTTGCCTGTTTTCTTCCCGAAGCCTTCGTCGCCGGCGAGGAGAACCTTGCATTCGCTGAACATTGCTCATGCCTTGAAGTTCTTTGTAGCACACACTAAGAGTTTTAGGAAGACCTCTCAGTGGTTTGTGATCTTTGGACCTGTGAATCATGGGAAGCCCTTGTCCAAGGCTTCCATCTCAGGATGGCTCGCCGGCTGCATCATGCACTGTCATCGGCTGGCTAACCGGCCTCTGCTGGGCTGTCCGAGAGCCCACTCCACCAGAGTGATCACTACGACGACGGCCTTCCTATCTGGTGTGCCCCTGCTCAACCTCTGCAGGGCTGCGAGGTGGAGATCCACCCATACCTTCACGAAGTTGTACTGCGTCGACTGGGATTCCAGGGAGGAGTCCAGAGTCGGCCAGGCAGTGCTATGCAACCTGTTCGCTGAGATGAGGGGAGTCTGTTCCAGGGGTAAGTGTTAATTGCTTCTGTTGAGCCTTGCACACCCGTGGTTGTGTAATGTGGTACTGCTGTGTATTCGTTATTCAGGAGCATGTGAATCCATGCCAGACCCCATGCTGGAGAAGGTTTAAGTTACTTAACTGTAACTATTGTTCTCCAGCAATGGTTTGGCATGGATTTGCATGTGAACCCTCCCTCCGGCCCCTCTACAGCCCTTCTTGGTCATACTCCCACTTTATGTGCTTACCATATCTGAAGATGGCTGCCAGAGGCGGGGCTTAGGAATAGGACTGTCATTGGATCGGGATAATATGAACCAGAGGACAGTGATAGGTTTATATGAGAAATACAGTTTGAAAGTGAAAGTGAACGGGTTTTTTCTATTACCCAGGATTCCCAGCCTGACGACGGGGACTATTCATGAGCCAGACCCATGCTGGAGAACAATAGTTACAGGTAAGTAACTTAAACTTTATCTTACTTAATTATTATTTCCACCTTGTGTGAAAATTTCATTGGGAACTACCTACATAGTCTAATTTCATTCTAATTTCATACTGATGTGAAGAGGAACTTTAATGTAATAATGCATCTTAATTTGCATGAATAAATATCTGCAATGAAGTATGGATTACAAAAAGATATGCTTGATCTTAACTAGATTTGTATTCACCAAAAACATACCCACATTGGGATTAGGATTTACTTTTTCACTCCTTAAATAAAATGTCAGCCCCAACTCGGAATAATATGGAGCAAAATACTTGTACTTGGAAACCTTACGCGGAGGCCTGTACTGCACACAAGGCTGTTGGTTTGAAGAATAGTGGTGCTCCTCAACACATCCAATATGTGGATGAACCCTAGCTAATTACAGAGATCGTTGGGCCATGGCCGCCTGGGTTCCTTGGAAATCAAACCAGTAATGTTAACACAATTGGACTTAGTAAGGCTTAAGAGGCACAGGGGACATTTTGGGACGGGATAGGCTCGATGCTACTGTCTGAACTACTTTCGGAGGAACTGCTATAAATAAGTCTGGTCGTGGAAGACAGGCTTTTGGCACTGGAAGGCTGGATGCCTGTGTTTCTTGATCTCTGGGCGTTGGAGTCGCTGCTATCCGCTCTTATCAAGTCTGCTTCTTTCAGGGCCAGAAAAGTCTGGGTCAAGGATGGCAGTGTGACCCTGCGGCTCCCTTGTCAAAAGCCGGTTAAAAATGTAAAATCGGATGCATAGCTTTTCAGAAAAAGCAATTCCATTAACCGATCTTCGTTGATTTTTTTCATGTATAATGTCCATTCAATCAGCAGTACAGTGTGTGTCGTGTATTAGTTTCCTTTGCCTTAGGAGTACATGGTTGTCTTTGTGCATGTTGTCCCCCACACAGTCATGGATCCGACGTGTTTATTTTGTGCACGACTAACAATAGCTGGGCGAGTGTTTAATTGCTTCCTCTTAAACTTCTAAAATTACAGCGTTTCCAAGTACCTTTCAGAAAACATAACCAACGCCACTTCTTTTCATTTTGGCAATGACTAAAATGCTGGCATTGCAGTGCAGGCAGCATACTTTCTAAGGGCATTTAAAAGCATCGGTTTGTTGCAATTTCTTTGGAGATGGGTACATTTTAGCTTTGACTCGTAGAATGGCAAAGTCGCCACTCTTTATGACAAAATGATTCTGTCTGTTGGTTTATAAGAATCGGCCAATGTGGCATTACATGACACATGGTATATGTACCTGGACCTTTGATGGCAAAACTTGGCATATAATCTCCATACACCTAACACTTTAGATCAAGTATAGGTGGTGGATTCTCGTCCGTTTCCAGACAATGAAGTCTCTGCAAATCCAGGACTGATGCCAGAGATAGCAGTTGAGGTCCACTTCCCTCCCACACTAGGGAGAGGCGTGAGGTTTCCCTGTTCTTCACGTGCCCAATTTGGTCCCCTAAGCCCTCTTCTACTGCTGCTGGCACGGCATCACTGCTTTCACATAGCCCACCTAATGGTTTGGGTACCTCTGCATTTGAGGCATTGCATGACACATGGTGTTAGTACCTGGGCATTTGATGGCAAAACCTGGCATATAGTGTTGGTACCTTGCATATGATGGAAACACTTGGTGAATGGTACTCCAGGGAGTAGTGGGAAAACAAGGCATTGCTGTGCCAATAACTGGTGTTGGCAATACCTGGCAATTGTCAACCGCTGGCAAATTGCACCCGTGTGTACCATAATATGTGGATACTTAGCATACTGCTTGAGTTACTGGGCATTTGATGTCAAAACCTAGCATATGGGGGAGCACCTGACCATATAATGGCAAAACCTGCCATATGATGGTGTGCGTATCTGAACTTATTAGCACAGTTGTGTCCATGTGGAGTATTGTATGCAAGCATAAAATGCCAAACCTGGCTATTGCTGGGAGTGGATCAAAATATGATGGCAAATGGTCTGACTTGCAGCAGGTAACGGAAGTTGTCTGCTTAAGTGTCCTCCTGCTACTAATGTTGACCTTGCTGCATGTGGCTCTGTAAAATATATGTATGTGGGGAGGACTGTTAGTGGGATGGGGGGGGTCATAGTGACCAGTGCAGATTATGTGTTGCACGGTAGGCATGGGGCTGCATGTTAAGATCACAGTACATTATTTGTAATTTAGGGTGTTTTGATTGCCACTTTGATGATTGAGCACAGTAGGTTAAGATGATGGTTTACAGGTTTCACACATTATGAAGTCAATGCAGATATCTGGTTGGCATTATATATACCCACTGGTGGTGTAATGAGTAGAAGCTCACATAAAGGATGTTGGAATGAGCCTTTATGCTGTATGGATACTGTTGTAGTCGAGCGAGTGAGATTCTTTTCAGGATTGGTTTGTGTTGATTGGTTTTCAGCCACCTGAAGAGGATCCTGGTTGAATCGAAACATGTGAATGTAGTGGCAATAATGTGGTGCACAATGAAGATTACCCCTGCATACTGCTCAGGGAATCTTGATTCTATTAAAGACATGGAGGAGAGCATTATGCTTCAACTTCTTTAATTCTACTCTTCAGCAGTTTCAGCAAATAAACTGAAAATGACACTTTTTCAATTTTTTTAAACTACATTTCCTTTAAACACACTCCTTTCTTTTTTTTTAATTTGTTTATTATTTTCATTCACAATACAACCATTAATATCAGCTACCAAGCATTTCTGTATTATTAATAACTCCCCCAAACTCTCCCCCCAATTAAAGCAAGACACTGTGCTGTAGACCATCTGCGCTGAGGATTTGTGTGGGCTGGTCGGGTCCTCTCCAGAGGAACTATCTTCTTTTGTGCGGAACAAAGTCACCATGAGGGCTACCCACTGTATAAGGTCATTAGAGTTGTCTGTTTTTTGTTGTCGCTGTGCCAGCTCCCAAGCCCCGGTTTCGGCTGCGGACCATCTATGAAGGTCTTCCCACCATGTTGTGATGCTGGGGGCTCTGGGGCACTTCCAGGCCATAGCGGTACGTCTTTTAGCCAGAATGTACATTAAGTCCTTGAGTCTGTTGAGGGGCTTGTTCTTTTTGCCTTTTGGGTATAAGCCCATGATGCAAGCTCTGGGTGACTGAACGTCCAGTGTTATATCCGCTTCTGCTGCCTTTGCTTTAATTTGAGTCCAGAATGCCTGTATTGCCGGGCAACCCCAGAACATGTGGGTCATTCCGGCAGAAGGGTTGTGGCACATGGGGCACGTCGCGGCGCCCGTGCTATTGAATTTCGAGATGATGTCTGGGGTGAGGTAGGCTCTGTGGAGGATGTAGAATTGTATGAGCTGGAATCGGGCATTTCTAGATACCTTCTTATGGTAGTGTATTGTAACCTCCCACTCCTTATCCCCAAACTGCGTGTTTAGTTCAGATTCCCATTTTTCTTTGCACTTAAGTTCGAAACACACTCCTTTCTGTAGTCCATAACACTTCCTGTCCTTAGCTCTTAGCCACTTCCTGTCCTTTGCTCCACCTCTTCGTTGGATGTTCTGAACTGCTCCATAAACATTGCAACTGTAACTTCCACAGCACACTAAAACCACACTGTCCTTGATAGCTTCTCAGGCAAACTTGTCACCCTTTAAGACCTGGTGCTGACCACTAGCGCCAACCCTTGCGTGGCACCGCCGCTCCTTGCTTTCCGGTCAACCGTTATTCTAGTTGTCTCCTATCAATCAGAAAAATATCATACAGGTGGAGAATGCACTGCCCTACACATTATAACAAAACACATGTTAATACATAATCAATTCACAGTGCATGCGCTGGGCGGGGAAGTAATGCTCGCCTCTGTGTCTTTAATCGAATCAAGACTCCCTGCGCAGTATGCAGGGGTGATCTTCATTCTATGTCAAGACTGGAGGCATGCATTATGCTTGTTCAAAGCTCTCGATCACTGCCTCCGCCGTTGATGGCACTGGCTTAAAATAAAACATCTTAAACTATAGCCCAGTCTCCCACTCGTAAAATATTTACTAGCGCTACACCAGCTGTGAACACCTTGGACGCCATAGCCCCTATCACTGAATGTGCCCCAAATCGAGTCAAGTCAATGCTTGTTGCATGACCTCATAGACCCATTTGGCGATGGGGGCTTTAGCCACCGCTCTATGGGGCTTTCTACACGCAATCAACTGTTGCGACACCCCCGATGGGCGTAGCTCTGCTGTCCTGTGCACAACAGTTGCGACATCCCCGATGGGTATTGCTCTGCCGCCCTGTGCTTGCATCCTTGATGCAAGCTGCATGCACAGCTTCGGTTGTCCTGTCAAATAAGGGTACGCCATTTAAGAGAGTTAGTCTTTGTCCTCCTAGCGGGCTTGAAGGTTACTCCATCCGGTCCATCCATTTTCCTATCTATGTCTAGTGCTCTAACTTCCGACACCCCTCTGCACGACACTAGGCACAGCAGCATTTCCAGCTTCCCTGATAATTACATCAGGGACAAGTGTCTGTTCGACGGCCAGTTCATCAGAAATCGGAACACTATGGTAACACCCCATAGCTGCGTGTATTTTGGACCCGGGGGAACTCGAAACCGAGCTCCTTTCATGAATCTGATCACTGATGGATGATCTCCTAATGGCACTCAGTCCACTTGCTTATGACCTGCAGATATTGCCGACCTATACACACCTAAGTTCCTGAAAGCCATGCCCTCCTTTAGGAGGGAAGCTAGAAAGTTAAGGAATGCTACTATAGGGGTAGAAACGGGATGAATATCTCTCCTTCTGCAACAGGCTGCTCATTTGCTCCATGCTGCGTCATAGCTCCTCTGTTTGGAGGGGGCCCACAAATCTGTAATGAGCTGTGCAGCATGGCCCGAAATGCCCAGCAGTGTCAATCTTTCCCTGATATCCTGCATGCCATTAGGGATGAGTTCCCCTCACTCTACAAGGGTGAAATAACGCAGTTGGGTCTATGAGCAGGTGCTCTCCCGACGGGAGAATCCCCTTTAAATCCGAGGAAAGTTCCATCAGAGCTGGAAACCAGACTTGCGACTTCCACATGGGTTCGACCACTGTAATCGTCGCTCCCTCTCTGCGAACCTTCGCCAGCACTCTGCTTATCATCATGAAAGGGGGAAATGCACAGTGCAGGTTCCCGCTCCAGTCTTGAAGGAATGTGTCCGTTCCCAGCGCACTTGGGTCCAGTCTCCGGCTGAAATACGGACTCTTCTGCACATTCAGCCTGGAGGCAACAGATCCGTGTCCATCGGCCCCCTGAGCTTCTCCAAATGACTGAATTCCTTCTTGTTGAGCTTCCAGTCGCTTGAGCGCTTGAGTCCGTCAAATGACATGAGTACCAATCCGACCATGTGGAGTGTTCCCGGGAGATACTTGGCCGTCACTGAGATCCCCGTCTGGAGGCAATAAGAAGTCTTTGCTTATTCCGCCAGTAGTCTGCACTTCGTCCCTCCTAGGTAATTTATGTATCTGACTGCTCAAATGTTGTCCATCTTCAGCAGTATGCAACAGTTTGCCTTGCCCTTCGTGAAGGCTTTTATTGCGAACGACCCAGCTAACAGTTGGATATGAAGCTGTAACTCCTCTGAGCTCCATTTGCGTCCTGTCTCCAGCGCGCCGCACCGCGCTCCCCAGCCTGCTCTTCTGGGGTTTGATTCTACGACGAGATCTGGCCTGTCTCCGAAAATGGCACGCCCGTTAGATACACCCATATTCTGTAGCCACCACTGTAATTCTGTGATCAACTCTTGATCTAAAGCTATTGCCTGGTGATAGCTCAGGCCTTGCTGAAAGCGTCTGATCTTCAGTCTTTGGAGAACTCTGTAATGTAGGGGCCCTAGACATATGTCTTGAATGGCGGACGCTAACAGTTCCACTACTCTCGCTAGTGGTCGCAGTGAAATAACGTGCTTGGCGAGACAGACTTTAATCTCTGTTTGTTTTCTCTCTTGATATCTCGGATCTTCCTCACTGCAGCCCTAGAGTCGCTTTCATATTTATTTATTTAATTGTATATGGTTAAACAATTAACATATTCTCTGTACAAAAATGTTTCTGACAGTTTATAATGAAGTTTAAAACTTAATAAATAATTCATTGGATGTAAAATAAAATACATCATGATACCAATTTTAGGATTTTAGATGCACAAAACCTCTTGCATCAGCATAAAAACTCAAAAATATATAAACTAAGGGCCTGATTCACAGAAGTATTTTATAATAGCACAATCCCATAGGAAAATGCTCTGTAAATCAGGCCTTCAGAGTCAACCTAAAATCCAGATAAATTCAAGAATCCGTACAATTATGAAACACTATAAAATTGAGAAGCTAAAATTGATCATACGGATGGCGTGTGCTTCCCAAAGGTCATAGGTTTCATGGATAATACATAGTGTTCAAGAGTGGATAGTATTGTGGACACTTTACAGAATAACAAGCTAAAATTAATCATATCAATTACATCCATTTCCCAAAAATCTTATTATCGCTAATATTAAGGAAATCGATTTCCCATAAAGCATGTCCAGCCAAAGAAGATCCGACTGCGCCCATTCAGTGTTAAAAACAAACTTATTGAAATGGGAGATGTGCTCTGTCAAGAGGGCCAGGCACGTTATAAGTAAGTGGCGTAGGGTTTCTTTTTCAGTACTAACATGACATTATCTACAAGTTGAGGTTTCCCGCACATCAAAACTTCTAATTGAGATGATCTCTTTGATTAAAAGGACGTTCATACGAAAGCACATGAAGTTATTTCTGAATTTATTCGAAGGAAACACTCTCAAATAAAATTCCATGATGCCCAAACCTTTGTGGTGGAGACAAAGGTGCTTATACAGTGTCTATTTAGCCCCATGTTCTCTAGTTCAGATCCAATCATTCAAATAAATCTGTTTCTTCACCTTAACAGGGTTGGCCATTAAAGTATCAAAGTTAAGGTCTAAGGAGTGTAACAGTTGGACACGGTGGATAGAAAATGTTTTCATTGCTTCAATATTTAGTTTGTCAGCATTCCTAAATATGGCATAGAATTGTTGGTTGGAGGCAGTATGTATTTTTCTGTATAGCGCCAATTGTTTCCACCGTATGATACTTTCCAAAGATACGGTGCGTAGTTCAAAGCAAATCGCTGACAAAGAGGTACTGCGGGCAAAATGTCAAAAACCTTCTGCCATAGCATAGCTTCATAGACACCCAACTCCTCAATTAACTAACCGGGAAGGGTTTCCACCCCATAAATCCACTTCAGGATCACCTTTCGTTGATAACATTTCAGGATAGGAAGTAGTAAAAATGTCCCATATTTCCTGTCAATTCTACACATCTATGCAGCCAAGAAGACTGTTTTCTGGTGAAGGTAGTTCCTATAACAGACTTTCGATAGGTGTGTTACAATGAGGTAAACTAGATACAGCATACTGTTGCAAAATGCAAGCTTAGATTTGTTTATATACCAGGAGTGATTTGGTTTTTTGATTTTGCAGAATTTTAGAACTACAGTCTTTTTAGGATTGATCCTTACCTTATTTTGATCAATGTAAAGGGTAAAGGCATTGATTTGGACGAAATTGCACATGGGTGCCTTCATGTATGTATATCAGAATATTTAATAAACCCTTGGGACAGCCCAGATTGCTCAGCATGTTCCATTAAATCCCCCGATTTACAAGCAAACGCTAAGGATAAATCCATGGATACGGCGTTTACAGGTGAGATGTCCTCCTTCCGTGCCAGATGCTGCACATAAGACATTAAAAGTGCACCACAACCAGTGCCCATTTGTTTTCTAAATCCAATTTGGACATCTGCAATATGTTCGATGAACCACACCAGTGTTCTAATTTCTCCAAGATAAGGGCAGTGAACATTTTTGAGTCTGCGTCCAAAAGTGTTATAGGGCGATAATTTGGGGGGGATGGTTTATCACTTTTCTTATAAATAGGGATGATGTGTGCCTGTTACCAGGTTGGAGGAAAGGATTCGGCGGTCACAATGTCTTGAAACAGTATGAATAGAATACAAGCCAATAACCATGTGTCACTTTTAAAGATTTGATTGGCCAAGAGGTTTGGTCTGCCTGTGCCGGAAGGGCTAACCTTATTAATGCACCCTGCAAAGTTTTCTATTGTAAAGGCCAATAACCAATCCATGTGGACTCCCAGCCAGATGAATTAAGGTTCTCCCCAACGTACAAGTCCACAAAGTGAGCAGTCCAAGCTGCTTCAGAAATCGGATTGCTTTGAACAATTGACTGATTCTATTCTAGGTTATCAACTTCTAAAAATTAAAGGAGTTTTTTGTGTTTAAGGCCGCCAGCATCTACTCTCCATCCTGTTGATATAACCGATGTCTGTAGCTTTTTAATCTGATTTTTCAGGTTTTGTTTTGTTAACTTGATCTTAACAGTGCGGGCCACAATAGCTAGGCTCGCATTGTTTATTAGCCCTTGGATCCTAAGATATGCAGTTTTCTTCATTTGATGATCATGTACATCAAATTTATGAAGATTTCTTTTGATCAAGCTCCCCAGGCTACTTTTGTAAGCACACACCATTATACATTCAAAATGCTGTTGTATCGATGTTTCCCTCATGCCAGCTTAGTCTAGTGCATTTCGTGTTAACTGTTAGTGTGTGAGGACTTACAGAGAGGGAGTATTTCTGTCCTAAACAGATGAAATGCAAAGATAACATACTGTGATCGATGGTTGTACTCGAAAGTATGTCAAATTTTTTACAAGAGGGCATGAGTGACAAAGACAAAGTCTATGACCGATGCACAGTCCCTCCCATGCCAAGTCCACTCTCCAACTCTGTTTCCCTCCAGTATTTCATTCAAGGCACACAGACCCCAAGTCTCCAGTGTTGTGCGCAATTTATTTCCTTTAGCAGCTTTTCTGCATTATTTCTTGTGCTTAAGTAATGGTACATATTGTGGGGTAACAGTTGCAGAAGTGGTGCAATGAGCATTAAAATAATCCCCACCCACTATCACCTGGCCACCAGGGAAGGAGATGAACCATTTTTCTAACACAGAGTTTATTTGCTGAAAGAAGCAGGGTAGGACCATTAAAGGGTTCCAATATATATTCAGTAATAAGATGTGTCAAAAGGGCTATCCTTCACCCCTTAATAAAAACCGCTGAATATACCTCTTGATGGGGCCAAATGTTGCATGATGGAGTACCCTAAATCGTTAAGAATTGCTACCACAAGGCCCCCTGATGGGCACCCCATTGTGCCTTGGGTGGCAGGAACAATTTTAATGGAGTACCTGTCAAACACTGGGTGGGTGGCCCAACCATGTTTCCTGCAACACAATGAAAGAAAAAGTTTGCAAGAGAGCACACAGGGAAGCGTCAGAGAAAAGAGAGGAGGAACCTCTTGCATTCCAAGAGATTATGGAGCGGCCATATGGGACCCTTTATTTCCTTGAGTTGATTAATGGAGTCTCTCAATGACATGGCAAACCAATGCCACTACCCCTCCTCTACACTAGACCAATTTCTACTTTTAGTCTCTTCTCGCATTTGAACAGTTTTAACCTGCCCTGTTTCTGTGGGGTGGTTTCTCTCACAACCAAAGATTTTGTTACACTGCGAAAGAGGTCAAAACCCAGTCTGTTAGGTATATAATTATACGTATCCCATTCTCCCTGATAGCTACCGCTATCAGTCTCATGAGTTTGGTGAATGCCCAAGGCACCGACGCACGTCCGAAGGGCATTGTCTTGAATTGCCAGAATCGCCCTGCCCAGATGAATGCTAGAAACAGACGATATTCCGCCTGTAAGGGAATTGTGTGGTAGGCGTCTTTCAAGTCTATCCTCAATAACCAGTCCCCTTCTCCTAGTATGCCTCTCAAATGATGGATAACTTCCATCTTGAAATTTCTGTATATTACCCAACCGTACAACTCCTTCAAGTTTATGACTGGTCTGACTTTCTCTTTCCTGTGAACCAGGAACATATTGCTCACAAATGTGGGGGTTCGCGTGCATAGCTCGATGACGACCTTCCTTTCGAGCTGGCTCAGCTCATTGTGGAGGATCTCTAGTTCTGCTTGTGACACGTGCATGGGGCGCGGCCTTGTCTCTTGCACTGGTTCTTGGATAACCTCTACCCATAGCCTTTGGGTAGTTTGCAGCACCCATGAATCACTGGAAAACACGCACCAGTTCTGCCAGAACAACAATGTCCTCCTCCCAATGTTGGATAAGTAATGGGTCTCACTTGTGCTAGAGCTTTGCGCTCTTCCGGCTCCCCTGCTCATTCGTCCCCTGGGGTATCTGTCTCTGGTCGGGAAGCAGGAGTCCTGCTGCCTCGCTTCCCAGTAGTGTGCTCTGCTGCCGTGGGGCCTTCTTGACAATTGGAACCGACCGGCCGCTGAATCCCTAGAGCAGCCGGTCTTGGCAAGAACTTTGCTGGGGAAGATCTTTTTAATGGAGGCTTGTGCCTACTCTAGGGAGTGTAGATGCTTACAAATTTCTCCACCTCCTTACCAAAAGCCTCTCTGAAGAGTAAGCCCTGCGCTGCTTCACCTGCCTCGTACGTAGCGAGGTCGCTCAGTTTGGCGTAGATCTTCAAGAGGAGCTCTCTCCTCCTCGCCGAGGAAATCGTAAAAATAGAGTTCTCCAAGAGACAGACTGCTCTGTGGGCCCAATTGGCTAGGGTGTGAGCGTACACTTCCTCGCCAGTGTCCCCGGCTGTCTCCTCTAGTTTCATGATCTTAGCTAATGGACACGTAAGGTCTAGTAACTTTTCTCTGCAACTTTTCCAAGATCTGTCCATGCCCTTACACAGATCTTTGCATGTCTTTGTGACAAACGCTAGTAGTTTAGGATCTAGTTCGGATGCTTCGGCCACCTTTTCCGCTAGATCTGGACGCAGGTATTCTGCCCTCATGCACCGTCTCGTGTCTCTATCTAGAGCCTTCCTAATTCTTAGTGTCATATACTATGCCACCCTAGGTGATGACTGCCAGTCTGAAGCTCTGGGATTGTGACAAATCAACTTCTGGGGCATCAGTCGTCCAGGAATGAATATTGGTTTCTAAACCATCAATCAGCCCCACACCTCTAGTACACTAGAAGGGATCCAAACAAATTGGAAACAGAAGCAAATTATAAACCTCTTTGTCCAATTTTGGTAACGTGGACGGATCGGCAGGCGTATCTCTGTGAGGTTGTGGACCGTTGGCTAGTTGGTTAGTTGCAACACAACAAAAATACAATTCTTACACAATGATGAAAGGGACTGACCAGTCAAGGTTGTATATTGTATTGTATTGTATTTTATTGTATTTAGTTATTTATATATCACTCTTTCCCCATTTGTATGGTCCTGTTTGGAACGCCCTCGGTACCGTAGTCAATGTGTTAAGGAAAGTTCTAGAAGTTTTTAGTTTTAGAAGATGCGTGTGTGCATTTTTGCCGGTCTAGGGCTTGGGTGGCTGGCTAGGCTTGACTAAGCAGCCCAATGGTCCAGGCACGTGGGAGGGCGGTGTTGGAGGTTGCGATAGAGAGCTATTGTTGAGAGATTTGATGTGTGGCCGCCTATACTGAATTTCTTTTCGTTGGTTGTCACCGTTTGCTAGCGGGAAAGGTGTTGCGGTATGTCTGGTGTTTCAGTGTGTACATTTATGTGCGCTGCTAGACCGGAAAGCATAGCCGTAGCTGCATTCTATGGTGTCTGGATGCTTGGTCGTGCCTGCAGCCTGTATCCTTAGTCTGGTGGGCGGGGAGCGTGTTGCAGGTAGAATGTTGCGGTAGTGCTACAGCGAAGGCTGCTGGCGTACCTGGAGTACTTGTCGGTTGGGAGTGTTGTTGTTGGTGGGGTGATAGAGTTTTAGTGATTCGAGTGTGCCACAACGAAGTCTGCTGGGATACCTGGAGTGCTAGTCAGGTGTGAGTGTTGTGCATGTGGTGGTGGTGTGTCACGAGATACCACTGCGTGAGCTGCCGGCCCCTATGTTGTGATCAATGCAGGGAGTTTGTTTAGTCGTGTAGTCTCGGGGTGCCATGGATCAGGTGAGTATTGGGAAAAGCCAGGTTTTAAGGGCCTTCCTGAATTTCAGGTGGTTTTCAGTGTTGCGGATGTGCAGTGGTAGGGAATTCGAGATGATCGGTGGTTGAACAGAGAAGGAGGAACCGCCATGCCTTGTGGAGCTGTGGGGTCGGATCACTAGGCGATATGCGGGATCTGAGGTTCCTGGAGGGTTGGTAGGGGACAATTTTGTCTCTGAGGAATTCCGGGCCGGTGTTTTGGACTGTGTGGTGGGTGATACACATATCTTTAAAGGTGGTGCGTCGAGCAATCAGGAGGCAGTGGAGTACTCTCAGGGTAGCGCTGATGTGTTCTCTGGCCAGTAGGTTAATGAGCAGGCGTGCTGCTGCGTTTTGGATTCTTTGGAGTTTCCTTAGTTGGGATGCCGGGACTCCTAGGTAGAGGCAGTTTGTGTAGTCTAAGCGGGACAGGATGATGGTATTGAAGGCCGAGAAATGGTGGGGGTAGGTGAGGTAGGGGAAGATCCGCCTGAGAATCCTTAGGTGGTAGAAGCAGGTTTTGGATACGCTGGTGGTGTGTTGGGTGAGGGATACGTCTGAGTCCAACGTGCATCCAAGGTTTTTTACCTCGTTAGAGGGTGCCAGTGTTTGTCCTAGTGGTTTGGGCCATGGGATTGGTTGTGGGAGAAGCACTGTTTTACCGCAGACTAGGGTTTCGGTTTTCCTAGGGTTGAGGATGAGGTGGTTGCATGTCATCAGTGGTCAATATCGGAGAGGCATGATGACCGGTCCAGACTGCCAGAACCTTCGGAGTTTGGGATTTTGAGGATGATCTGGGTATCGTCTGCGTAGTTGTAGCAGGTAAGATTGTACGAGCAGATGATTGTGGGAATGGGTTGTATGTAGAAGTTGAAGATTAGGGGTGATGTGGATGCTCCTTGGGGAACACCTTTACTTACTGGTCGTGATGTGGATGTGAACTGGTCGAGTTGCACGATCGATTTTCTGACCGATTAGAGACAAAGGATGAGTTCCAAGAAAGGGCTGTGCTTTTGATTTCTAGTGTTTATAGTCTGTCTAGTAGGATGGAGTGATCAATGGTATCAAAGGCTGCAGAGAGGTCTAGAAGGATGAGAACTGCACAGCCGTCTGCGTCGGCTGTTCTTTTTAGGTCGTCCCAGATAGAGACTCAGGAAGATTTTGTTCCCTTTAACGGTCTGAAACCTGATTGCGCTGGGTCAAGGAGGTTGTTGGCTTCGGCAAAGTGCCCAAGTTGTTTGTATGCCGCGTGGTCCGTCAGTTTGGTGATGAAACGCGTATTGGAGGTCAGTAGTTTTGGGGGAGGAGTGGATTGAGAGTCGGCTTTTTGAGAATGGGTTTGATGTAGGATTTTTGTAGTGCTTTTGGGAAATATCCTGATGTGAGTGAGTGATTAAGGATTGTGCGTGTGATGTTACCTGCACAGGTGGAGGTTAGTATTTTTTTGAGCATTGGGAGTGGGCATGGGTCTTCAGGGGAGCCTGACGGGCGGCTGACTGCTACAAGCGAGAGGAATTCTTGGTGTGTGATGGAAGAGAACAAGTCAAGAGAATGTGTCTGTGGGGGGTTTTGGGGGGAGGTATGTGGGCAAGTGGGAGGCGGCGGTAAATGTTTTAGTTTAGCGATGATGGCAGAGTTTCTTTCGTTCGTGGCATTGTGGAAGTAGAGTGAGAGGGTGTTGCATAAGGCTTGGGAGCTTGGAGTGGGCAAACGCGAGCATGCAGGGGATTTGAATTCTGCTATGATTCTATGTAGTTCCTTACTCGGGTTGCAAGCATTTTGGATTCGGTTCTCATAGAATGTTTTCTTGCTGTTTTTGATTTCTGATCTGTATATTCTGGTTGTCCTTGCTAGCGCGGTTTTATTCTGAGCTGGCGGGTCGGCTCTCCAAGCCTGTTCCAGACGGTGCTTGAGAGTTTTGAGTGGTTTGAGATTGGGGTGAACCACCTCAGAGTGGTCCGGATCTCCAGGAGGTACATTTTGATGGGGTGAGGTGCGTGAGGGCATCTGTAAGCCAGAGGTCGAAGGATTCTATTGTTGGAGGTCCTTCCAGGAGGAAGTGAGTTGAGGGAGTTGCGGAGTGAGACCTCTAGATCTGGGGTGATTACCACTTTGTTCCATAGTGGGAATGTAGATGGGGCGGGGGGTGTAGCGGTGGTCGTGTGGGACCTTGACCGCTGGCCGCAGTGCTCCAAGGTATGAGGAAATACAGTGCTGAGTGATTAGTCCACGATAGGTGATGCGGGGCTGGGTAGATCTGTTTGTGGTGCTGAATTTTGCGTCAAGGGTGTGACCTCTCATATGGGTGGGAGGGGAGGTGTGGTGTTTCAGGTTGAGTGGTTCTAGAATGTCTGTGAGCGACCTGGTCATAGAATTTGACAGGGAATCGAACCATATGTTGAAATGCCCTAGGATGGTGAGAGTTGGGTGTAGGATGAGGTTGGCGGCGAGTGCTTCACCAAATGTGTCTGCAAAGTTTTTGTTATATCCGAGGGGTCTGTAGATGAGTAGGAAGCTGTCTGAGGTGGAGGGTGCGAGTTGGAGTTTTACCAGGAGGGATTCGTAATCTGTGGTGCTGGTGGAGGTGTCCGTGGTTATTAGCTTGAATTGGTCTTTGTCTCTTATTGCAATCCCCCTCCCCCTCGTGATCAGTTCCGGATGGTGAGAATGTAGCCAGGTGGGAAGGGCTCATGCGCAAGGTTTTTGTAGTCATCAGAGAACCAAGTCTCAGTAATTAATAGGATGTCTGGGTTTTCGTCTGTGATGAGGTCATAGATGTGGAGTTTATTTTTGGAAACTGACCTGGCGTTGATGAGGGTGCAGGATATTTGGTGGGATGCTCTTGTGGGTAATGGGTGCGTAGGGCTGTTGGGATCAGCTGTGTCTGATATGTGGTCTGTCATTGCAGGGGTAGTGACAAGGAGAGAGGGGGAGTGTGGAGATGAGGGGACAACTGGAGTGTGGGGAGAGGACTGGGTTAGGTGTGGGCGGTGAGGTTTCGCTCCTATACTGCAGTGGTTGTGAGCTGTGTCAGAGGATGGGTGACGCTAGGGGGGCATTAGATGCATGTGGTCTTGTCCTTTCCTTGCAATATGAGCGGTCATGGGTGTGTGGGTGAGAGTGGGAGGTGCTCTGCTGTTTCAGGTTTTAGCTAGAGCTGCTCTTGCTGCTTGAAGCCTGGGGAAGCAGGAGTTGTGGGTGTTGCCTAGTTGATTGCGGACAGTGTGAGTGGGAGGTGTCGCTGGGTGGTTGCTGGCCGGGTTGGAGCGCGATGGGCATAATAGGTGCCTCGCTGCATCCTCCGGTGTGTTCTGGGGGACAAGGTTATGTAATCCCTCTCTCCATCTTGCCGCTCTTAGTTGCGCAGAGCAGGATCTACGGGTAGGGGAGAGTGGGACAGGTTGAGGAGGGTTGGTGTGTTGAGAGCCGGGGGGGAGGAGGGAGAGGGTTGCGTGCTGAGGGTGTGCAGTGGAAAGGGGGTGGGCTGTGTGATGGCAGGGTTAGGGAATTACTGTTGTGGTTGTCATTGAGCCTACTGGTGCACAAGCATGCTGCTCTGCTTTGGCCGGTGTGTGGCATGGTAGCTATTGCGCGGATGAGGCTAGGTTTCACTGAGTGCTACAATCTGGGTGTGGGTAGCAGACTCCTATGATGGAACGCTTCTCAATATGGGGGTCCTGTAAAGTGGGAGAGAGGCTTATTGATCACAGTGCAGTTTCGCTAGAGGCGAAAGCTGGAGAGTTATGTGGGAAAGCGCACCTGGATTTTGAAAACCTGTACAGTAGGAGAGACCTAGGTTTCACAATGCAGTTTAAATACTGGAAAAAACACACCTATGTTTGAGAGTCCTGTATAGTGGGAGAGAGGCCTAGGTTTCACAATGCAGTTTACATATGGGCAGTAACCATAGTGTTATCCCAGTGTGGCACAGGCTACAATTCAGCAGTACTATCCAAGTGTGGCACTCTCTAAATGCAACGCATGGCCCCGTCACCAAGTCTCTAAGGGTACGGCGCACGCCAATAATCACAGCACTATTCCAGCGTGGCACAGGCTAATAATCACAGTATTATTCTAGTGTAGGTAAATTTGCTATGTGGCAGGGTGTTCAGGGTAGAGTGATGGCTCTATTCCTCACTGAGGCCACACCTACCGTACTAGTCACTGCTGATTGACTGCTGGCCACTGGCTTCCCCTTCATACACATGCAGAGACAACCTGGAGTCGCCCTTTGCCTGGGGGCCCTTAGCTGCAGGGACTGCACGGGCAGAGGGCTGTCCTGGGGGGGGGGGGCTGTTAGATGCAGGAGTTAGCCAATCATGGGAGGTGGGCGGGCTGGGAGGCGGGAGGTGGGTTGTGAGGGAAGTGAAACGGGCCTGGGGAGGATAGTGGGAACAGGGATACAGTTGGGCTGGGGAAATTTAGAAATAAATTTAAAGCGGGCCCAAAATGGTCCGGGGATACACAGATCTACTATTATTATTCAACAGTTTTAGCACACTATAATATACAACCCACCCTGTAAAGGAATGCAGAGGACGGACAGTTTCAAGAAGGAAAAGGGATGTATTGTGGATACTGACAGGAGGGTAGTCGGTAAAGTAATCAATTGCAATAGTTCAAGGATACTTGGTTTCAGCACAAAGGGAGCAGTGGGTCGTAAAATGTCACTAGGGGCCTTCAGAGACAGACCAAGGGGACAGAACTACAATGTACCTTGTGCTTGTAGAAGTTCTTGGTGCTCAACATTGTAGAGTCTCTTTAAGGGTGCTTTGCAGCTTCTGCGACAGAGTTCAAGATGGGAGACAGCTGCGGGTATCATGCGGCAGGCAGTTCGGCGAGCAAGGCTGGACGGACGACTGCAGGCTGGCCTACTTGGCGGCTTGGGGTCAGGAATCATCTCAGTGCTGGTCGTGGGTCTGAAGCACTGGTCGAGGTGTCTCAGAAACAACAACAGTCAGCGGTACAGTCAGTTGCAGCTCGAGGGGGTCAACTGGCTTAACAATGTCCTTTAAGGCGGACGCTGGTTGATGCTTGTCGATGCACCTCCTCCTAGCTTCTTCACTGGTATCGTGTCATCCTTCAAGGCGGACAGCCCATAGCGGAAGAGAGTGTTGCAGACAAAGCCCTTGTCCTTGGTTTGGTTCTGCGACTCTCTGGCACTTCCCACCTAGGAAGCATGCTTGCAGAGCCTAGCAGGGCACGCTGTGTGCTGGCTGGGTATCGGTTCTGTAGCTGTTGGAGGGTCTTCTGGATTCAGTATCTTCCTCTGTTCCCTAGGTGATGTTTAGGAGAGGGATCTTGCTTGGAAATCCTGGCCTTCCTTCACTGGCAGAAGCTTTAAGGCAGACTGTACTGTCAACCAGGGTCCAAATGAGTTCTTGTTACTCCTTGCAAAGTCTTCAGATGAGCGGCCCAAAAGAGGGACTCAGCCCTCTTTTGAAACCAAATGGGCCACAGTGATTGGTGTAGGATAAGCTTACCTTAATGAACCAATCCCGGGTCCCTACCAACAATCTCCTGTATGCATCAGGTCATATCAAGAGTGCTTTGCAACATAAAAGGTAAAGGGGTGAAAACATGTAATACTAAGTCACACCCATCTTCCTGTATGTTGTGTCTCAAAGAGTCTCTCTGGTTAATTGAGCTCTCTAATTCATGATTAAACCGGCAGGTCTCCCTCAAAGCTGTGGCGAGAACAGACTTTCTGTCTCCATGAAATCACATACTCCTGCCCTCTGAATGAGGTCCCCCTGCAGGGGTTGCCTACTGTAAACACATGTCCCAGACATGGCAGCTTACTGTAAATTATACTTTAGGGCGGGAGCTGGTTTCAGGTTGACACAATGCATATGAAAGGGGTGTTGGGGTTTCCTGCTCCTTTGTGTTATCCTCTGAAGCCAGGCCCCATGTGTACTCTATTTGTATTTTAATTATGTTAATTGCTGCCACCACCTGCAGAGGGTGAACAAACGGACATGGCAGATCCGTGGAGCCTTTGATAGTTAATTAGACTAGCCATGGCAGGAGGAAGGTTTTGGACCCTCCCCCTTCTGAGATGCATTGTGTATTCCACCTATACAAAAAAGGGGGTACCTGACCTAAAATCCCTGGTCCTTCAGGTAAAGTAGACAGCAAAAAACATAAAGTGGACCAGTGGATAAGGGATGACACGACTCACTATCTCAATAAATTCAATGCATTCTACTAATTTTATTCAATAAATCCAATATAAAAATAATGATACATTGTATGTTAAACAAATCGAAAAATTCCAGTTGCTCATCATCACAATTCTGCAAACACTCTGTCCCTCATTCATACAACCTCTCATAAAACCTCAACGGATTATTATTTTTTAGTGTAACTGCTGTTACATGTTACACTTTTATTCAACAAGTACTTTTCTAACATATATTTCTGACCCTGTCCTTGGTAACTGTGTCATATACAGTTTGTTGTGATTCACAGTTCATGTAGTCGACACATGTTTCTGTCACAGGACACTCAATAACGTCCGATAGATGTCTCGCCTCTTATGGACTGAGTAAGCCAAATCGAATCTATAAAAAACATACAACAATAAAACCTATCAAGGTCTAGTGTCATCCCAATTTCTTTTTATCGTGACTATTACAGTCATATATGCAATTCTTCCAAATAGATGCAGCACATCTTACTCACCCCCGTATTTCAACTTCGGAGATGTAGAAAGATGTAATGGATTAGATTACTCACTGGTACCTAGTATCCTATTTAGGCAGGTCCTCTGAGATACAATGACATAGGGAGAACCAATTTGTTTCCCATCCTGTTCATAATTGCGGCCTATGTTAGTAACCATGCCCAAAGTATACGTTTATGCTTGCACATCCCCATCAGACGTCCGGGATCTGTCCCAAAGTGGCATGCACTCTAGATGTTTATGTTCCAACAACCTTCTATGCCAGATATGCAACCTCTGCCACTGTACTCTGGAATCATAAGAGAACCATATTTATCTCTATATTTTTATCTTCTTACCAAAACAGATTTTACAATACCTTTAAGATATATATATTTCTCATAAGGACTTATCCCCCACGGGACACAGACGAGTTGGTAGTTCGTGCACCAATATGTTTCCTATATGCACTGTGATTGCTTCATACAATGGAGTATTTACGCTCTCCTTCTTCAAATAAATTCTGGCTTCGGATTTCTAAAAATGGACAGGATACTATCACAATCACAAACTCGTAAATAGAGCTGTCTTGTTTAAATACATTAATCCATCCAACTTCTAAACTCAGTGCTACATCCAAGCTCATATACTAAATGTAACCATATATACTGTATGTGCATTGCCCAGCAAATCTAAGCCAGATTGCTTTATAAATTCGACCCCAGTCAGAACCAAGTATCACCCACGCACCTCGCATATGTGAAATGCAGTCACACAACCTTGCATATGTCTATTCATCTCCTAGTCAGAGTTACCACTGACCCGAATCACAATAACTTCAATTTCTCCGTAAGCACCTCCATGCGGTTATGTTTGTTTCTCCATCCACTTTCGATTCGTCGAAATGAAGAAAGGACTCATACTGACCTCTTTTAGCCGGCGCTGTAGTCATAGAACGTGAACTATCCAAATTCGAGACCAGCCCCAGATGAACGTATCTGTTTCGCCCACCCTACTCCGATGGCATGTCCGCACTCCACATGACGGTGAATGTGCACCACTCTATCTGATATCAGTTTTTCATTGTTTATCTGATTTTTTCATAACTAAAAAAACTTCTGTTCCGCCCTTCTTTCAACTATGGCCATAGTCATAGAAAGTGGACTATTGCGCACGTCCCAGGGAGAAACCTAAATATATCTCCATATGTGACCCGCTATACTAGTACTGCATGGCCACAAAGGCAATCCTTTACATAGAGACAGATCCTAGGCCCGCCCTCACACATAAATAATGTAGGCCATATCCTAGTGCTATTTTCATTAACAACTCTCATCACACATGGAAACATATAAGATATTAAATGTGTCCATTCCCCAATTAGAACACATTATATGCAAATGTTCTCATAATGTGTAAAATTCAGTACTGACTACTCGTGGTTTTACACCAATCTCATCTCACTCGATTGGTCAAACGACAATACATCACCACAGTGTGTTATACCTAAACTGGTACATATATACAGATGCATATATCCTATACGTGGTATTGTATATTCATTTCCCATTTAACAGATAGCACAACCATGATAATGCCCAACCACATAACTCTAGTTAGACTATACACATGGACAGAAGATATTCATGTCATCTAGACCTCTGCCACTAATAATAGCCTGACTTCTTCGTCACTAGGGCATACCATTCTACTGAAACGTTCAGGCCTTGTCGTACTGTATCCAGGGTATAAATCCAACGCTGTTCAATGCGATGGAGTATGTTACCCATATCACCTCCCCTCATGTTGGTTTTCACTGATTGGAGCACAAACCATTTCAGGTCTGTATCCTTATCCTTAAATTTTGTAAAATGTTCCACCAATGGCTTGTCTGCAACCTTATTACATATACAACTCCTATGCTCAGATATATGTTTCCTTATTTCTCTAGTTGTTTTGCCAATGTATAGGAGTTGACAGGGACATACGGTTACATAAATGACATTTTTGCTGAGACAATTTGTATGATGTTTTAATTTCCATATCATAGTCCCATGCCAACATTCATGTTTTTTTTCTGTAAGTGGACAGGCCACACAGTTTCTACACTTATAGTGTCCAGTAATAGGGGGAGGTCCGCACTGGTTAAGGACCGAATCTTATTTATTACCTTCCCTATAGGTGTGTACTAGCTTCTGTCTTAATGTTCACCTTTAAAAGGAACCAGAACCTGTTTTTTTAACCAGAGACCCAGGCTGCTTCACCAAATTCCAGTGTTTATTGATGATCTTCTTAATATCAGCACTGATTGGGTTGAAGGTTGTAACACAGACTAATCGGTCATTTTCCCGTTTCTCTCGGGTAGTCAGACATATTTCTCTTGCCGTATTTTCTGCTCTTTTCAAATGGTCTGTCACAAGTTTTTCTGGGTATCCTCTCTCCCCTAGCCTTCCTTTCAGGTGTTCAGCATGTATGTTGAATTCCTCTCTTTCTGTACAATTGCGCCAAATGCGCAAAAACTGGCCATATGGTAAGTTCTGGCACAAACACACAGGATGAAGACTGGAAAAGTGTAAAAGGGAATTTCTATCTGTAGGCTTCTTGAATAGAGTGGTAATCAACTTATCCCTGGATTTTTTTTATCATCGGGTCAAGGAAACTCACCTGTTGGTGACTATATTCCATAGTAAACTTGATGATATTGTCACAAGTATTAAGCCATTTATGGAAATCAATGAGCGATGTCACCGGACACCTCCATATGAGGAAAACATCATCTATGTACCGCCGCCACACCCAAAGGTGTGTGCGGAGTACCAGATGTTGTTCAAGGAGATGGATAATTTCCAGGATATATTTGTCCTCAAAATTTAGCGATATACAAATATTCCACATCGGGGGCAAAAGTTGCCCCCATGCTTACCCCCTTTTATACAGTTGGTTTTTATAGAGGAAAATGTTTTCCGTCATGGCCAGTCGGATACATTCATGAACAAACCCAGTGGGAGGCAAATGGGGTCTGGTACGTTTGTCAAGGTATCCCCCTAAAACGTGTAAACACTCCATCTGAGGAATCGCCGTATACTGGGATTCTACATCCATAGTCACTAATATATCTTCCTCATTGATGTCAATATCATGAACGATCTTAATCATATTGGTGGAATACTTTACAAACTAGGGCATCTGTATCACATAAGGTTTAAGGAAAAATTCTGAGTACACAGACAGTGGTTCGAGGAGTGAATCTATGTGCTTGACGCAGAGCCACCATTTCAGCCCTGCGCGCCCTGTCAGATGCCGCCATGCCCAGCCGGAGTGAGCGGCACGTGGACTGCGTAGTCTGCTGCTGGAGATCCACTTGCCTTACAGAGGGGAGGATGGAATGGGCCACACTTTCCATACCTTGGCAATCATCTCAACTGCTCCCCCCTGTTGCTGTGCTATGGCAATCATGGCACGCTCCCACTCAGTTGACCCCGGTGGCACACGGCCACTTTGTTGCCGGACACCACACCTGCTGGGCCCAAGGAGCCCTGGTCCTTGCTGGGTTGGTGCCGCCCACGGCTGCAGGACTGCATCCCTCCGTTGACCTGATGTCCCAGGAACATGGCCAACTGGTGTTGAGTGTGACCGTGCACCCGTAACCACCACAGGCGGACATTCCAACACTACCTGGCCCCCTACTGCAAGTGTCGCGGACAGAAGATCATGGAAGACAGGATCACTTACCGGCGATGACACGTCGTGATGCAGATCCGGCTCAACGTAGTGGTCAGAGGATACATCAGAGCCTGACTCCGAGTCAGCTCTGGACACGATGGCCTGGAGCATCAGTGGGTTCTCGTGGGCTGCCACCCCACGACCACCACTGGTGCCTAGTTAGTGATGTGAACTGACCACCGTGTCTGGGATGACATCTTCATCCTCTGCTGCCAGTGCGTCATCACCTGCAACATAAACAAAAGAAACATGAACACGAATGTCAGTAGCACATACCACACACATAAAGATCACAACATTGACAGCCAACTAATGAAGCAGCCATGTCGCAAGCAACTCAAACCCCAACATGCATCCTGTGGCATTGCAATGCAAGGGTATCCCAAAAGCAGAAAAGGATGTGTGCAAAATGTGAAGGCAACACATGTATTGCATGTTGCACATCACCTGCATCAGACACAACCTCTAGCAGGCACATATCCAAAGCAGAAATGAGAGATGGCAACAAAGAGATGGCACGTAGCATAAGCATGGGGCAACACACAAATAGCCATTGCTGGCAATTAAACCAAACATACCATGACACATGTAACATGCATGTTCATGTGCAGCACTCAACTACCATCAACTATGCAGAGTACATGTGTCACAGGAGGCACCTACGCTAGTGCGTTTCTGTACAGTGAAAGGAGGGACATGGGTACATACATGGCCGGTCACTATCACACAGCAGCATTGTGTTGGCAAGTTGAAGGTCTGAACTTGGCACCGGATTGGGTATGTGCGGTGCAGTGCATGTGTAGCCCCTCAACTTCCAACATCAACACGTACATAGTGATGTCAATCTCCAAACATGATGGCATTGTAAGGGCAATTGCAGCCATCATGTGCAAATGGCATGACCATGTAGCATGGATACCGTGAACACCCACCCTCTGGGCAATAGCAGGGAGGTACTGCATGGCAATGAAAGGTTCCCCACAGAACTGTGCATTGGCAGACAGTGTTGGCATGCATCTATTGCATGTCATCAGTCAAATGTCACTACAGCCGATGAGAAGTGGACATGATGCAGGACAGATGAGGAACCATCAATAGTACACCCATGCATGCAGAAGACACAACACCAGTTGAAAAGAGGCAGTGGGCCTGTAACAGGGGGAGCCATGCGCATGACACAGATGTGGACACCCTAAAGTCGTGCATGATGACACAGACCCACAGTGAGCATGAAATGGCTGTCCAAATAACATGACACTTGGATCATCCTGGAGACATACTACAATGAGCAGGCGGTCAAGGACACTTGGGGGCATACATGGAATGCACATGGAACATGAATGTGCACACAAGTGCATGGGGAGCCACTGCCACCAGCACAGTCAGAGTGAGACACACTGCACCAAGGACAAAGGATGTATATGACATGATATGACATCTCATCAAGATTGCACTCGTACACAAGTAGCTCAGAGCGCAAACAAGCAAAGGGAGGGGAACAAGGGAGAATAAGGAAATCAAAACAACTATCATACTGGGCCCAGTGACATTGAGAACATGGAAGTGCATGGGGAAGGGATAAAGGGTTGAAGACCCTGGAAGGGGGAGAAGTGGAACGTGCCAAACAGAGACCACCAAAGAAGTAAAATTAAGTCCAATGATAGAATAGGCATTCAAAGGTGGTAGTGCAGCCAGCAAGTGGCAAGTGCAAGATCATTTGGATAGGGCAAATCTGATGAGTGCAGAAGAAGAGTGGGGGCCTGTATGGGTACACGTACAGGACCCATTGCAATGGGAGGTCTGGAGGCAGTGCAGCAGGGAGACAGGGTGAGCAGGTACCTGGGCCCGAAGGACAGAGGGTGTGCAGGTGCACAGTGCCAACAGAGGAAACTGTTCAGCTGGAGAGAAGAGGGGCTAATGCAGGAGCAAATAGGAAGGCCTTGAGGTGCTTCCGGAAGCAGAGATGTTTCTCCTCAAGATTCAACGTGGCTGGTAGGCTGTTCCAAAGGGAGCTCCCAGCCATAGACACAGATCTGCCCCAATTTTATTTCTTCAATTAACAACTGACCCGGAGGGAGTGTAAGGACTCAAGAGGGGAGGTATTAGCAGAGGGATAGTTGAAGGTATTTTGGACCCAGGCCCCAAAAATCCTTGTGCACAAAGCAGAGGGTCTGAAGTAACATCATTGCATCCACTGGTAGCCAATGAAGGGATTTCAGAGCTAGAAAGATAGGATCCCAGGGCTTGAGGCCAAGGACAAGTCTCGCAGTCCTGTACTGGATTAGTGCTAGAGGGCGGAGTGTGGAGGCAGGTAGAATATTGAAAGAGCCTGTCACAGTAGTCCAACCTTGAGACAACCAGAGCTTGAGAGACTGTGAGCATGTAGTTGAACGATAGGAAAGGCACAGTACCCCTGAGGAGGTTGAGCAAGAAGTTAATATATCTCAAGAAACGTCAGAAATGTGTGTGGAAAAGGAATGTGTGGAGTCAAAGGTGACCCCGAAGTTTTTGGCCTTGCAGGTAGAGGTAGAAGGAGGGCCAATTGGGGCTGGCCAGAGAGTGAGGGGAAAGGATGGCGAAGGTGTACCGATGAGGAGGATGTCAGTCTTGCTGGCGTTTAGATAGAGATTGTTGGCAGTACACCAATTTTAAATGTCAATGAGGCTATCAGAAATGAGGGAGGAGAAGAGGTGGCCAAGGGCAGCCTGGAAATGAGTCGAGTGTCATCAGCATAGCACTGGAAGTCGTAGCAGAAAATGAAAATGCAGTAGGCGAGAGCTGCCGGGTGCTGTTTGTAAAGTCAGGCCAAGAGGTCAGACCCCTGGTGAACACCACAGGCAGAGAGGGAGATTGATGAAAGGAAGGAGCCAAGTTGTAGCTGAGAGGGTCACACACCCCAAAAACACATGTCATTGAGTAACACGCATCAATACTCACCGGATGATGCATCATAATCCATCCTCTCTCCCACTCCACAGATTTGTTCTTCCTGGATGAACTCTGCAGCGATCTCCTCATGCTGAGTGAGTTCATCCTCCTTTGGTGGTGGCCCACCACCAGTCAACAGAGACATGGAATAATTGGAGGCACACTTTTGTTTTGCACTGCGTCGGAGGACATTCCAACGCTTGTAGTAGTCCTGAGCCGTGCGCACCTGGAATCCCATGGCTGTATCACCATCCACAGCATGCTGCCAGTGGACCCAACGCTGGTGATGCGTTGTATGGCACTGTGGGCCCACAAGCATATTGCGTTGGTGTGCCGACACGTAGTCCACAAGGAAGTCCAGTTCCTGCTTGTTGAAAGGCTTCTTCCTCGACGTGCCGGAGGCCAGAGCCATGTCTGGGGTCCCAGCTTCCTGCGCAGGAGCACGCTTCCTCCTTTTGGGCGGTGGTACTGACCCCGAGTGGCCAATGTGGCCCTGATCAGTGGGGGGGAGTGGCGCTGGTGGACTGGACCAAGGCAGTGGGTGTTGGAATGAGGACAGAAGGTCTGGCTTGGGTCTGACTCACTGCCGGGGTGGTGTTGGCTGCATCTGCCCATGCAGTTACCACCACCCGGCTGCTTGGGGCAGCAGATGTCATAACTCCCCCAGATACGTGTGCCCCAGTCACAGCTACACTGGACCCACGTGACCTGCACCTCCGGACAAGATGAAAATCGTCCTGTGAGTCCTCGTTACGCAACGCAACATGCGCTGCCCAACCCCAAGCCCGGGTGGTGGTGCCCACAGGTGCACCTGCAGCTACCACCACCGGTGGGCCAGTGACAGCAGATGTAAGTTGCGGTTGGGTCATATGGGCGCCAGGTTGTGATGCAACAGCTGCATCACCAGGAGCCACAGGGGGTGGTGGCATGTCTGCACCAGCACGTGGCTGGGCATCCTGTCCCAGTGGGGCACCCCTGACTCTTCCCCCTCTGTAGCCACCCTGGACTCCCTGTCCCCCCTGGTCTCTGCGCCCACGTGCCCGACCACGCACACCCCTGGGAGGACACCCAGCTTTGCCCCCCTTACCCTTTGGTGGCCTCCCAACCATGGCACAGATGGTAAATAGCCGATGGGAGGTGCACTCAACAATTGTCCTGGGCAATTGGGTAGAAGGGGGCAGGGTATGGATGTAATGGGTACCGCTGTGCTCCTGCAAGGCGATCTGTGACCCCTGGGGGTAAATGACGGGTCAGGCAATGCTCAGGCCCCCCCAAAAAAAGTAAAAATAAAAAATGTAAAAAGAAAATAACAAATTTAACAAAAAATGAAAACAAAAAATAGTAAAAATACAAAAGAAAAATGTGCACGCGACCCCGGTAGCCTACGTGCGTGGGTTTAACCTCCAGCAGTACGGCGTGGCACCCAGGGACACAAAAAACACATACGCGTGGAACACGTGGGCTACTATGACCTCAAACGGTACGCGATGCACAGGTGGAACTACAGTGGGAAAAATAGCGTGCGCGACTCACCGCCTGCCTTGCTTGGAAAAGAAAAAGAAAAACGCAAGCGCTTGTGCGCATAGGCAACACCCCGCAGAAAGAAGAGGTACGAACTTAAAACGCTGTGAAGTAATCGCGTATGATTCCAGAAGAGTAAACGCACACGTCAGTCTCCACGAACAGCACGTACAGTGGACTGCTGGCCTGCGCTCACCTTTAACCCGTGCTGAAGGCAATGCCCGTGCACAAGGCAACGCCCACGTCACTGGTGTGCTTACCCGCTAAGGCCCTTTCCTTGAATTACACGCATTCACACGCGGACGTGCTGTTTTTGCATGTGCGGATGCACCCGTGCTCAGGGAAACGCCCACACGCGTAACGTCACTTACGCGCTAAGTCCCTTTCCTCGAATTACACTCTGACGTGCTGTTTTTTCACGTGCCAATTCACTCTGCATCAAGCTGGCCATGCGAGAACACACGGAAGACCACGCTCCTGCCAAGAAGGCCATTTTCCTGCCCCCCAGAGCCCTGGGGAGCCTCCTACAAGCCATCTGCTGCTGCCTGCCTGCTGCCAACAGTGCCCTGCCATTTGGTGCCTGCAATTCAGCCATCTGCAGGGGTCCAGTTGCTCTGACCACCCCTGCTGGAACAGAAGACTCCCGACTGGTGTTCCATCGCTCGATAGCCCAGCCCCAGGACCCAGTTGCCCACCCACACCTGCCTCGGGGGTTGCAATGTCTGAACTAACACCATCCGGCACCAGTGGCAACCCCCCAGCAGAGAGGCAGAGGGCTGACAGCTTCAGTGCAAATTAAGTTGGCATCCTGGTGGAGCAAGTCCTGGGGCATTACGATGCCCTCTTGACACCATTGCACGCCGACAAGGAAGGACGGAAGAGGATTTGAAAGGACATAGTGGGTACCATCAACGCGGAGGGGGTGGTAACCTGCGACATCAAACACGTCCAGAAGCGCTGGGAGGACTACAAGTCCATGACCCTCAAGAAGGCCCGGCACCTCTTGGAGGCAGCGGATGCAGTGGGGTGCCAGGGCCAGCTTACCACCCAGCAGATGAGGGTCCTGGAGCACATTCGCCCAGTGCTTCACCGCCAGATCCTCATGATGTAGGCCCGTCTGGAGCTGAGCGGTAAGTGCCCATCCCATTTAAAACGGTGCATGTTGCAGTGTGGTGGTAGTTAGCTGCTTGGCTGTATGTGTGACATGGGTCATGTATGGATGTTTGTGTGCAGGGACATGATGGTGCAGCATGTGAGTCCAGTCAGGCGTGACCCACATGGATGGTGTCTGTGTTACAATGCATAATGCGGAATGCACACATGAATGCATGCCTGTGTCTGTACTTGGACATGTTTGGGGTGTGAGAGATGGGTGTTGTTGTCATGGACATGCAAGGTGTACATGTCCGTGTGTCTGAATAGTGTGTGAGTGACTGGTAAACGCCATGGATGCATGACACATGTCCGTGACGATGTGTTGATTCACTGATACCGCCTAGTCATCCTTGTATCCACTGTGTCTGGGTGTATATGTGGCCAGATGCATGACCCTCCGGTGATGTGTGTGCGCATGTGATCAGCATGTCCCATGATGCATGTGAGTTTCAACTCACCATTGGATGTTTCTACGGTGCCTTGGACATGGATGCAAATGTTTGTTGCATGTGCCATGCCTGTTTCTGCATGTGTGTCGCCTGCACTGACCCATGTGTTGTGGAGGGACATGATGGAAGTAACGTTTGACAGTGGCACTCATGTGCTATTGCTTTGTGTCTAGGGGATGCTTGTGTTCAATGTCTCCCTTTACACAGTGGCGAGTGAAGAAGAGGGCGGAGACGGCGCTGTGGAGGAAAGTGGTAGGGGTGCCTCCACCGGACGGCGACGCAAGGCCCCGTCACCCTCCCAGGAAATTCCATCATCCAGGAGGGAGGGGACTGGTGGCGCGTCCGCCACTATGGCTGCAGTGGAAGGGGTGGGTGAGCCCCCACAGCGGCTTGCGACGGCGGAAGACGGTGCAGAGCCATCCAGGTTGGTGGTGTGTACGAGGAGGAAGAGGCCGCATCCAAGCTGCACATGGGGCCTGGTGGGGGTGGTACCACTGGTGCAAGTGGTGCAGTCCAGGAGCAGGGGCAGGAGGCAGCACAGGTCGCCGCAGAGGGGCCTGTGCATGTCACTGTCCCTGACACTGTGACTGCATCACCATGCACCAGCAGGGATGCGCCGTCCCAGGCCTGTCCGCAGGTAGGGGGAGGTCCATGTCATCTGGCACTCCTCTACCTGTGGACGTGGTGACCTGTGACAGGATCGAGTCCGTCCTCATTGGTGTCGCGTTGCGCACACGTGTAATTTGTGATGACGTGCGTACTACCTGGGGGACCACGCACGTCATCACGAAGAGACGTGTGCCAATGTGGCCAATTTGAGAGGTCTCGTGGTCGCGGGTTTTCTCCATGTGTCGCTCTGTCTTGCGGCCCTCTCCTCCTCTGTGCACACTATAAGCCAGTCGTTCTCCATGCTGTCTTCTGGCCCAGATGCCACCAGGGCTCCCTGTGGACCTGCCCCAACCAACACAGCCAGGCTGGTGGAGATCCCATCCCTGCCACACTCGGGAGTCAGAGCTCCAGCACAGGTGGTCACCCCAGCAACTGGACCCCTGGCAACGGACGATGTGCAGGCACATTCAAGCACGACACCTGCACGACGGCCCCGGGTGTTGGCATCTACCCGGAGGCAGTCGTGGTGGTTGTGGCAGGCAGCAGAAAGGCGGCGTCAGACTCGACGTAGGAGGCATGTGGCCTCGGGGCCATCAACATCATCGGGGCAGGCATCTGCCGAGGGAGGGCCAGGAGGACCCCGGAATGGGAGTGTCTTCCGTGTGGCAACGGTTGGGCTAGCAAATAGATGCTGAGAGGCGGCGGGTGCAGTGGGCACGGCTCAGGATGGGTAGGGGCGGAGAACTCCATGCACCGGGCTTTGAGGTGGGCCGAGGGCCTCGAGGAAACTCGCAGGGAGTTGAGGGATTCCATGGCTGCATCCCTGCGAGACCTCAAGGCCAGGGAACAGGCCCGCCTCCAGAACATCAACATGGATTTCGATGATGCCCTGGCCCGGAACATCGCTAAATGAGCCGTGGGACTGAGTCGGGGCCTGCTGGCAGGTGCCCGTCACTGGGAGTGGGGTGGAGGACACGAGTCGGGGCCTGCTGGCAGGTGCCTGTCACTGGGGGTGGGGTACATGAGTTGGGGCCTGCTGGCAGGTGCCCGTCACTTGGGGTGGGGTGGGGGACATGAGTCAGGGCCTGCTGGCAGTTGCCCGTCACTGGGGGAGGGGTGAGGTGGGGGACATGAGTCGGGGCCTGCTGGCAGGTGCCCATCACTGGGGGTGGGGACATGTGTTGGGGCTCACATGTGCATGGTGCCATGTGGGCTGCCTGCAGGGCATGCCCAGGAGTGATGGCTTGGCTGAGGGGCATGCCCAGGGGTGTAGGGTGGTCCGCTGTGGTGTGGGCTGCCTGTGGGGCATGGGGAGATCACACCCGGGAAGGCCCGCACTGCCAATTTGCGTGTAAAGCACACTCGCGTACCCCAGAATCCACGTACCCCGCTCGCGCCAGGCCAATCGCGTGTAAAGCGTACTCACGTACCCCCATATTCGCGCACCCGTATGGTGAGGAGCCACATTCACCCCCTGCAGGCAGCCCACACCATAGGGGATCCACCTACAACCCTGGACATGCCCCGCAGGCAGACCATCCAACCTCCCATTGCCCTGCAGACAGCCCATCCACCCTCCCCATGCCCCGCAGGCAGCCCATCCATCCTTCCCATGCCCCGCAGACAGCCCATCCACCCTCCCCATGCCACACAGGCAGCCCATCACCCCTGGACATGCCCTGCAGACAGGCCATCAACCCTCCCCATGACCCGCAGGCAGCCCATCCACCCTCCCCATGCTCCACAGGCAGCCCACACCACAGGGGGGACTTTTTCCACGCGATTTCGCTGGCACGAGCGGGTAGCGTATTCAGAGGGGTGCACGGGGAGTTTTACATGCGATTTTGCTGGTGCGAGCGGGTTACGGGTTTTCCGAGGGGTGCGTGGGGAGTTTTACACATGATTTTGCTGGCGCGTGAGGGCTGTGTGGCATTTTTGGTGCGTTTTCGTGGTTGGGGGCTGTATGCTGGTCCACTGGCCTTTGCGCCATGTAGGGGATTTGTGCAATGTTTTTGGCTCACGGGCGGGGTTGGGGGCGTAACTGGCACTGCTGCAGGGTCGCTGCGCCACGGCTGGTTATGGATGTAAGTATCCATGAATACGCTGTGCGTGAAAATGGGTTTTGGTGCACGCAGCTAGCGTAAGCTGGTGCACGCTCCCTCTCTGCGCTGCGCGTGCAATGCTTCTGCGCTAAAATCTATGAATTACCCCTATAATTTCTTATATGTTTCCATGTGCGATGAGAGTTGTTGATGAAAATAGCACTAGGATATGGTCTACATTATTTATGCGTGAGGGCGGCCTAGGGTCTGTCTCTATGTAAAGGATTGCCTTTGTGCCATACAGTACTATATACCGGGTCACATATGGAGATGTATTCAGGTTTCTCCCTGGGACGTGTACTATAGTCCACTTTCTATGACTATGGCCCTAGTTGAAAGAAGGGCAGAATGCATGTTTTTTTATTTATGAAAAAATCAGATAAACAATGAAAAACTGATATCATAGCGAGTGGTGCACATTCACTGCCATGTGGAGTGCGGACATGCCATCTGAGTAGGGTGGGTGAAACAGATACCTTCATCTGGGGCTGGTCTCGAATGTGGATAGTCCACTTTCTATGACTACAGCACCGGCTAAAAGAGGTCAGTATGAGTCCTTTCTTCATTTTGACGAATCGAAAGTGGATGGAGAAACAAACCTAACCGCATGGAGGGGCTTACGAAGAAATGGAAGTTATTGTGATTCGGGTCAGTGGTAAGTGTGACTAGGAGATCAATAGACATATGCGCAGTTGTGTGACTGCATTTCACATATGCAAGGTGCGCGGGTGATACTTGGTTCCGACTGGGGTAGAATTAATAAACCTATCTGGCTTAGATTTGCTGGACAATCCACATCCAGTATATATGGTTACATCTAGTATATGAGCGTGGATGTAGCACTGAGTTTAGAAGTTGGACGGATTAATGAATTTAAACAGGACAGCTCTATTTACGAGTTTGTAATTGTGATGGTATCCTGTCCATTTTTAGAAATCTGAAGCCAGAATTTATTTGAAGGAGAGCGTAAGTACTCTATTGTATGAAGCAATCACAGTGCATATAGGAAACATATTGGTGCACGAACTACCAACACGTCTGTGTCCCGCGGGGGGTAAGTCCTTATGAGAAATATATGTATCTTAAAGGTATTGTAAAATCTGTTTTGGTAAGAAGATAAAAATATAGAGATACATATGGTTCTCTTATGAATCTAGAGTTCAGTGGCAGAGGTTGAATATCTGAAGAAAAAGGACCTAGGCTGATTAGCCATCGGTGTGGGCCGCACACCTGTAATTACCACAAATGGTTAAATGTTTTGTATTATATTCTGTCAAAAAAGTAAGTGCAAACACAGTTCAAATAATGTTGAAGTAATTTTCTTTAATCCACTAAGTTGTGAATTGATAAATGCTTGTCGTTTGTGATATGCTGTTTTTAGGCAAACGAAAACCCTATGGCTAATGCATTTCGGAAATCTTAATTTCCTTCTTCAGAGCCGGGTAAATCTACACAGGATTACTCAAATTGTTCTTCCATAATCAAAAAAATCAAAAATTGCACATTCATGTTATAATAGACGTATTGCAAGATCATTTGGAAGACAGGGTACCCGCAGGGGACAAAAACGATTAACAGAAAACACATAAAGAGAGAGAGAAAAAACATATGTCACTAGTGACTTGTGTTAAAATACCTATAAGTTTTTGCAAGATCCATATTAAATTAATTTGTTGCACACTCTTAATGTAATGATGAAACATGTTACCCGTATTACAACAGCATAGAGAACTATATATCCCATCTTCTCTGTATTCTTAAGGTTCGTTATACATATTACCTAGTCCATCCGTATTAATTGGCGCTGCTGGTTAAACTAAACGTTATCAACTCTCACAGAGTATTGTGCTTATCTATACTTTCTTTTAGCGTGTGCGAGCACTAACCTGAAAGTGCTTCTGTGTCCCAGGCGCTATCCGCGCTGGTGAGCGTTGTCGGTTGCGTTCAATTAACGCTGTAAAAGGTGAAATAAAATAAGTTGAACGCGTGTTGTGGCGTGTTCGCAATGATAAAGAGCACTGCTGCTCTTGGTTAAATAGCAGCTTGTTATTTCTTTGTGCTTACCTTTGTACTTCCCTTAAGAGCTTTGCTATCGGTAAATGTAATCTTTCCGTGTCTTTCCTTCCGAGCTACTGCCTGTCTCGGCTGTCTCAGAAAAGTGAGCTGTTGTCTAGGCAACGTAGATAACCAAAATGGCCACTCGCAGTCGAGCAAGTCGGCCATGTTGGTGTGGGCATGTCAATGGTACCTAATGTGAATTACTGTGCTCTGTCTCTGCGATCTGCTAATCACTTGACCGATGGATGCTTGATAGCTTGAAGGCAGTTTGTTATTGTAAATAGTATGTGTACAGAATATTCTGCATTACTATCGGTAATTACGTTTCGAGGTACGTGTGTAATGCGTGTGAGCCTTTAGTGTGCACAATAAAGTTATGATATTGCATGGTTGGCTGGTCGGTACCTGTGCAAGTTAATGAGGCCCATAGATGTGTCTACCAGGCTAATGATATGTATAATGAAAGAAAAGAGTAAGCAACTGAATAATTCAATCTCTATCACTTTTGAAGATGTAAATATGTAGTACACTATTGAAGGCTTAGGTACTGAGCGCTCATACGGCCCGTGATTGACATAGTGAGATACCAGTCTATCTATGTGGATACATGGTACAGTGCTTGCAAAAACCTAATTAATTAATTAGGAGTGACAATATGTAATGCAGTTGAATGATGCTGGGCAACTTGCAAAGTAATTAAAGAAAGCAATTAAGGTTGAATTCATCATTAATTCCTCTCGGTGATAATGCTTCTAGTCGATCAATCCAGTATGCTTCTCTCTGCTGTCTCTTCTTTTTTATATCTCTAGAGGTGTTTTTGATTAGTTCTAGCACTTGGAATCTGAGTTGTGAGATGTTATGCTTTTTCTCGTTGAAATGTTTTGCCACTGCTGATTGCGTATACAAAATTTGTGTTCATTAATACGTATACGTAGTTTTTCGTCCTGTTTCACCAACATAGTATATGCCACAAGGGCAACGTATACAATATACGCAGTTTTCTGTGTTGCAGGTTGCTTGGCATTTTAATGTATTCTGTTCTCCTGTATAGGGATGTAGCACTATTCCTCCTTTTATTATGCTATTGCAATTCCCGCAGTTTAGGCACGGGTATGTACCGGTTCTTTTTGTCACAATGCTTTTTCTGGGTTTGTCTTCTCGTGTGTTAACAAGTAAGTCTCTCAGGTTGTTTGATCTCTGGTACGCAAATGTTGGGGGAGCAGAAAAAAGATCTTTGGTTCTTTCATCTTTCGTCAGTATTTGCCAATGTTTATTTATGCATCTCTTAATTTGTGTGCTCTGAGTAGAGAATCTTGATACATATACCAGTAATGGTGATGCTGGTTTGCATTTTGGCATGAGGGTGCGGCTCTTGTTTTTGTTGCTACCTTCTCTGTTGCTGTTAGTATATCCTCTTCATGGTATCCCCGATCTTCAAGCTTCTTGCTCAATCTGATTAACTCTTGTTCGAATTCACTTTGATCACTGATTATCCTTTTAAGACGTAGCATTTGTCCATAGGGCAAATCAGATCAATCAAATCAATCAATCAGAGGTTGATTATCTGGCATAGAATGTTGTTGGAACATATGCATGTAGAGTGCATGACTCTTTGGGACAGATCCTGGACGTCTGATGGGGATGTGTGAGTATAAACGTATACTTTGGGCATGGTTACTAACATAGGCCGTAATTATGAACAGGATGGGAAATGAATTGGTTCTCCCTATGTCATTGTATCTCACAGAACCTGCCTAAATTGGATACTAGGTACCAGTGAGTGATCTAATCCATTACATCTTTCTACATCTCCGAAGTTGACACACGGGGGTGAGTAAGATGTGCTGCATCTATTTGGAAGAATTGCATATATGACAGTAATAGGCACGATAAAAAGAAATTGATAGGTTTTATTGTTGTATGTTTTATAGAGTTTCGATTTGGCTTACTCCAGTTCATAAGAGGCGAGACATCGATCTTTTGCCTTACGTCGTGAGGAACGTCTTTGGAAGAAAGGGACGTTCTTGAGTGTACCATGACCGAAACACGTGTCGACTACATGAACTGTTTGTGAATCACAACAAACTGTATATGACACCGTTACCAAGGAAGGGTCAGAAATATATGTTAGAAAAGTACTTGTTGAATAAAAGTATAACATGTAACACCAGTTAAACTAAAAAATAATAAGACTTTGAGGTTTTATGAGTGGTTGTATGAATGAGGGACAGAGAGTGTTTGCAGAATTGTGAGATGAGAAGTAACTGGAATGTTTATATTTGTTTAACATACAATTCATCATTATTTTTATATTAGATTTATTGAATAAAATGTGTAGAATGTGTTGAATTTATTTAGATAGTGAGTCGTGTCATCCCCTATTCAATGGTCCACTTTATGTTTTTTATTGTGTATTCCACCTGTCAGATCCCAACTAAAGATGAAAGGGAGGACGGCACCTGTAGGCTGTGTCCACCCAGAGTACGAGCATAGGAAAATGTGTGCCGATTAGCCCCACACATTTTCCGTAGTTTGATCTACTATCATTCAATTTCATATAACATTTTAAAAAATCTCAAGCGAGCGCACACCCACCGTGCGGGTGGTCCATGTCCTCACAGGTATTCCTGATCCCGTCACAGTTGAACATATCTGACATTTCTACTTCTTCCACTTCTAGGTGCTTCTCCTTCCGGTTTCTTGCAGCCCGTGGGTCTTGCCCATTCTCTTTCCGGGGTGTTGTCCTCTTTTTGCGAAGAAGTCGTAGCCTCTGGTGGCTCATCTTCCGATTCTGCATTTGTATTACCCATATTATTTTCCCCTTCAGAGGGGTTAGGAAGCATGGCACTGCTGCTCTTTGTAAGAAATCGTTTTTCTGTTTTCCAAATGTCAGCTGCCTCAGGGGCCTTTATCTCCACCCTTTATTTGCAACCCGGGGGAGTCGAATATGATTTCCTCTTCCGGGTCTTGTTAGTCCCGTTTGGGCTTTCCTTATCTTTAGCCCTTGTGGACGTGCTGTCTTGCTTGCTTTTGGTGCATTTTCTCTTCTGGCCCACAATAGATTCCAGCATGGGTAGACTCTCTTTTATGGGCTTTACCCCTTCTGCCACTGCTTCAACCAACAAGCTTCCTAACATCTCCTTGAAGCTAAGAGCTGGGTCCTGTGCCTACTCCTCCTCACTCCATTCATATTCTGACATTTTGAATGTCAGGCTTCTGAATGCCAATACCTGAACAAGTAGGTTCAATCGTACGCCCACTGCTCTGTTGGTATGAATATACTTTGGTCTTACTACCATGTATTATAGTACAAGCAAAAATGTATTTTTCTTTTTTGGTTTTATTTTTTATATGTGGTTTGCACCACATTCGATTTTTCCAGTACTTGCTTTCAGTATTGATGTGCTGTTACACTTGGCGGCCCCACGGTGTAACCGTTACGTCTGCCTGCTCTTTTGGCTTGTAGCCATGTGTTCTGTTGAGCTGGTTAGTGCCGAGCTCTCACAGCTCACGCGACGTTCCTATTGCACTTGTGGACAGCACGATCGCAGCGTTTATTAATTTTCGGTGCTCGATCGGCACTGCGGGCATCCGTGTGTTCACCCGATGGCGGCCCAGATCTTAATGTGAAGCCGCCCATCCAAGGCAGGTGGATGCTGCTCCGGGTCCCACCGAGCTGAAGCGGGACCCCGGACGTGAGTGCAGCACAGGTCCTGTTCGGCTCTCCGCGGGGTGGAGCAGCCTACTCTGAAGAGCATCTCCTCTTCTGTAATGCGCGCGGTCGCCGCACTGCTAATCCTGCAATCCGCTCGAGTGAAACCGAATTAACAAAGCACTTGCGAGGTATCAATATCATTCACCTCCACTCTGCAAATATATGTACATACACAACCTTGAGTAAAATATATTTCGAAGGGATTGTGTCCTCCGACGTATTCCTTATCTATGATATTTGTATCTCCAGCTTGCTGGCCTCGGCAAAAAATGTTCCCAGTAGAGGGCGCTGTGCATCGATGTCTGTCGAGTAGGTGTTCCTCGACAGCCACCGTATCGACGCCGACGTCATCATGCCTATAAATGGCCACGCGCAGCGTCCGTTGCTCAGTTCCGTTTTTTACGCGCTTCGTGTGCCTTGGAATACCGTTGCTCAGTTCGTCAGTCGAAATATATTCATATTTCCTCGAGAAAACCGACTTGTACTCGATGGCTTCCTCCTCCGACCCGACGACTCCTTGGCCCGGTTTCAAAAAATGCAGAGACTGTGGGATGAAAATGTCGTTGACGGATCCTCACAGGATCTGTTTGTGGTGTCTGGGAATCGAACACCAGTGTTCGGAGTGTGAGGAATGCCTATCCATGACGGCGAAAGCCTTGAAGGAGCGTAAGGGGAAGCTCGAGAGAGGTAAGTCAGTTTTAACTTCCTTGAAAGTTTCCGCGGTAGTCGAGACATTCGTCTCCTCACCGTCGAAAGCATTCTCGGTCTAGGTCTCGAAGTGGCTCCCACCACTCGTCGAGGTCTAGACACTCGAAAAAGAGACGTAGAAGATCTCCTTTGTCGTCGTCTTCTAGTTCCCCTGAAAGAGTAAATTGCCCCACAAAACACAGCTCTCAGGCTGAGTGGGAGGAATTCAGAAAAAATATGCTAAGCGTCTTCGAGAAAGCGGCCTCGACCCCCTCGAAGTCACCTGAGGGTGATACCCCGGTTGAAAAGCCCAAAAAATCTAAACGCAGCGAGTCGAAGCACCCGGCGAAAGAGTCGACCCGAAAGCGCCATGAGCCATCGGGAAGTAAAGCATCTTCGCCGCCATCGTCGGAAAAGCCCCTTCGAAGCATATATCGGCGCCATCGACGCCGTTATCGAAGGGTTCTTCGACGCATCTGTCGATCGAGTCGACGTCGACGCCAACATCGACCCCGATAAAAGAAAAACCCACGGCTACTCCACAGCCAACGGTTACACCGAGAGCCTCCGACACGACGTCGAGAATGTCGTCGACATCCTCAAGCAGGATTCCGATCCTCTCGAGTTCTTCGAGGCCTCTTCCAGTTTTCTCGACGCCTTTGTCGGCGCCTTCGAGGATTTTTACATCGGCGTCAACGACATCGACCTTTTCAAGGCCACTGATGATGGCTCCCTCTGCTTTAGAGATGGGTTTTATACCATTTCACAGGCCAGAGCATCCCCCCCTTAACTTCAATTTATGAAGAAAGGGAAGATTCTGATCAAGAAAGGCCTTTTGGGCTGCAGAGGACCACATCACCTGAACCAGAGACTCTTGCCTCTGAGGAAAGAAGGTTGAAAGACCTTCAGGATGCATTACAGGAAGCAAGTGGCCTAGACACTTCCCCAGAAGTGGAATTTGTCAAACCAGACCCAGGGGAACATGCTAAAACCCCTTATAGAACCCTAATGTCAAGAATTATGGAGTTCATGGGTTGGTCTGCGCCTTCACCTGTTTTTCAACAGGATGACCTCACAGATATTCTGGATAAAGGTCCACAGGAGGATCCTGTGGTTCCCTTACATTCTGCTTTAGAAAGAAAGATTTTAATTAAGTGGGAAACTCCTGAAGTTGTCCCTGCGGTTAACAAGAAGTTGTCAGTGAAATATAGGGTATCTGCTGTTGACCCTGAATACCTATCTAAGCACCCTACTCCAGAGAGTCTGGTGGTCCAGGCTGCAACTTCATCAGGCAGTACATCTGCATACCCCACTGCTCCACAGGATAGGGATGATAAAAAATATGATGCCATGGCTAAGAAAGTCTTCTCGGCCTGTAGCATGGCTTTAAAATCTATTAATGCGACTTGTACGCTCGCTAGGTTCAGCCACACTCTTTGGGAGTGTGCTTCATCAGCGGCTGACTGCCTCCAGGAAGGAGAAGAAAGGGACGCATTTTTAAATATCATCAGAGATGGTAAAGATGCAATGTGTGAGTCCCTTCAAACTGGCATTGATTCTGCTGACAGTATCAGCAGGGCCATGGCGGCAAGTACCACAATCCGCAGGCATGCGTGGTTGAGAAAGTCCGGCTTTGCTTCTGACGTACAGGCCAGACTTTTAAATATGCCCTTTGACGGCTCTTCCCTGTTTGGTAAAAAGGCGGATGACAGTTTGGAAAAACTGCAAACATCTAAAGCAGCAGCCAAGTCACTAGGAGCTGCAATCTGCCAAACTAATTTTCGTCCCTCAGGATCCTATTGGAAAGGAAGGTCCTTTCGCTATTATTCCTCATATGGAAGAGGCAGAGGACGGCCGGCTCAAAGAGGCCAAGGAAAATGTACCCGTGGTGGACGGGGTAAAGGAAAGAAAGCCGCATCAGCAGGAGCAGGAGCCGCTTTACCTTCGGCAACTGCATCAGCCGCTCCCAAACCACTCTGAGGTCTCCCATCACAAGACACCTGTAGGGGGCAGGTTAACTCACCATCTGACGGAATGGCAGGCTATTACGTCAGATGCTTGGGCATTGGAGACAGTTGCCCAAGGTTACTGCCTGCCTTTTCTACGCATCCCTCAGAGCCATCCACCGGGGAACAGCTCTCTGAAAGTGCCGGATCCGCTCCTCTTGCAGGAAATTGTAGACCTGCTAGAGAAAGGTGCCATAGAACCGGTACCTGTAGCGGACAGGAACAAGGGCTGGTACTCCCCCCTACTTTCTCATACCAAAGAAAGACGGAGGACTGAGACCCATCCTGGACTTCCGAGAATTGAACAAGTTCCTCAGGAAGGACAAGTTCAAGATGGTAACTCTCTTTCAGATCCTTCAGGCCCTCCAGCTTCAGGACTGGTTGGTATCTCTGGACCTTCAGGATGCTTATTTCCATGTGCCAATCCATCCCAAGCACAGGAAGTACCTGAGGTTCGCAATTGGCAACTCTCATTATCAATTTCGAGTTCTGCCATTTGGGCTGACCTCCGCCCGAAGGTCTTCACCAAGCTAATGTCGGTTGTGGCTGCAAGTCTAAGGAGGGAAGGAATTCACATCTACCCCTACCTGGACGATTGGTTGATCAGAGCAGTCTCTTCGGAACAAGCTCGGATCCAACTAGATTATGTCTGCCACTTCCTTCACAAGCTGGGCTTCTCCCTCAATTTAAAGAAGTCACAGATGATACCATCACAAAGACTCCAGTTCATTGGAGCAGTCCTGGAACGTCCCTGGGAAAAGCCTCGCCACCAGAGGTGAGGGCTCAAGATATTCTGCAGATGGTCACCAGGGTTCAAAATGCCCAACGTCTCCCAGCCTATGACTTTTTGAGGTTGCTAGGCCTCATGGCATCCTGCATATCCCTTGTGCCAGAGGCTCGCCTGAGAATGAGATCCCTTCAGTGAGCACTGAGGACTCACTGGTCACAATTCTCAGGAAGGATGACAGATCTCCTCCGGATTCCGGACAAGGTAGCCCACGACCTTCAATGGTGGGCCTCTCCAGAGAACATCTTGAAAGGATAACTGTTTGGCAACCATGGCCGGAGATAACAGTAGTCACAGACGCCTCACTCACGGGGTGGGGAGCCCATGCCAACGACTTGACCATCAGCGGTCGTTGGTCTCCATCGGAGTCCAGACTACACATCAACCTGTTGGAGCTGAGAGCCGTCAGACTGGCACTGAAGGCTTTTCTGCCGTCTGTACGGGGGAGAAACGTCCTGATAATGACAGACAATACAGTGGCCATGCACTACCTCAACAAAAGAGGAGGCGTAGGGTCACTGCCACTGTGCAGAGAGGCGATGCAGCTCTGGTTTTGGGCAATTCAGGAAGGAATCTCTCTATCAGCAATTCACCTAGCCGGAGAGAAGAACTTGACAGCGGACGCTCTGAGCAGGCAGAACACAGTCTCCCACGAGTGGGAGATAGCTCAGGAAGTCCTTCAAGAGATCTTCGCCCTTTGGGGAACCCCTCAAGTGGATCTGTTCGCCACCAGTATCAACAGGAAGTGCGACAGATTTTGCTGAAGGGAATTTCCCCCGAGAGGAGCTCTAGGAGACGCGTTCGTAGTGGACTGGGAGTTCCCACTTCTGTACGCGTTTCCTCCGGTCCCTGTCATTCCTCAAATGATCAGGAGGTTGAGAAGGTTTCGGAAGACCATGATCCTAATTGCCCCGGATTGGGCCAGGAGAACGTGGTACCCAGACCTTCTGGACATGTCCATCCATCCTCCAATTCGTCTACCGTACAGAGAGGATCTTCTCTCGCAGAAGGGAGGTCAGGTTCTCCATCCAGCCATCAAGACCCTTAACTTTCACGCTTGGTATCTGAAAGGTTGAGGTAAAAGGATTGGGACCTTCCAGATGACGTCATGGAGGTGTTGCTTTCGGCCAGAAGGCCAGCAACTAAAACTCTATACCGCTGCCGTTGGAATACATTTTGCAGCTGGCGCAGAGAAAAGAATATCGAACCCTTTTCATGTGATACACCTGCGGTGTTATCCTTCTTACTTTATTTGGCAAATTCAGGCCTTCAAGTTGGCACTATTAAGGGCTATCTCGCATCGCTATCGATCTTTAAGCGCACTGCAGAGGAGCCATCGTATTTCAAAATTCCATTGGTAATACAATACCTGAAAGGTCTAACTAATGTTTACCCTCCAAGACCATTCCAAGTTCCCTTATGGGAATTAAATCTAGTTTTAAACTTCCTAAATGGTGCTCCTTTTGAACCACTCCACTCCTGTTCATTGAAGTTTCCCACCCTCAAAACTGTTTTATTGATAGCATTAACATCTGCTAGAAGGGTTAGCGAGTTACAAGCCCTATCTTGTAAACATCCTCATACAATTTTTCACAAGGACAGAGTCGTTCTACAGGTGAAGCCTAACTTCCTCCCAAAGGTAGTTTCTGAATTTCACATTACTCAGAAGATTACTTTACCTTCATTCTATCCTCCTCCCCATCCGAGGAAAGAGGAAGAGAGACTACACAGGCTGGACCCTAAGCGAGCCTTGAGTTTTTATATCAGTAGACTTGCTAAAATTAGACAAGCAGACCAACTCTTTGTAGGTTACGCAGGACATAAGTAGGGATTACCAATAACCAAACAAACGATCTCCAGATGGATTATTTTAGCCATTCTGGAATGCTACAAACTGGCAGGGAAAGAGCCCCCTCAAAATCTAAGGGCTCATTCGACCAGGGGTATCGCATCCTCCTCAGCTCTTCAAAGAAGGGTACCAATTAGAGACATATGTGCGGCTGCCACATGGTCGTCCGCACATACCTTTACCAAATTTTATAGCCTGGATTCCTCCTCTAGTCAAGAGACTAGATTTGGCAAAGCTGTGTTACACTCTGTTCATTCTTAAAGAGTAATATGGCCTCTCTTACTCCCGCCTCCAATCACATACCACTGCTATGGGAGTCTATCATAGATAAGGAATACGTCGGAGGACACAATCCCTTCGAAGAACAAGTTACTCCTTACCTGGTAACGTTCTTTCGATGGGATGTTCCTCCGACGTATTCCTTATCGCCCCTCCCAACCATCCCCGCAGTAACATTTCCCTTGTGGTTGCAGCTTACGCTCCTTCAAGGGTAGTAACCATTCATGCAATAACTACCTTACTCTACAAAACGGAACTGAGCAACGGATGCTGCACGTGGCCATTTATAGGCATGATGACGTCGGCGTCGATACGGTGGCTGTCGAGGAACACCTACTCGACGGACATGACGCACAGCGCCCTCTACTGGGAATTTTTTTTTCCGAGGCCAGCAAGCTGGAGATACAAATATCATAGATAAGGAATATGTCGGAGGAACATCCCATCGAAAGAACGTTACCAGGTAAGGAGTAACTTGTTCATCTTTGATATGCTGTATACATGCTGTACAGTAAGAATATATACTTACCATGCTGAAGAGCACGAAAAGAAGAGGTGGGGGAAAGGACAGAAAGTGGCTAAGAGCTAAGGACAGGAAGTGTTATGGGCTACAGAAAGCAGTGTGTTTAAAGGGAAATGTAGTTTAAAAAAAGAAAATGGAAAAAGTTAGTCATTTTCAGTTTATTTGTTGAAACTGCTGAAGAGTAGAATTAAAGAAGTTGAAGCATAATGCTCGCCTCCGTTCTTGACATAGAATTGGAGTTGGATTTTATGGCTTATTGAACTTTACTGAAAACGTTTGATTGGAATGAAGTTGTTAATTCTTGATTCAACTGCAAACATCATACTTATGAGAATATTCAAGCATTTGGTGCAAAACTATTAAGTGAATGTTTTGATTTTTTTTTTAACATACTATAGGGGTTGGCCCCAGGAACGTCATAGTGTTCCTTTGAACAGCAGGTGAGCCTGTGTCTCTATTTTGCGGTGTGATGGGGTGAGGCAGTGATGATGAGTGCAGGTTGGAAGCAGCTGTTACCAGTGTGGTGGTACAGATTCTCTGTGTTCAGGGGGAAAAAAAGGACACTGGGGTAGGTTATCCTGAAGGGAGGCCACAAGTTTGGAAGAGCTGCAGTGGATTTGGTGTGAGTGTTGGTAGAAGCACGGGAGGGTAGGAGTCTTTGGTTTGTATGCTAAGCCTTGGGCCGTCTGATAGGGAGTGAGTGCAGTGCAAACTGTTAAGAAATCATCAGTGTGGGTGTTATAGATCCTGTAAACATAGGGAAAAAGTGGAAAGATAGTGAAGGCCCCGGAAACACTGTCTTCGGGTGCAAAGGGGGGACATTCCTTGTTGGCAGTGGTTCTAGTCTGGTTTGCATGTTGTGGATAATTGGCTAAACTTTCAAATAAAGCTGTGACTTTGAGGTGTGCCTTGTTGATGGAATGTATAGTAGACCAGCTCCTATAGAAGTAAGTTGAAGAGCTAAGTCCTGAGCTGTTTCCTGAAAGTATGATGCTCCTCTTCCATGTGAAGTTGCTTGGGAAATGAGTTCCAGAGTTTGGTGGCCAGTAGTGAGGAAGAGGATTCACTATGCATTTCCCTGCTAAAGCTAGGAACTAGTACTGTATTGGTGTTATTGGACCTTAGAACCCTAAAAGGAGTGTAGTGGTGGAGCTTCCTTTTGAATGTTACAGGGCCATTTCCATGTGAAGCACGTTGGGCGATCAGAGGGTTGCAAGCGTTTTCTTTTCTTGACTGGGTGCCAATGAAGAATGCAGAGAACTGGGATTTGTGTGCAATTCTTTTCATTTTTAAGAGTAGTCTGACTGCTGCAGGTTGGATTCTCTGATCTTTTTGCATGAGATATTCTGGGAGGCCGAGATAGAGGCTGTTTGCATAGTCCAGTCTTGACCATGTGTAGTAATATCACAGCCATGGTCCTGTGCATAAAGTCAGATGGGGCATGATGCGTTGTAGAGTATGAAGTTGGAAAACCAACTTCTGACAATGGCTCTGACCTGTGGTTCCTTGTATTATGATTTCATGTTTGCGTATCTGTTCATGTGTCTAGATCTGAATTTTATTTAGGCAGCATTTTCTGCAAATGCTTCATCTTGTCCTATCAGCACATTGTGCATCATGAAACTGTGGGCTTGGGGATTTTCCTTCCACAGTAAAAGGGTGCTATTCGCGCTAGCATTCTGTGGATAATCGTGTGAAAGGTGCATGTACAGTCTGTGCCCCATCTGTGATCAACCCCTTTAATGTACTAGCTAAGAGGGTGGCTTTATTTTCTTACAAATACAGCACGCTCTGCCTGGGGATAAAGTTGCTGTGGGTTTTTAGTTGTGCCAACATTCAATTTGTCTTTTACCTAATTTTGTATTGATGTGAAAGCTCAATATTTACTAGGTGCATGTGTTCCTTTTGCTGTCAGTGTATGTGTAATTTATTCAGTAAAGTTGGATTTATTTAAGGCTCTGTATAAAACTTCATGCTAAACAATACTATTGTTTGTGGCAGAGGGAAGAGATGCAGAGGGATAAAATTATAATCGATATTCATTGTGTAAAGAATATTGCCATCCAGGTAGTGTCTTGGACTTTCATTTAATAATGTCACAGATGGCACAAAAATCACTCTGATTCTTAGAGATAGTGCAGTGGTTTTTATTAAGATAGTTGATTATCCCCAGGTTAGTGCTACCGATTGTTATACCCTCAGGATTCTAAATCTCTAAATATACTGTGTTGGCCTAAAGTACTAGCCCGTGTCTCCCCAGCCTCTCTCAGGGATTTCCTAACTCTCCCTACTCTATCATGGTTAGTGTTCTGTTGGGAATAGGGCCTTGCACGTGCTCTGTTGGATTTGCCTAATATCAATTACGTCCACTCTCACCTTGCCATTCTACTCTGTCTTTTGCCCCTTACCGGACTCCACCCCCTGATCTTCTGTCTCTTCGTCTTTCACTGCTTCCATCGCTCACCTCAACCCATTGATGTTTTTTCTCCTACCACCCCACTTCACTACTCTTCCTCCACACAACTACTCCCCTCCTTTCACTACTGCTTCCCTCCTTCCACTACTGCTTCCCTCCTTCCACTACTGCTCCCCTCCTTCGACTATTACTACCACCCTCCTTCCACTATTACACTACTCCTCCTACACCCCTCCCCTCCTCCTACTGCTACACTCTGCTTCCACTGCTACACTCCTGCTCTAACTACTACACTCCTCCTCCCTCTTCTACATTCCTCCTCCATCTACTACATTCCTCTTCCCTCTACTGCACTCCTCCTCCCTCTGCACTCCTCCTTACACTACTACGCTCCTCCTCACACTACTACTACTACACTCCTCCTCACACTATTACTCCCCTCTTACTCCCACTCAGCCACCCTCATTTCACCCGTTTCCTGGGCCTTCTTAGGTAGGTGGGTGTTTTTACAAAGCGCTGCATCTTGTCTCATGTGCCATCAAGGAGCGAAGATCAAACCTTAAAACAGACCAAAATACCCACACCAATTACCTTAGGCACAGCCAGGTCTTTAAGCTTAATCTAAAAGGAATGCATTGAAGAAGGTAAAGAATTCCAGAGCTTTGATGCCTAAAATACAAATGACCTACCACCCCATTTCTGACATTTAAATTTGGGTATAGTCGGTAAATGGGCTGAAAAAGATCCAAGATGTCTCCCAGGTACATAATAGTAGAAACAGTTCCTAATCAATGCAGTTCCTGTTTTACAATAAGACTTGTGTCAAGGCACAGAGCTTTACATTCCACCCTTTTGGCAACTGGAAGCCAGTGCAGAGTGCTCAATGTGGATGAGATATGATCTTGGTGCTTAAAATGAAATATTAACCTAGGTGCTGCATTTTAAATATACTGAGGTTTAACCGTATGTTTCTTTGGAAGCCCCCAAATAAATGGTATTACTATAATCAAGCCTACTGGATATAAAGGCATTCATTCATTGGCTCTTCTCCGAAAGTGTGAAGTAGCTCGAGATGGTTTTTATGATTTTCAATTGAAAATAAAACTGCTACTGCCCACCTTGCTGATGTGGCCATTAAAAGATCAATCTTAATCAAGCCAAACCCCACAATGTGCTAGCAAAGAAGGTTTTGGGCAGGCACTCACCGCTAATGGCCAGAAATCCAACTCCCTCAGACTTTGATCTCCTAACTTGTTGGATCTGCTGGGCTTACAAATAAGTATTTCTGTCTTTTTCATTCAATTGTAAATAGTTAGTTGTCATTCAAACTTTCCCTTGTTCGATGCAGAGTTTGTACCGATCAACCAGATGTCAGAATTCCCAAAAGGAAGAATGGGCTGTGTCACCAGCATGCATATAGCAGGTCCTATTAAAGATTGCACTGAATATGCCAACGGCTTCATATATAGATTGAATAGAATCGGGCTGAGGGATGAACCATGTTGGACCCGGCAAATAATGTCTCTCATTGATGATTGAAAAGGTGGACGATAAACTGTCTGCTTCCGGTTGGACAGAAAGCCTTTTATGGCTTAGCCTGCAACCCAAGCTCATAGATACATGGTCCTTGTATCAAATGCTGTCGAAAGATCTAAAAGAATGCCTATATCACAAAATGTTCTCACACACATTACACTACCCTCTCAGCAGACTAGTTTGACACACACGCATGGGCACACGTACGTACACACACACACACACACACTCACACACACTCACTGCTAAACAATATGTCACCTGCTTCAACAATCTCTTATACACAATGCTGCTCCTTCCTCCTGCTGGTCTCTTGTTCATCCTCCACCTCCTCTTCTGACCTCACCCATATACCCACACTGCCTGCTTTCTCTTAATCCTTTAAATATCCCTCCCCTTCTAGGGATTGGTCCTCTTTCCCTTAGCCAATCCAGGCTGCTTTCCACGCCCCAAGATGTGTTTGTGCATGGAAAAGCATTAAAGAAGGGCTTAAGCCCCGCCCACTGGTTCAGCAGTTGTTCACAGCGTAATGGCGGCATACCAAGTTCAGTGCATCAGTTCTGTATTGGTAATTATCAGTAAATGTAAATGTGCTTGGTGGTTTAGTGGATCATGATGTATGCACAGACTCCTGCCGGTGTGTAAAGGTGGGACGCCCTGTCTCTGATTGCTGCGTATACTTGCAGCTTTCTCCTGGAGTTTACTTTCCTTCCCATTCTCCGGGCAGCCCTGTGCTGCCTCTTCCTAAAGGACAGGCTGCTCTGTAGTCTGGAGGGTTCTCTATGACGTGGGTGATGTCTGTCTTTTGGTTTCTTCGGTTCTCTTGGCTTGGTCAGGCTGACAATCTGGCATTACTTAACTGCTGGAGCGGGCAGAGCATACAAAGATTTCCTACAGGAATTCAGGACGAACATCCACACCCTTAGCACAAAAGGGGATTTATGCGCAATAATTAGAAAAACACTGACAAGTATTTTTGTCAAGGGGCATTGTAAGAGATAATAGTGTGTATGCTAGCATTCTGGCAGAAGGTAGGGGACAGGAATTGAGGACCTCTCTGCTGCCACTATCCACTTCAGGAGTAGGACTGGCTCTGGGTGGCTCCCTGGTAGACTTCCCACCCTCGGCAAAGAAGGGTTCCCTTTCCCTTGTGACAAGGCTTGTTTACTAGTAAGACTCAAGGAAGGGAGCGTGTGAAAAGAGCAGTTTTTGGACGTTTTTGTATCTGAGGTGGTTGAGCTCAAGTCACAAATGTGAGGGTAGTTTGTTTCAGAGACTGGGACCCATTAATTAAAGCATGTTGCTGCCCGTTCTGGTTAATGGAAGCATAGGTTCCTAGCATTTGTGTAGTGTATTTATTGTCTCTTGATGTAATCAGCACCAATTTTCCCAGCAGCCGTTGTGCAATGTAGAAGAATTTGAAGGACTTTTTTGGCTGGACTGGGAGCCTGTCAAGTCTTTATAAGTGCTGGATTGATATCATGTTTCTTAAGGAGGAGTATGCGGTGTGTTTCTCTATTCTGGATGAATTGGATTGTCTGAATGTGTTTCTTGGAGATTTCAATTGATTTCAAGCTGTCCCAATAATGATTAAATGACTATAGAAAATCAATTACATTTTGTGATTTAAATCCAATAATTGTGGTTTCTTTCAGAGGTTGTGGAGCAGGAAATGGCATTGCCTTCTAAGCTCTTTGATTTGGTGGCTGATGAAGAGGTTGTTATCAGATAGAATTCCCAGCTTCATGGCAGTAGGCACTGATATTGGATCATAACCCAGTGGTTGGGCTAAATGGAAAGGCAACCGGGAGCATAACATTGGACCACAGGGCCTATCTTCATTTAGAGTTTATAAGAAAGAGCAGACATAACTAGAAATCGTCCATTCCTTAATGTTAAGGAGGTGGTATATGAAGTTGGTGTGAGACAAGTCTGGTTTGTCAAGGTAGATCATGAGTTAGGAGTCATCAGGTTGGTGGTGGAATGTTCAAAGAGGATATTCCAGAAAAAGGCCAGAGGTTTGAGGTAAATGATGAATAGAAGGGGTGAACGTGAGCTGTCTTGGGGCTACCCCATAGATCAAGCGCACCTGCCCTGAAAGGACATTTCCAAGCTGAACCTGGATGGACATACCAGAGAGGAAAGAAGCATTCCAGTTGAGAACTTGTTCTTGCATGATACCAAACTGGCTTAAACGAGACAATAAGATATTGTGGTCTTCATAGCATAAGTGTTGGTTAGGTCTAGGATATGAGCTTCTGACTGATTTGGTTTTTGGGTGATAAGAAGCTCTTCTCCTGCATCTTGTGGAGTAGTCTCTTTGTTCCTAGAGGCTGTAAGGCCTCATTGTGTTTCATGTACGTTTTACTATTGGAGGAGCTGTGTTACCAATTATTCTAGGATCTTGGCATTGAAAGGGAGGTTGGCTGTAGGTATGTAATAAGTCATGTCGTCCAGGTTTTCTGAGAAGGGGTATAGTAGTTAACGTTTTATGGATATTCCATTGTGAGTTAGGTCTGCACAGGAGACTTGGAGGTCGTAGTTTTTGCTGGAAGTTTAAAGATGAGATCTTGAGTGATGGGGGGAGGAAGTTTGCTGCTGTTACGGCGGGGGTGGTATTAAGAGGAGGTGGCACTACTTGGGCTGTGACCTGGTGGGGAATGGTCTGTCTGATGGTAGAAACTTGAGATGGTGGCATAGTTTATTCACAGTGAATTGAGGGCTTCAGAGGTTGGGAATTGTGAGAGAGGGTTTGTAAAATGTTTGTCACAAGTGCGTTTTTCCTTTATCTGCTGTTTGTTCTATGTAGGCAACTCTTTATTTGCTCTGCATGCCAGGTCTTGAGAGAGTGTATTTCCAGTGCTCTATCCCACCTCTTGTACGTTTGGGGGCATTGCATTTCTTCTTGCGGGGCATTGATGCTTTGTGCCACTGCCTTGTTCTCCTAGTGGTTACAGTTTAGTATTCCTTCTGGCTGTGTGTTGCCTTTCAGATGTGTTACTAGTCCCAGGGTGTATACATTATGAAGTTACAACACAGTCACATGGATTTTATGATAAATGGGGTTTGTCCTTGATCTGTCTTCAAATTGATACTCTTCACTTGCACGGATGGCTTGATTCCTTCCTTGATATGGGCAATCTGTTGTGAATTGCGCTTCTTAGGTATGGGAATATCTGTGAGCGGTTGTGCTGCATGTTTGTGGATGTGTTTTGTAGTACAGTGTTGTTCTTTGGTTGAGATGCAGCCATTCAGTGCGAGTTGTTTTTGTGGGTGGGTGGTGGGCTTATCTGTGTCATTGTGAGTGTTATTGTCCTATTCATGGCCATGTGTGCAGGCAATGTTTTGAGGTGGTGTTTCTTTTTAATTTGTGTTTTGAATATCTGTTTTATGAGTCACTTGTGCTTATTTTTGGTGTTCCCCTCACTGTTCTGCTAGGGGGTCATGTGTAGTGATTGGACATCTGTGTTTGTCTTGGATGCTGCTGGGAATGCCAGAGTGATGCCATGACTATTGCTGGTAAGTAGAATGTGGACTGTGTGATGTGCTTGATAGTTGGAAGGTGGTTGGTTGAGGGATAGATGTACTAGTGTATTTGTCTACTTGTATTTGCCACCACGTATTTCTAGACATACCTACAAACAGTACCCCAAGTGTAAGCATGTTTCAAATGGATTGTGTCCTCCCACGTATTCCTCATCTTAGATCTATCCTTACCTTGAGTTTGCTCCTTCGGAAAGAAAATTCTCCTTTCCACCAGAGGGCGCTCCCCTCGAGGCCGTGGCATCGATGTCCCTCGGCGGCACCCGTCGAACACCGACATCATCGCCTGTATAAGAGCCTCGAGCGCGGCGTGCCTGCCAGCTTCAGTTCCGTTTTTCCGTTAGCTTCGCTTCGGATCGTTTCAAACTGCACTTCAATCTTTTGTGAAGAAAAAGCTATGTCGTCTTCTTCGAACCCTATCGAAAGGGAAAGACTCGGCTGAGTCTTCAAAAAAGTATCGTAAAAAGCATATGTCGAGGAGTAGATCGAGAAAGTCTTCTTCTTCGTCATCCAAAAAGACAAAGAAAAGATAGCATCGATCTCCCTCATCCTCCTCGACGTCTTCGGAGGAGGTGATAAAATGCCCATGAAAGTATGACTCCCCGAGTAAATGGGAAGCCTTTCGAGTTTCCATGCTAAAAATTTTTGAGAACGCGGCCCACACCCTCTAAAAAAAAGCTAAAGACCATGCCCCTACTCACGAAAAACGTGACAGAGGGAGGTCCAAAACAAGAAAAGCTGATAAAAAGTCGTCGAGGGTGTCATCGAGGGACTCTTCTCAATCACCTCATGAAAAAGACCCTTCGGTGCATAAATCGAAGATAGAGCGAAACAAAATGGCATAGAAACATCATACGCCATCGAAGTCGACATCAACGCCATCGAAGGCTTCAAAGGCCCTCGAGTCGAAAATTCCTTTGAAGGAAACTGTCAGATCCTCACTCCTCTTGACAGGCGCAGAGGCAGCACAAACTCCTCCCTCCCCATTGGGTCTTGGCACCTGGGAAATAGAAACCACAGGCCACCGCAACCCTCTGGGGAAAGAGGGTTAGGGTTCGTTGAGTGGATGGGTAGAGGGAGTTCAGGATAACCGGAAAGAGGTTTAGGGAATCAGAATGGATGGGCAGGGGGTTTTTAGGGAAACATGCTCCTCGGCTCCAGTGCTCCTCTTGCTGCTGGTTGTTTGCAGATGCTCACACACACTCTCTCACTACAATCATTCTCTCAGAACTCTTCCTTTGGAGGCCTTTGTATTGGAGCCTCTAACCAACTCACAACTAGATAGTATTCTCTAGTGCTGTCTTGGTTTTCTCACTGTCTTTGCAACATAAACTTCGCCCTCTTTTCTTCATGAAGGCAAACCCACCAACATCACATCATAACGTGGTAAATCCCCACCAATATGCAGATTACAATTTCCCCACTTCACCCAATACATTAGTAACAAACAATAACATGCACACGAGGTGCTAAAACACTTAGCTCTGTGTTCTGTGGATTTCTAGGTCCTTTGGCCTTTTCGTGTTGATGGGCGTGATATGTCTCACCAGTCCGCTCAAACATTAAACTGCAAATAGCAAAACAAAGTCAGTGCACGTGCGTGCGAAATTGCCGTTCCAAAGGAACGTTCCCTAAGGGTAAAAGATCGTTTAAGATGCGGTTGCTTCACCGCCAAGCTAATTCCCACTCTGGGGTAGTATTCATGCTCTGCATGCAAACTTGTTTAACTCGTCTTTTCGTGCTTCCGAAATGTCAACAGATTAATTCCTCAGCGCGTAGCGCGATTCCCTCCCACGGGCTAAATCAGCTGTTTAGTATTAAAGACGTGTACTTAGCTTTTCATGTACGCGGGGCCGGGGGTTGAGCTGGCGGGCGGTGCCCCGCGTAGGCATGCCTGCAGGAGCTCGAGACAAACACGTCCTCACTAGCCGATGGTCAGTATTGCGAGCGTTGCTTTCAGGGCGCGGCTCGGGCATGCGCAGTAGCGCGCGTGTGTTCCTTTTCCTCCCAGCAGGCCCGTGATGCGCATGGCCTGCTGGGCAATGTAGTCTCTTGGCGGTTCTCCTTCCTTGGGCCTTTATCCTGCGAAATGGAAGGAGAACATGCCTGGACAAGGTGGTTGGACTCCCCAGGGCCCTCCCAATGCCCCCAAAAAGCCCCAAAATACTGCCAATTGTCCCAGCCCTGACAGTACTCCCCCCTCCCTCCAGCAGGTCCTGGTTTAGTGGGGTTTAACGCATGAAATTGGCGGAGGAGCCGAGGAGCATGAATATTACATGCGGGCTCCCACGAGCAGTCTTCTGGGCCATATCCCTTCCAGTCCACCAAATACCAGAGTGATCCCTGTCTACGGCGTGAGTCTAGGATGTTGTGGACTTCATATTCAGGGACGCCATCTCTCAAGACCGGTGGGGGTTTCTTGGTTCTTATGGAAGCTGGGGCTGGTTTTAGTAATGAGATGTGAAACACTGGGTGTATTTTTATGGATGGGGGTAAGATTAATTTTACTGCCACAGGGCCGACCAGAGCTTTCATCGGAAATGGACCAATGAAACGGGGGCTAAATTTGCGGGAGCCCTGTAGGTGTAGATTGCGTGTCGAAAGCCACACTTGATCCCCCACCTGGTATTGAGGACTTGGTCTCCTCTTCTTGTCAGCATGGTGTTTGTAAGTAGCTTTAGCGAGATTTAAATTGCACTGCACAGCTTGCCAGATGCTCTCCAGATGTTTCTGTCTTTCACTGACTGCCGGAACTTCGGGCACTGGGTCATGTGGCACAGGCTGAAATCGTGGGTGATAGCCATAGGCACAATAAAATGGGGTGACCTTGGTTGATGCATGTATGGCGTTGTTGTAAGCCAGTTCGGCCAGCCAAATTACTTCTGCCCATTCGTGTTCTTTTCCTTGAGTCAGACAACGCAAATATTGTTCCAAAGTCTGATTTAGTCTCTCGGTTTGACCATCAGTTTCTGGATGGTAACTGGTGGACAACCGAATATCAATCCCTGCTGTTTTGCAAAAGGCCTGCCAGAATCGCGAAGTAAATTGAGGTCCTCGATCTGAAACTATCCCATACGGTATACCGTGGAGCCGTACCACGTTTTGTAAAAACAGATTTGCTAGCATGCTGGCTGTTGGTGTGCCCTTGCATGGTATGAAATGAGCCATCTTAGTTAAGTAGTCCACAACAACCAGTATAGCTGAAAATCCCTGACTTGGTGGTAGTTCGACAATTAAGTCCAACGATACCGTGTGCCATGGTGTCGGAGGAGTTGGAAGGGGTTGCAGCGGACCCGCAGGTTTTCTGTGTTCAGTTTTGTTCCTTAAACAGGTTTCACATCGTGATATATATTGTTTCACATCTTTTTGTACACTAGGCCAGCAGAAATGACGCATGATTAGCTCCTTGGTTTTCAGTGTTCCAGGATGGCCCACGAAAGGGGAGTCGTGGCACCATCTGATGGCTTGTTGTCGAAGCGGTATAGTAGGTAAGTATAGTGCTGATTTGTAGAATGGCAACCCCTCCTTGATTGTTTGCTTTTGACCCCTGCTAGCCCATTGCGCCAGATCTTGCGCTGACATGGCCTTCTGGATTTTTTCAAATATGGCGTCTACCACCACACTACCAACTATTCGTGCCGAGTCCACAATTGGTTTGGGTTCGTCTATGGTCTTTGACAGAGCTGAATTTGCCTCTGGATACCTAGAGAGTATATCTGCCTTTCGATTTTCCACTCCAGGTCGATATGTGACGACAAAGTCATATTCTGAGAACTGCATGGCCCACCTGAGTTGTCTCGGACTAAGCGCCCTGGCAGATTTCAAGAACTGTAAATTACGATGGTCGGTATAGATGGTGATAGGATGATGGGCTCCCATGAGGTGATGACGCCACTCGTCGAAGGCCACCTTAATAGCTAACAGTTCCTTGTCTGCAATTACATAATTTTGTTCTGCCGGTAACAATGTTTGCGAGTAATAGGCGACTGGATGTAGTTGCCCATTGTCATCACGCTGCGACAGAATAGCACCCACCGCATAACTTGATGCATCGGTTTCTACGATGTAAGGCTTAGAAGGGTCTGGATGTTGCAACACTGGTGCTGTCACGAACGCTTCCTTCAAAGTTTGAAAGCTAGCTTCAGCCTTTTCATTCCACTGAAAAGGAACTCCTTTTCGTAGTAGTTGCGTAATGGGTTGGACCTTCCTGGCGAAACCGTCAATAAACCGGCGGTAGAAATTGGCAAATCCCAACATTGTTTGAACATCCTTCACTGAGCTTGGAGAGGGCCAGTTGGCTATGGCCTGCACTTTCTTTTGATCCATTGTGATGCCTTGAGGTGACAAGATGAATCCTAAGAACTCAACTGTGGTTTGATGAAATTGACACTTCTCAAGTTTGGCATACAACTTATGTTCCTGCAATCTTTGTAAAACAGCTTTCACATGGCCCTGATGTTCTGCAGCATTGCGAGAATAGATTAAGATGTCATCGATGTATACGATGGCAAAAACATCTAGGTAACCACGTAACACCTCATCTAAGAAGTGCTGGAATGCTGCGGGGGCATTACACAGCCCGAAGGGCATGACCTGATATTCGTACAGACCAAACTTGGTCCGAAAGACCGTTTTCCACTCGTCGCCTTCTCTGACGCGTACCAGATGATACGCGCCTCGCAAGTCTAACTTCGTGTAAACGGTGGATCCTCGTACTTGGTCCAACAACACAGGGATTAAGGGCAACGGGTAACGATTCTTGATGGTAATGCGATTTATCGCCCTATAATCGATACACGTCCTCAGGTCTCCCGTTTTTTTTGGTATTAAGAATAAAGGGGAGGACACTGGGGACGTAGAATGCCGTATGAAGCCGTTTGCCAAATTGGTTTCAATGTATTCCTTCAAGTGTTCATTCTCAGCTTCAATGAGCGCGTATATCCTGCTACAAGGTAGCACAGCGCCCGCTTCCAGGTCTATGCGACAGTCAAAAGGCCTGTGTTGGGGTAGAGTCTCGGCGGCCACCTTACTGAAGACATCCCGATACTCCTCATACTCTTCAGGTAAAACCACATCTGTACTGCCTCCGATGAAGTGGGGACAACACTTCCCCGTACTACAATTAGTCTGGCAATGCATTGATGAAAACTGTAGTGTACCGGCGGCCCAATCCACGGCTGGATTGTGGAGTCTTAGCCAAGTTAGGCCCAAAATGAATCCAAATTGTGGTGCAGAAATCACATCAAACTCAATAACTTCTTGATGTCCCTTCCCACACTCTAGTTGCATGGGCTGCGTATGCTGGGTGATCGGGCCTGAAACTAACGGTGATCCATCCACTGATTTCACTTGTTCTGGCTGTTCCTTAGTCACCAAGGAAAGACCTAGTCTTTTAGCTACTTGATCATCTACGAAATTACCAGTGGCCCCCGAATCGACCATAAGTGACACTGGAATACGCCTTCCTTGTACGTCCAGATGACCAGCTAGCATAATGTGAGCAGACGGAGTGTGATGTACATTTGCTAGCATCTTTGGGGTATCTTCAGATTCGCTCGCCCTCACCCCCCTCATGGACGAGCTGGGGCGTTTCCCAACAGGGTTCCTTTGGCGGGTGGTTTATGGGTGCATTCTCGGACGAAGTGGCCCGACTTTCTGCAATAGAGACACAACTTTTCTCTCCTTCTTCTCTCTTTCTCCTCTTTCGTCAAGGGGCCTCGTATGGTCCCTATCTGCATTGGTTCCTCGGTTCCCTTCTCTGATAACTTGGTGTTTCTCTGTTGATCCAGCCGGACCATAGGCTTATTGTCCCATTTTCGACGGTCTTGGCGACGTTCACTTTGTCTCTGATCTAATCGTAGTGCCAGATCAATCATGGTGGAGCAGTTCTCTGGTTGGGGGTCTACTTGCGCTACTAAATCTTTCAACTCCTCCCTTAGACCCTGATAGAATAGGGCCATTCTCTTTTCCTGGGGCCAATCGGTTTCTACTGCCAACCGGTTAAAAGCTGTGACATACGAAACCAAGTCTCTGCTTCCTTGCCTCAGCGTCAGCAATTCTCGATCTTTAATCAATGTTGCTGCCCTACGGTTAAATATTTTACCAAATTCGTCCAAGAAGGTATCCCAGTCGTACAATACGGCATCATCCTTGCGAACCAGTGGTGTTGCCCAAGAAGCTGCATCCCCCGTGAGATAGGATATTACGAATGCAGTGCGAGCTTGTGCGGTCCTAAAAACTCCTGGCTTGGTCAAGAAGTGCAACTGACACTGCATGATAAACTGGTTAAAATTCTGTGGGTCCCCATGGTATCTTTCTGGGGCAGCTAAAGGCAAGGATGGTTCAGTAGCTACCTGCACTTGTACTGGCACAGGCGGAGGTTGTCTGGGCAAGGGCGTTGCTTTGGCTTGAGTCTGGATAGTCAGGGTATGGACTTGACCTGCTAAATTCTGATAATCCTGTCTGGTTGCTGCCAATTCAGCCTTCAGATCCTGGAGAAGAGCTACTACGTCTGCCATAATTGTGCTGCCTAGGCACCGAAAGAATACGTGGGCTCGCAATTCTGTCAGATCCTCACTCCTCTTGACAGGCGCAGAGGCAGCACAAACTCCTCCCTCCCCATTGGGTCTTGGCACCTGGGAAATAGAAACCACAGGCCACCGCAACCCTCTGGGGAAAGAGGGTTAGGGTTCGTTGAGTGGATGGGTAGAGGGAGTTCAGGATAATCGGAAAGAGGTTTAGGGAATCAGAATGGATGGGCAGGGGTTTTTTTGGGAAACATGCTCCTCGGCTCCAGTGCTCCTCTTGCTGCTGGTTGTTTGCAGATGCTCACACACACTCTCTCACTACAATAATTCTCTCAGAACTCTTCCTTTGGAGGCCTTTGTATTGGAGCCTCTAACCAACTCACAACTAGATAGTATTCTCTAGTGCTGTCTTGGTTTTCTCACTGTCTTTGCAACATAAACTTCGCCCTCTTTTCTTCATGAAGGCAAACCCACCAACATCACATCATAACGTGGTAAATCCCCACCAATATGCAGATTACAATTTCCCCACTTCACCCAATACATTAGTAACAAACAATAACATGCACACGAGGTGCTAAAACACTTAGCTCTGTGTTCTGTGGATTTCTAGGTCCTTTGGCCTTTTCGTGTTGATGGGCGTGATATGTCTCACCAGTCCGCTCAAACATTAAACTGCAAATAGCAAAACAAAGTCAGTGCACGTGTGTGCGAAATTGCCGTTCCAAAGGAACGTTCCCTAAGGGTAAAAGATCGTTTAAGATGCGGTTGCTTCACCGCTAAGCTAATTCCCACTCTGGGTTAGTATTCATGCTCTGCATGCAAACTTGTTTAACTCGTCTTTTCGTGCTTCCGAAATGTCAACAGATTAATTCCTCAGCGCGTAGCGCGATTCCCTCCCACGGGCTAAATCAGCTGTCTAGTATTAAAGACGTGTACTTAGCTTTTCATGTACGCGGGGCCGGGGGTTGAGCTGGCGGGCGGTGCCCCGCGTAGGCGTGCCTGCAGGAGCTCGAGACAAACACGTCCTCACTAGCCGATGGTCAGTATTGCGAGCGTTGCTTTCAGGGCGCGGCTCGCGCAAGCGCAGTAGCGCGCGTGTGTTCCTTTTCCTCCCAGCAGGCCCGTGATGCGCATGGCCTGCTGGGCAATGTAGTCTCTTGGCGGTTCTCCTTCCTTGGGCCTTTATCCTGCGAAATGGAAGGAGAACATGCCTGGACAAGGTGGTTGGACTCCCCAGGGCCCTCCCAATGCCCCCAAAAAGCCCCAAAATACTGCCAATTGTCCCAGCCCTGACAGAAACTACGTCGAGTTCACGCTCGATAACTTCAAAAGCTCCTTCGACAGTTTCCGCAACCCCCTCGACGATTACATCGAGGTCATCGAAGGTTCCCTCGACGAGGTCGAAGGATGTAGTTATGACTTCTGCGCTATCGACGTTTACGTCGACGCCCGAGCCTTTTATAAGGGAAAAACCCACATAACCAGAAAAGGTTTTTCAACCTGAGAATAGACATGACTTTTTCAGGACCATGTCATCTATCTATGAGGGAGAATCATCAGAAGAGGAAGAAGTCACTTCTGCTGGTGTTAAATTTGGCACAAGATCTGTTCCAGAGGAATTAATTAATCCTCAATCAAAAATTGAAGATCTACAAGAATGTTTACAGACTGCAAGTGGTCTGGACACTTCTCCAGAGTACGAATTTGACAAGCCAGACCCATCAGAGCAGGCTGATGTGGGTTACAGAATACCCATGAATAGAGTTAAAGAATTTTTGGGGTGGGGTAGGAGTTCACCAGTCTGTCAAGATGATGACATGACTGATATACTATCAGGAACTCCTCAACAAGAACACATTCTCCCTTTTCACAATGCCTTGCAGAGAAGGGTTAGTTCTGCATGGGAACACCCTGAAGCCATCCCGGCAGTTAATGAAAAATTTGTGTCTAAATATAGACCCTGCAATTCTGATCCAGAATACCTGAGTAAACAACCAACTCCAGAAAGTGTGGTAGTACAAGCAGCCACTTCCACAAGAAATGCTGCATACCCTACAATCCCTCCAGATAAGGATGATAAAAAGGTGGATGCATGGTCTAGGAAGATTTTTACATCATGGAGTATGGCTTTGAAATTTACTAGTGTAACCTGTACCATGGCAAGGTTCACATATACCCTGTGGGACTGCATGTCAGTGGCAGCTGAACACATCCCAGAAGGTGAAGAGCGTGATGGCTTTCTAGCCATAATAAGGGATGGAAAGGAGGCTTCGGGAGAATGCCTTCAATCAGGTTTGGACACAGCTGACAGTATCAGTAGGTCCATGGCAACTAGCACAGTGCTACGTAGATTTGCGTGGCTAAAAAAGTCTGGTTTTGCACCGGATGTACAATCCAGACTTCTTAATATGCCTTTTGACGGCTCGAGGTTGTTTGGCAGCAAGGCAGATGAAAGTTTGGAGAAGCTGCAGACCTCCAAAGCGGCGGCTAAATCGCTCATTGCCACCATAAGACAACCTCAGCAATGCCCCTACACAGGCTCATCTTCCTGGAGGGGTCATCCTTTTCGTAATTATTCCTCAATTGGAAAAGGAAGAGGACAGGCCAGTCAAAGAGGTCAAAGAAAATTTCTTCGGGGCGAGGAAAAGGTGCTAGATCTGCCCCAGCAGCGGCATCTGTACCTTCAGCCGCTGCTGCAGCTGCAACAAAACCACTCTGAGGTTTTGACCCACAAGACCCTGGTGGGGAGCATTACTTCAGATGCTTGGGCACTGGAAACAGTATCCCAAGGTTACTGCCTTCCTTTTCTAAAGAAACCTCAGAATCACCCCCGGGATACAACTCTGTCAAACATCCGGATCCGCTCCTGTTGCAGGAAGTTTTAACCCTGCTACAGAAAGGTGCAATAGCACATGTACCTGTAGCGGAGAGGAACAAGGGTTGGTATTCCCCATATTTCCTCATCCCAAAGAAGGACGGGGGACTGAGACCCATCTTGGACTTCAGAAACTTGACCAAGTTCCTAGGGAAGGACAAGTTCAAGATGGTCACACTTTCTCAGATCCTTCAGGCTCTCCAACTCCAGGATTGGTTGGTATCATTGGACCTTCAGGATGCTTACTTTTATGTGCCAATCCATCTCAAGCACAGAAAGTACCTAAGGTTTGCGATTGGCAAGTCTCACTATCAGTTTCAAGTTCTGCCATTCGGGTTAACCTCCACCCCAAGAGTTTTCACCAAGTTGATGGCGGTGGTGGCAGCGAGTCTCAGGAGAGGGGGGATTCATGTCTACCCCTATACGGCCGACTGGATGATCAGAGCACGTTCCCTGGAACAAGCCCAATAATCATCTGTCCAAGACTTGTCACCTCCTTCACAAACTAGGGTTTTCTCTGAATTTAAAAAAGTCAAACATGATACCATCACAGAAACTCCAGTTTATTGGAGCAGTCCTGGATACTTGCTCGGGCAAAGCCTCGGCTCCCGAAGAGAGAGCTCACCACATTCTGCAGATGGTAACAAGATTCCAGAATGCCCAGTATCTTCCAGCCTTCGATTTTCTCAGGTTGCTCGGTCTGATGGCATCCTGCATTTTTCTGGTGCCAGAAGCCGATTGAGAATGAGATCCCTTCAATGGGCTCTCAGAACTCAATGGTCTCAATTCTCAGGGGAAATGTCAGATCTGTTGCAGGTTCCAGCCAAACTAGCACAGGATCTACAATGGTGGGCTTGCAGACATCATATTCTCAGAGGAGAGTCTTTTTGGCAACCATGGTCGGAGCTAACAGTAGTGACGGACGCCTCACTCACAGGGTGGGGAGCCCATACTAACGATCTGACAATCAGCGGTCGTTGGTCTCCATCGGAGTCCAAACTGCACATCAACCTTTTGGAGTTGAGGGCAATCAGACTAGCGCTGAAGGCCTTCCTGCCCTCTGTACGGGGAAAGAATGTCCTGATAATGACAGACAACACAGTGACCATGTACTACCTCTACAAGAGAGGAGGAGTGGGGTCACTACCGCTGTGCAGAGAGGCGATGCAACTCTGGTTCTGGGCAATACAAGAAGGGATCTCTCTTTTGGCAATTCATCTAGCCGGAGAGCAAAACACAGCAGTGGACGCTCTGAGCAGGCAGAGTACAGTCTGTCAAGAGATCTTCGCCCTTTGGGGAACCCCGCAGGTAGATCTGTTTGCGACCAGTGTCAACAGGAAGTGCGAACTGTACTGCTCAAGGGAATTTCCCCCGAGAGGAGCTCTAGGAGACGCATTCGTAGTGGAATGGGAGTTTCCTTTTCTGTATGCGTTTCCTCCAGTCCCTGTGATCCCTCAGGTAATAAGGAGGTTGAGAAAGTTCAGGAAAACCATGATCCTAATTGCCCCGGATTGGGCCAGGAGAACGTGGTACCCGGACCTTCTGCACATGTCCATCTGCCCTCCAATACGTCTTCCAAAAAGAGAGGATCTTCTGTCGCGAGAAGAAGGTCATTTTCTCCATCCGGAGGTCAACACACTCAACCTTCACGCATGGCTTCTAAGAGGTTGAGTCACAAGGATTGGGATCTTCCGGATGACGTGATGGAGATTTTGCTTTCGGCCAGAAGGCCAGCTACCAAATCTCTGTATCGGTGTCGTTGGAATAATTTCAGTAACTGGTGAAGAGAAAAGAACGTGGACCCATTTCAATGTAATATCCCCACAATTTTATCTTTTCTGTTACATTTAGCTAATCTGGGGCTCCAGGTTGGTACGATAAAAGGATACTTAGCAGCGCTATCCATTTTTAAGCGCTCTTCAGAAGAAGAATCTTACTTCAAGATACCTTTTAATCATTCAATTCTTGAAAGGGTTAAACAATGTATTTCCACCAATCCCTTTCCAGGTTCCAGTGTGGGATTTGAACTTAGTGCTAAATGTTCTCACATGTATTCCATTTGAGCCTTTCCAGTCTTGTCCGCTAAGGCACCTTACTTTGAAAACAATACTCTTTGTAGCATTGACATCAGCCCGCAGGCTAAGTGAGTTGCAGGCGCTCTCTAGCGGTCCTCCTCACACTATCTTTTATAAGGACAAAGTAGTTCTTAGAGTTAAACCATCTTTTTTCAAATTCGAGTGAGTATTCAGCTGGAATAAAATCTGTTTGGCTCCGATTGCATAGTTGCTTGCTATTTGGTTCCTGCCGAGTGCGCACTCTTCTCATTTGAATGCAATGTAAAAACTCAGAGGGAAATCTGGAGTGCAGATTTCTAAAGAGAATGGAATTAAACATTGCCTGATGGCAATCCTTATTAAATATCCAACTAGTTGCAGTGAAGGATTGGTGAGGATGCGTTAGCAGTGAGTAGGTTTTTTACCTATGCAGAAACATGAAGAATTCACGACAGGTTGTGGAGACCAGTAGGGCTGAGATAGTCTGTTATTGGTCCGACAGAATTACTTGCCTCCCCCTCAAAGGCCTCTTGGAGCACTTCATGTTGTGAAAGCTCTATTTAACTATTGGACCAATCTGCCAGAGTGAGTATAGAGAGTGAGAACTCTGTATGGGACATTGTTAGAGAGCAGTGCCCTGTTGGTGAAATTGGCATGGGGGGGGGCTGTTTAGAAATCAGAAGACATGCTGCCTCTTGTAGGCCAATAGAGCTGGGGACAAGCCAGTTACATGCCAGACAGTGCCCGATATGTCTGACGTTTCTCAAGCTTTATTGACCTCTACTGAAAACTTTGCAGATTATTATGCCCCAACATGAAAGGTATGAGAGATGACACCACTTTTCCTGTAACTGCTGGTGTTGTGGGATGGAGGCTTGAAAGTGAGGCGCCATATAGCATTGCATCCTCTAGTGTGGTGGGATGACGTTGGGGTAAGTACTCTATCGGCACATGCCTTCTTGGAGCATGTAGGTTTTGGGCAGATTCAGTCACATGTGGCTTTTCTTTGTGTGATAACCCCAGTTTCAATTCTATCGGTCTCACTCCTTTGAGTCTCATTTTCCATTGTTTGGCCTTCCAGTGGGGGCGGGATACTCTGGAGATGGAGTACATCTTTGCTCACATGTACCCTACTTGGATCCTGCACGAGTAGATTGAAATCATTTATACATTTCTCAGTGAACTGCAATGAGGGTTTTGAAATTCACTTGCCACCTACTCTACCTTGCAACTGGCAAGAAACTGTAATGTGTGTGAATCGCAGTGAATATCCATTTTGCGCATTGCAACGTAGCACTTTGCATTTGCGAAGCTTGGCACTTTGAGTAGCAATGGTTTTGCATATGCAGCATCCTTCTATACATCTGGTCCCTCCTTTTTGTTAATGTGTCCATTTCTAGCTTGCACGTTTTAAATATGTATAATATGTTGATTAAAATGATAAATAATTAGAAGATAACACATATTTAAAATAGTTCTTTGTTAAAAAATAATCTGTGTTTGGAACATGATTATTGGGCTCATATTTTTCTTCATTTGAATACATGACAAACCATTCAGCTGATTTTTAAATATGCCATTTGTACACCCCTAATTCCAACCTATATGCATATTTTAACTGCATTTCAGTAAATGAATGACTTTTAAATGGCCTTGAGACATGTTATTTCTCTAGGCGTTTGTGTTTCTTGTTATACACTGGTGATTTGTAGTAGACACATTGAGTAGGCTATTAAAGCCTGTTTTTCTGAAGTCGAATATCTGTCTTTGACCATTTGCTTATTCAGGAGAATTTGCATACCAATAGTGGACCCCTTTATCAGGAAATTATGTTTGTTTATTGAATTCATATAGCGCTTTACACCAAAGCGCTTTACAGAATGACAACAGTACATGAGAAGAAGCAAATTTACAAAATTGAAACAAACCAGTGGTACAGTATAAATTACGTTTGCATTCCCATTTCCCCTCATGTGTGTAAGGAAGGCATGGTATCAACAATAAGACAGACACAAGTGACCACAGTTCAAGGGTGTTTATTGAACTTCAAAAAGAGTTTGAAAAATGCCTATCTAATTCTAAATCTACAGATGGGCACAAGTTACGACCATCAAATAATAACACAGTCCTCGTAGTGTCTTGTCAAAATAAAAGGGGCCAAAACAAATAAACCTATTGCCAATCCCTACCTCCAAAAACAAATAGTGCGGGAAACAATGTTATGAAAAAGAAAGAAGTGTTCACAAAATGATATATCAGGATGTTCAGGCCTTTGGCCTCCCTTCCCCACGTTTTCAGCACGGGACAAGTCGATACACTCAAGCTTAGCACAATCTCTGGCTTCTCTAGCACATGGATACAGTTCAAGCATTAGCATCAAGGTCTTCCGTGCTCAAGTCTCTTTGCCTTTCAAAGTCTCTTCATTCAGAGGGCCTGATGCGACAGACAAACAATTAGTTATTTTCTTTAACTTTCATATTATCACGAGTTCTCAGCTTCTCAGGCGATTTGTCATTCACCTCGGACCCCCCTCATTCAGGCTCAGATCCTTTCAGCACAATGTTCATACTTTATGCATTTCATTTCTCGTAAGGTATTCTTTCTCTGGTGACTCACGGTTCACCCCGGATTCCCCCTCAGTTGGGCTCAGATCTCTGATGCCCCTCGGTTGGGCTCAGATTCCTTTTAAAACAATGTTCATAACTTTACACAAACTTGCTTTAACCAAAAGCTTTTAGCTGATCTCCCTCCTCTGGGCTCGGAACAACTTCCTACACGATTTCATCAACTATCGAAGACTTTTGAATGTGCACAGGGTTTTTGCTTGACCCGTTGCAGGTCCACTTTGATTTCACAATTCTTTGTAAAATTTGCCACCTTTCAGCTGAATACCTAACAGAGACTTTCGAATGAGCACCCACGTGGCGTCGGACCACTCTGTCTATGGTATCCTATATTGGCTTCAAAGTTCAAGCACTCATCTGCTGGTTTAATTGTGCTTGCGTAGCTTGCCACATATACGCTTCATACACTGTTCTCTTCGGTTTTCCCTATAAAATGTTGCCGCTTGAAACCTTGGCTTCAATGCAGACCAGTCTGGTATCCGTCTCCCCAACTCGCCGGCTGTGCTGGCTTCTCTGATGCTGCTTTGTTGTAGGAGCCAAAGACAGTACCACAGCGGCAAACTATTCTCCCCGCCTTGACTATCGATGCAGGAGAGCCGCGGGTACCTCCGACACACAATACAGGATTCTCATCCTTGATTCTTGGTCTTAAGTTTCTTATTCTCAGTAACAGTCTTTAGTTGAAAAGGTCAAGGGCACGTCCCTCCTTGCAATCCTCTTCAGTCTTACCGTCTTTCTCCTTGCATTAAACTGCGATCTTGGAACTGCTGCTTCCTCGTGTTCTTTGCTTTGCGCAGAGTTATCCAGGTGGCCAGGACACGGCCATCGTTATTGGGTCCAGTTCCTGGGGGTGGACCAGTGAGGGAGGATCACTTGGATGGGGGTCCTCGGGGAGTGGGAGTGGGAGTGGGACACCGACGGGTGAGACACAGTATCCCCCTTCCTTTAACACCTTTTCCCCATACTCTTTCGTAGGATGGTCCAAACCACTGCCCCCCCTTTCTAACATGAACACTTTCACAAAACACCAAGGACAACGGACTAACACAAGAGCTGTTTACCTGACATGTCCCAATTCAAGGGTCAGGCAAAGTTAGGTAATTGATCTGAATCACACACACCTGGAGGCCCTTTCCCTTCTCCACAAGGATAAAAGATGGAGTCAGAGAGCACAGTTTGAGCAAGCCGAGCATAGCAGACATCACGACAAGACGGCTACCAAGCAGCAGTTCAAGCGAAGGAGGAAGGCGGCAGAAATCGGGAAGGCGGCGAGGAGAGAAGTGACCTAGCCCTTTTCATCCCAGACCCACAGAACCTTCAGGGAATGGAGCATAAGACTGTGAATGATAGCACAAGGGTCCTGCAGCAGATGTCAGTGGTACAGGGGGCATGCTTTTGCCGATAAGCAGGAGCAAGGGAAGCTCCCGCGCCCGTGATAACAGCCTTGACTCCAGGAAAGTGGAAAGCCAAGTGGTGCAACACAGCCGGTGAGTCCAGGTGAGAATCGATAAACACTGGGCTGTGTTGAGTGAAAAGCGCCAAGTGGCAAGTTAGAACATATTGCATTGAACTTTGATTGAACTGTAAAAGGTGGTTCAGGGTAGACCATCTGAAGAAGGAAACCGGCACCACAGGGGTGATACCAGAAGGCCATAGGAAGGCCGCCAAAGGAACAAAGTGGTCATACGTGAGGGTCGAGCAAAAGCCCTGTACAATCGAAAGACTTGATCCCTAAATTGGCTAAAAGCAAATTTGCGAACGACGGAAAGGGACGTGAATCCCGCAAACATTTGAAACAATTAGAAAGCTTTAAAAGGCAATAGTGAACCCGGAGGAGGGATGCTGGAGGAGAGGGACAAAGTCTAAAGGTCCAGAGAAACAGAGTATAATAGTGAACCCAGAAAAGGGAGGTCCACTGAATCGTTTGACAAAGATATTAAGAAGCTAGGAAGGGTGTGTGTCCAGACAAGGGAGATCCGGGGTGAAGCTAATACTCGCAACACTGTCAGTCGAGAGAGGTCCGAGCCCGAACGAAGGAAATCCGGGGGTGAAGTCGTCACCCAAGGGTTGGCTGTCGTTGAGAGAGGTCAGAGCCTGAACGAGGGAGATTCAAGAAGTTAAGCCATCACCCAAAGTTTAATGAGAAAAGATTAAGAGATGCAAAGAACTTCGGGTCACAATTAAGAAGGGTCAGCCCAGAAGAGGGGGACCCAGGGGTGAATCCATCACCCATCAGATATTGGGAACAAACTTTAATTTGTTAAAGGAACTTTTGTTTTTGTTGTTTGAATACATCGGGCTCGAAGGCAAGAAACTTTATAAGGAAACGAGACTTGGACATCGACGGTTCTGAGAACTGCCATTGGAACTATCATCTCGTGCTAGAGAAACCCAAGACTGTCTTGTGCTCCACCAACTCCACTTACCCCGTGCTCAAAACATGGGAAAGGAAGACCCGGGCAACCGCATCCTAAAGTTTTATTTAAGAACACTTCTTTCTCTTCATAAGAAATATCCCACACCCCTTTTTGTATTAGTTGTGGGGCTTGGCAATAGGTTTCTTAGTATAGGCCCTTTTATTTTGACACAACGCCACTACTACTGCCTTATTTTTCATTTGATTGTTGACATTTGCTTCTATCTTAGAGTTAGGGCGTTTTTCCAACGTGCATACATCTTTCATTGTTCAATAAACACCCTTGAACTGTGATCAATTGTCTGTTTTATGGGGTTAAGGTGTTACAGGGAAGGGGATACCGCATCTCACCATCCATTGTCCCACTTCCACTCCCCGAGCACCCCTCACGCAGGTGATCTTCCCGCACTGGTACACCCCCAGGAACCGGATCCAAAAGTGATGCCGTGTCTTGGCCACCTGGATGACAGACCCCCAGGGACTAGCGGGTGAGACACCTTCAGGTTTCTCACATTTGCCTATGAGCTGAATTGATGTATTACCTTGATGCTGGAGATTTCCGCTCCTTTACTAGTCCAGAAAGCTTGCCCAACCAAGTGACTTGTGAGATGGAGTTTTTAAAAACACGTATTGGGCCACCTTATTATCTACGTGATGTGTGCCTTTCTTGTCAGTAAGGACTGCAGAGTTATTTTATTTCGAATTAGAAATCAGACTAATTGTTGAAGGAACTGATGAAACCAGTTATAGGCGCAGAAGGTAGCAACACAGGTAGACATAGGCTTGTCCTTTTTGAAAATTCAAATTTCAAGACACTATAAGCATCTTGCTCACGGTTGTCCATGATTATTTCGAATCTGAAAATTTCGAATCCGAAAATTATGAATTTGAAATAAAAAAAAAGAAATACTCCTACGTCCCGTCCCCTTTCCTCCATTCTTGTGGAACATTGTCCTTCGGGATGGGACCAGAGCACTTTTGTCAAAAAACATCAAACATTTAATGTTTGTCCTTCTTTTATTTTTACGCAGGGTACCACACATGGCCATAACTCCGCCCTCCTGAGCTCCACCCCGCGCATCGCCCTTCAGTCCTTTTCTCCATGCGGTCGGGGCTCGACGCACTACCATCCCTGGGAATTTTTATTTTTAATTCCCATTGTCCTTCCTTCCTGCTCCGGTTCCTCGGTCATCTAGTCCTCCATCTATGCCGGAGCATCTGGGATTCGTGTCCTGTTCTTCATGCGAACATCATTTTGCAAGGGCAAATATCCACTCTCTTTGTGGAGTGTCTAGGCACGGAGCATCGCTGAGATTCGTGCTTCTACTGCGACTCCCTCTTCGTCCGGGCACTCCAACGTCGTCTTCTTTGGTGGGAGGAAGTGTTTCAGCACGTTCCTCCACCTCATTTCCAGCTTTTGAGAAGAAACACCCGTTAAGTTCTTTACTTTTCAGGGCGCCCCGGCTAGGGGACTCCTTCCCGGGGTCTTCTAGGTCCGGTAGGGGCTTGTGTAGCTCTGTCACCAGGGATTCCCCTGAGGTGCCCCAGGGGCCTAATAGGAGTACCGGAGTGTTCTCCGAGGGTTCCCGCGGCAGACCTGCCGGTACCAGACATCTTTCCGATGTTCGCAATTTGGTTGCTAAGGTTAAGCCTCAGCTGGTCTGTGGCTCTGGATACCAGGGTTCACTGTGAGGTCTCCTTTTCTGGAGCTTTCCACACTGATACTGGGGTTTGGCCTGAGGTCTCCTCTTCTGGAGCTTTCTGTACCGAGTCACGGCTCGAGGCCCCTCTTGAGGGAGCTTTACGTACCGGGTTAAAACCTGAGGTTCCTCTCGTTGAGGCTAGGGTCTGCACTGACAGATCCATGGGACCCTCTTGGAAGGTCCTGTCGTTGAGGTATATTCCTCAACCGTCCCACGCTCAGCGTGGTGGTGGTACCGGTTCTGTTGAGGGGGCAACAAAGGCGGTCACGGGCCATTATTCCTCTACTACCGGCTCTGCCAAGGTTCGTCCATCGGAGGCTAAATTTGGGGCTGGTTCTGAGATGTCCAGTAAACATCAGAGTTCACTCAGTACCGGCTCTGCTGAGGATCCTTGTAAGGTGGAAGTGTTACTTAAGTCCCATGACTCACCTGAGGAGACAATTGCCTCATCTCCACCTGTGACGCAGTTCTCTTCAGGTGTGGACAAAGTGGCAGCCAACCTCTGTGGTCCACGGCGGCCCTTTTGGATACCTCCCTTACACCTACATTTACGTTTGGTGCTGGGATTATTCCTTTTGGGCTCAGCAGCCTTTTCCACGCCACGTGGATAACAAAAACCTGTTCCGCCCTTCTTTTGACTGGCGTGCATGGGCTCCGCTGCCTGATACTGTCCCGCTCCCACCTGCTTCCGCTCCACTGATCGATATGGACCCATCCGGTGGTGGTCCCTCCTGGCAACCATCCTCTCTGCGTTCGTGGGGGTATGCCCCTTACGAGCCACCTCTTCCTCTTCCAACGCCTAAGCCCTCGGCTGAGGATGAGTTTTTTTGGGGAAGTTTCAGATGCTCATGCATTCTGTCTCTATGAGGATGTATTTCAGGTGTCTGTTAAGGGAAATGTACCCTGAGCCTCCTGTTCCACCCCCGGCACCGGCTGTTCTGATTCAGGTTCCAGAGGTGCCACTCCCTCTGCCGCTTCCTTCTGGACCTCCTCCATCTAGTCCTCCTCTGCCCTGTTGTCTCTTATAGAGAAGACACAGGAGGACTGGGACAATACCTTAAAACCTGAAGAGATAGGCGTGGGGGGACAAACCTTCTGTTCCCGCCTCGTTTGATGAGCTTCAAGCGGATCAGGACAGCGATGAGCAGCCCCGCTCGGTGAGAACATTCCATGACCGGGAGGGGCTTGTGTAGCTCTGTCTCAGTGATTTCCCTGAGGTGCCCTAAGGGCCTAATACACGCACCAGTGTTCTCCGAGGGTTCCTCCATAGGACCTGCCAAAACCGGACGTTCCGAGGTTCACCATTTGGGTGCTAAGGTTCAGCCCAGTTCGTCTGTGGATCTGTATACTGGGGTTCGCCATCTAGTCTCCATTTCTGGAGCTTTCCATACTGATACCGGGGTACGCCCTGAGGTCTCCATTTCTGGAGCTTTTCACACCGAACCACGGCTCAAGGCTCCTCTTGAGGGGGCTATTCATCCCGGGTTAAAACCTGAGGTTCCTCGTCTTGGAGCTAAATCTAGTACCGACAGAGTCAAGGGATCCTCTGAGGGTCCTGTCGGTAGGGTACGTTCCTCAACCGTCCCACACTCAGGGTCGTGGTGTTACCGGTTCTGTTGAGGGGGCAAATAAGGCAGTCAAGCACCACAGGCATAGTACCAGCTCTGCCGAGGTTCCTCCACTGGAGGCTAATTCTGGGACAGTTCCTAAGGTGTCCAGTAAACATCCTAGATCTGCCAGCACTGGCTCGGCTGAGGATCCTTGTTTCAAGGCTAAAGTATTACTTAAGTCCCCTGAGGAGACAGTTGCCTCACTTTCTCCAATGACGCAGTTCTCCTCAGGTGTTGACAAAATGGCTGCCCAACATTCTTGGTCCACGGCTGCCATTTTGGATACCTCCCTTACACCAATGTTCACGACGTCTGGTGCTGGGAGCTTTTCCTTTGGGGCTGAGCAGCTTTTCCATGCTATGTGGACAACAAAAACCTGTTTATCGGTCCTGGCGAAAGCTTCAGCTAAGGCCCCTTATACACAGTAGTCAGGGTTCCAGACTCGGTCCTTCTCTGGCTTCAGGAGGTTTCAGGGTCGCTGTGCGTGTTGGTCTGAAGCTCCGGTTGGTGGCCTTGCCGAAAGCAGCAGTGGCAAGGTGGTCGGTTTTTCTCCTGGCCATCAGCCTCCTCTACAGGGACAGTTAGTCTCCCTGCCGACAAATTATCCAAATTATATTTTTTGTCAGTCGCATGAGACTACGGTGGGAGGACGAATCTCGTCTCATATGGAGACTTGGCAGACCATCAACGAAGACCGGTGGGTTTTGTCCATCGCTCAGGCGTGCTTTCGCTTGCCCTTTCCCCTACCCCACCCTTCAAACCTCCTTTCCAACAGATCAGGACTCCCTTCGCCAGAGCCGAGGTACAGGAACTTCTAGTCCTCAGAGCGGTGGAACCTGTTCCCCTCAGGGAGAAGGGGGGGGCTATAACTCCTATCTTTTCACAGTGCCCAAACCCACCCAGGCTGGCCTGCTCACTATCCTCAATCTTTCCCAGTTCAATCAATCTCTTCCCCGTGAGAAATTCAAGATGATCACGACCTGCCAAATAAAGTCCTCTCTTCGGAAGGGGGATTCGCTCAGTGTGGTGGGCCTCCAGGATGCATACATGCACATTCTGATTTGGACCACCCCATGGGAAATATCTGCGGTTCTCCGTGGAGCAAAACAATTTCAGATTTGAGTACTCCTTTTGGTCTCAGCTCAGCAAGACGCACCAGAGACTCCTCCGAGGGCCCTGCAGCGGGTCTGCCAAAACCGGATTTTCTTCTAAGGTTCCCTGGTTGGGGCTAAGGTTGAGCCCAGTTCTGCTGTGGCTCTGATACCAGGGTTCGCCGTGAGGCTTCTGCATCTGGAGACAACTGTACCGAGTCTTCACTCGAGGCCCCTCTTGAGGTGGCTTGATGGCCCAGGGTTACACCTGTGGTTCCCCTTCGTGGGACTAAATCAGACACCAACAGAATTGAGAGGCATCATCGAGGGCCTTGGCTGTAAGGTATATCCGTCGGCCTTCACACGCGCACGGTCGTGCTGATACCAGTTCAGTTGAGGGGGGCAAAAGAAGGTGGTCACGCACCAGTCCTTCCATTACCGGCTCTGCCGAGGATCCTCCACAAGAGGCTAATTCTGGGGCAGTCTCTAACGTGTCGAGTATACACCCTAGATCTGCCAGTACCGGCTCTGCTGAGGTTTCTTGTTTCAAGGCTAAGATGGCACACAAGTCACCAGACTCTCCTGAGGAGACTATTGCCTCACTTGCTCCTGTGACGCAGTTCACCCCAGATGTTGTCAAAATGGTGGCCCAGCCTCCGCGGACCACGGTGGCCATTTTGAATACCTCCCTTACAGCACCAGTGTAGTTCGTGTTCGCATGGACAATTTGGCGGCAATGTTTTACATCAACAAGCAGGGCAGCACCAAGTCTCCTCTCCTTGTAGATCTCGCCATAGAAATTTGGACTGGGCCATCCAGCACATTGTTTGGCTCCAGGCTGTACACATCCTGGGTAACCTCAGTGTGGCCGCAGATTCACTCAGTCGCCAGTCGGCATCTATTACGAGTGAGAGATGAACAGCAATCTCCTCTCCAAAATGTTTCATCAATGGGACACTCAGAGGTGGACTTCTTTGCAACTTCTTCAAGCAACAAACTTCCTCTTTGTGTCCAGGGACGGCTTTAGAGTGTCCTCCCTGGGAGATGCCCTCGAGATCCCGTGGGACAACATGTAAGCTTATGCTTTTTCTTCATTGCCTCTTATCCATCGGTCGCTCTGTAAGCTCAGGACCACATCGAACTGCACTCTCCTGTTCAAGGCTCCTTGGTGGCCAGTCAGATTCTGGCTTTTCTAGCTACAGCATCTGTCGGTACATCTCGATCAGATTGCTGCAGGTTTCCAACTTGCTTCATCAGAGAATTCGCCAGATGTGGCACCCCTCCCTGCAATCATTCAGCTTGGGGGCCTGGGGTCTGAGTTCAGATCATTAACACGGTTCGATCTGTCCGAGAACAATGTACGCATTATCCAAGCGGCCAGGAAGCCCTCTACGAGATCTTAGTACAGGAGCAAATTACTCCGGTTTTGCCATTGGTTTTTAGCTAAACAGCTCAATCCCAGGCAAGCTTCAGTCGACAATGTTTTGCGTCTCATCTGGCCGTTTCTGGCATCCATGTTCTGTTATGCAGAACTTACTTATCCGCTATTGCGGCCTATCTGTCCATGAACAGCTGTTCCTTTTTATTGACTAATCCAGTCATCGAAGGCATTTTGTGGGTCTCTTCATCTCTTCCCGCGGGGTCGTTAGGCTATAAGCCATTTGAACCCATGGCCACTATTGATCATAAGTACCTTTCTTGGAAGGTTGCCTTCTGATCGCAATAACATTGGCAAGGCGAGTAAGTGAGCTTCAAGCTCTTTCCGTGAAGCATCCGTTGCTCACTTTCCACGGGGATGAGGTTCTGCTTCGCTCTCATCCTTTCTTCCTGCCTAAGGTGGTTGCCAATTTTCATTTGCGCCAATCTATCTCCTTTCCTGTCACATTCGGAGACCTGAAGGGGAAACCAGCTTCCAAAGCAACTATTCCCCGCTGGATTGCCTCATGTTTTTCAGTAGCCTAAAGCATTCAAGGCCTTCATCTACCGAAGAGTATCCATGCGCATATAGTCTATGGCAAAGCGACTGCTATTGTCTTCCAAAGTATGTCCCTTGGGAGTCCATCGCCAAGGCGGCTTTGTGGGTCTCCCCATCGGCTTTACCTGAGCCCCAAGCCTGATGCCCAATTTGGTGTATGGAAGGACAGGTCTGTACGATCCCCCCCTCCCCTACATTGCCCACCTACGTGAGGCTCATGACTCGTTGGTAGCCCCCCATGCACCTGAGCCAGGGCAGCTGCGGATCGACACGTGAGGTTGCACGGCCAGAAACCTGGCATAACCTAGGCACCATTTTGTAATAAACAGGTCTCCATTTTAAGCATACTGAACCCAGGCCCATGCAGAATACCGAGTGTACAGAGCTACAGCTAGGCCCCCAGCTGACCGCACACGGAGAGGCCTGCACTCCCCCCCCCCAACCTCCACCCCATGGCAGATCCGCTGAAAGCCCGTTCTCGTGAGCAACTAGAAACGAAAAGTAACAAAATAAACACTGTATAATTTACCTTCCGCAGTACATCATTGCCCTAGAAGTGACCGGACTTGTAGCTGGAGTCTGGTAAAGAACAGATTCCATCTCTCCCAAATGCACCCCAACCCCGCGCCTAGCCCCTGAACAAGTAATATATGGTGTTCCTGACCCCCCTGCCCAGTTTCCCAGCTGAAGTGTTGACCATACATAGCAAACCCTCAAGTTTCTCAGCCTAATCTTTGTTGCTAAAGAATGTGCAGTAAGCTATGGCAAATATGCAGTGCAGGCAACTTATATCAAAGCAACGTGACCTCGTATACCTTCAAGATGCCCCCCCCCATGTCCTAAGTCCCAGTGTACCAATACTCGATATATATATAATCTGTGCCAACCAATGTTTTGCTGCTATTGTAAAAAGGATGATTGAAAAAGCAGTATATAAAATGCTTGCGTATGATGTAACAAAAGATGAAGTATTATATGTAAGCCACATAGGGTATCGAAGTAGATTGTAGTATAAGTGAAACGCCACATTAATATGCTGCTCTAATGTTCTTGAAGGTATGACTCAACCTGATACTACCTCATGTTTTATTTGTCCATCTCTCCCATGAATAACACGTATTAAGATAGACCAATGTTATGAATTGCATGTGATATTGTTATTGTTATGAACTTAGTAATATAGACCATGTAAACAGCAAAATATATGTACTTTCGCTAACACTCCTGGCTTTAGCATTCGCCCCCCTCCCAAATGGTATAGTGTGCAGCCCCGTGAATAAAGAGTTTCTTAGAACTACAAGGCCATCTCCACCTCCTCTTGCCAAGGCCCGCAGGGGCTCGCTGGTGAACAAGCAGCGCAGCCTCACCTCCCCACATTCCTGCTGGACCCGCTTCAAGTATTTACCTCCCCCATGGCAGAGACCGCCATGGCCAGGCCAAATTAATTATGAGCTATCTGGTCCTAAATCCCACCGCCTTTGAGGTGCCAGCTTGGTGCCCCCACTGACCCAATGGTATTTCAGTTCACCCCAAATCCAACAGACCACAAAGGCAGTTATCCGCCCTTGTGCAAACATCCCTTGGAGTCATCCTTTACTGCATCAAACAGAGTAAAATGATGAAGACAGCCTGACCCATGCCCCCTGATAAGACACCTGGTCCCACGAGACTAGACCTGCTACTGACAATTTTATGATGATGTATAGAAACAGCCTCGTATTGCATATTGTTTTCCTGTGTCCCCACATAGGTATTAGGTTAGTGTGTTAGAAGTTTTAAATAACAGCTTGGTACAAGTGAATGTGATGAATGGGTATGAAAGGCCACAAGGACAAGTTTCTAGAACTATTGTGGTAAATTTTCACTGACCGCCAGCGCTCACAAGCTCCACCCCGATGAGCCCAGCTGACCCAAGCATGTTGCGATGCCACCACGTGGACCTCTGCCAATCATGGAGCACCGAACCTATAGCTAGACATTGCCACCCAATCCCCAAAACTCTGTGGTCCGTATAGTTTACCTCATGCATGACGTGTATTTGTAATATAATTGACTGTCTTTGCTATTGTCAGACAGAGCGCTCTCGGAGTTTTCAGAGTTCTTTGCATGCCCTATTTGACTTAGATAAAATCTTTTATCTTCACCCGCACTTGGTCGTGGTTTCATTCCCTCCTGGGGTGTGTTCTTTATTGCCTCTCATTACGGGGGGGTTTATACCCATCGGGGGACGCTTACTTTCATTGGCCAGCCTGTTCTTAAGAACTTATTCCTGTAAAGGGGTTTTTCCATCCACCCGTACTTCCTATGTTGTGTGCTTGGGAATCTCCCACAAGTATGGAGGAAAGGGGACGGGACGTAGGAGTATAACAAAGTTATTCACCATAGTGAATACCTTACTCCTAGTCCATAGTCCCCTTTCCTCCATAAGCCCGCCCGCCATCTCCTCTAATATGTATCCTCTGTTATTGCTTAAATGGTCTCAGACCTGGCGATAGAAAAGGACTGAAGGGCGATGCGTGAGGCGGAGCTCAGGAGTGCGGGTTACGGCCACGTGCCGTACCCCGCGTAAACATAAAAGGACACAAATTACACATTTTTGATGTTTTTTGACAAAAGTGCTCCGGTCCATCCCGAAGGACGTAACGTCCCACAAGTATGGAGGAAAGGGGACTATGGACTAGGATCAAGGTAGTCACTACGGTGAGTAACTTTGGTATAATCACGAACATCACCCCCAAACCAAAATGCCCCTTACTTACCTTTTGGCGGCACACTTCGCTGTGTGCCAAGGACTCCCTGTCTCCCTGCGACACCAGTTTCCTTCACTTACGTGGATGGGAACTGGTGCCCTGGGTCCTTTTTAAAAAATGTATGTTTTACCTTATTGTTTTGGAAGCGGGGCCACCGCTGTTGCCATTATAGCGAACAAGTGTGCAGGCGACACACCCTGTGACCCCTGCTTCCCTTGTTTGCTATAATGGGCAGGTATGGTAGAATTTTTCAACATATTCGGCTACACATCATTTTGGTACACCTGAAATTTGAGAAATTCTAAAAAAAATTCTTTTTTTAAAAACTTTTATATGGCTACCCTTGCTCACGACACTCTGAAGTAACTTCATACTTCAATATCACTTTGTCTGTGTTCTTGGGATCTAATATTATTCCTACATCTCCTTGCTGGGGTCATCCTGGAAACTATCCTGGAAACTATCCACCTACACTAGCTACATATACCAGCGTGAATAGTCTTTAATTTTGTGCTGCATTAAGCATCTGAACAGAATTTCCAGTGCTCACTGTTTTTGAGAGTATAGTTTTTGAGAGTATAGTCAGAACCTGTGTCAACTAAAAGAGAAAGGTCCATTCCATTAATTTAGAGCTTGGCATAAGGTTTCTTCTTTCTAAATGTGGCCAGTACTTCTGAGATGGGCAAAGCCACATTCATTCCTTCATACAATCCTTTCACCGATCTGTCTATTGGCCTATTAAAGTTCCTACAACGCTGTTGAGCGCAGACAAGATGGCTGTGTGACCGATCGGCTCTGCAGCCTGCATTTAATCCACAGCAATTATCCATCCTTTCCCTCACTGTGGAAAATTGAAACTTTACTCATTGTCATTGACCTGTTATCAGCACACTTGTGTCCATCCCCAGGAGTACCACTGTCCCTACCACCCTACCTGTAATCACCTAGAGCCAACTGAGATACTTGGCATTTGAACTTTTGGTATGTACGCTACAGAACACAATGCTATAAAAGCTCCCCTCACGACAGTGATTGACCTAGCTCCTTATTTGATGTGTGTACTGTTTCCCAGGGGCTCTAAATATTTGTCTACGTTGAAACATCCAGCACCACTACCCTGTTGTCTCCGACGACCCTGTGGGCTGTTGGGTGCCTCGTACTCGAACGGGGCAGCGGCTCTCAATACCTCAACACATTTTTGGAATCACTCCTCCTCTCCCCTTCGGGGCTAGTGATACCTCTGAGACGCTTGCTGCTGATGGTACAGAACCGCCGTGCCCAAAGAGGGAAGTAAGAAATAAAGCACCATGAGCATGTTTACTAAAGCTAACCCCAGAGACCCTAGGGGCCCTGACGAACCCACATCAGACTCAGCCCCCTCAGCAGCGGGTAGCCTACTGAGATGCAGAAAATTATGGATTACATGCGAGAGGGATTTACAACCCTCAACACTAAGCTTGAAGATATGAGTGGGACGATCAGTGCAATTAAGGCCCAGATGGAAAAGACATATACTAGAGAGACCGGTGTCGAGTCTAGAGTTGGTGTAGCTGAGGACGATATCCAACCTCACTATGCTCACAAAGCAGGTACAGGAGATTAGCAAAAAGAATGAAGATCTGGAGTCGAGGTCCTGGCGTTATAATACGCGCGTTATTGGTGTTCCTGAAGACAACATACCCGGTGACATGGAGGACTTTATGGAGCGCACCCTCCTCTCCTTTCTCGATGGCTCCAAGCTATCTCCTCACTTTGCGATAGAGTGAGCCCACCATTCACCTATGAAGAAGCCCAAACCAGGTGCCCCCGCCCGCCCTATTATCGCCAGGGTGTTAAATTACTGGGATAGAGATGCACTGCTGTGTGCCGCCAGAGCTAAGGGGGAGCTAGTACTTGGCTTGAATAAAATCCGCCTCTACCCGGATTTCTCTGTGGCGGTGCAAAACCAGCGACAATCCTTCCTCACAATGAAGAGGCTCTGTGAACTCAATGTCAAATAGTCAATGATGATCCCCCTCCCAGGCTACGCAATGAACACTGCAGGAAAGTCTTTTTCTTTACAATACCTGAAGAGGCAATGAAATATATCGAGCAGCACTTCCCTGGCTGACATTTCCCACACCATTGATATATCCCTGTTGTTGAGGCAGGCTGCGGTCTACTTGGCCGGCATAGTTCAGAACGCTGCCCCTCACGTGGACCTAACCTATTAAGAGTCTGTAGTATCTCATTGTTATAGTATTACTTTTAATTATTAATATGTGCAGATAGCTATAGCTATGGAATATGGAACGTTGTAGGAAGAGTGGATGCTAGAATGTAGGGGATGAAGAAATGATGCACTGTGAAGGTTTACTTATGTTCTCAGTTTGTTATGACTGGTGGGTTAAAATACTTATACTTGAATAAACTTTATTTAAACTTCAAAGACGTTGTGAGAAGATATTTCAGTGGCGACGAGGATGGGATTTGTAAGAACGGCAACCCACTAAGTAGCCTTTATTCCCGACATGTTTTTAATTGATGAAGATCACGCACTTTAAGAAACCAGAAGGTGTTTTTGGAGGAATTCGAACCAGGCAGGGAAACAAAGCTGAAGAAAGAAAGGCCTCTCTGTATGAAAGTAAGTCAGGCGCATTGCTATAAATCCAAACCCTCATTGGATTAAGTAATCCCACGTGTGTGTTTTAAATATTGGATAAGCACAAGACTGAGCCAGTTGCTGTGTTTAAAACATCAGCCATAGCCGCAAGCTTAAAGAAACATTGCCCGCGACATTACCGTTTGCAAAAGTAAAGGTAACTGTAATAGTGAGACCCTCCAACAACGACATTATGTGCACTGTCAAACGACATCAGCCGCAATAGCTAGTTAAACATACTGCCCGTGATACTGTAATTGTTTAGCAAAAGTGATCATCATAACTTTTCGACATTCAAGCTGTAGTGAACTTTAACAAAATTGGTAATCATCAAGACATCTAAGGTACATATACGGTACCATCGTAGTCTGCATCGCTCAAGTTGCATTCATTTAAAACATTGTGGAAATGCATCTTTTAAAGTAGTGTTTACTTACCGGCACCACGCAAGCTCCAACGTTCCGCGTTGCTGCACATTGAAATAAGGCAAAGTTGCATGTTTTTTCAGAGGAAAGAACCTAAAAATGTAACTAAACTGCCTCCATTTTGTCCCAATCACCATAGTAATGCTGCGTATGCAACCAAAGCAATCGCATTACACATCCGTGATACGAATAAAGCAGTACATCGATCGGATGTAAAATTCAGAGTGGAACAACCTCATTCAGAGGAAATAAACAAACTAACCCTCATAACAAAGATTTACATTACTTAACATCGCGCATTTTGAGAATTCTACAAAAACGTGGTGTTTCACATAATTACTATACAAGAGTAATGGAGATATGTGCAGATGTATATATGTTACAAGAAATAAAGGTAATAGGAGAGCAACTAACTCACTACTTGAAGTAAATGGAAACAAATTATTTTAAAGCATGAATACTGAAATAAACGGACAAAACATACATTAAAGAAACTTGAGCAAGTCATAGAGAACATCACAATATATGTATTGATAGACATGAGTCTTAAGGAAAGAAATATACCCAGTCATTATGCAAGGGATACCACCTCCTGACTATTTCTTGAATACAAAAGGAGAGCCAAATATTCCATGGAAGCGATGGAAAAAAATGTTTTATCAATATGTTCTTGCTGCCCATGGACTGAATGTTTCCAATGAAAGGAAAAAGTGTCTTTTGATACATTATTTGGGAAATTATGTGCAGGAACAGTTCGAGAACTTACCAGCACTTTCGGAGGAAGATGCGTTTGGTCTTAAAGAGTATGAAAAATGCATTAAGGTATTGGATCGCCATTATGAAAAAACAGTGAGCATTATTTTAGAAAGATAATATTTTGGCAAGCGCAAGCAGGAAGAGAATGAAACCGGGGAACAATTTATCACAGCGCTGAGTGGTTTAGCCACATCATGTGAATTTGGGAATACACTTGATGAGAGACTTCATGATCAGTTCATGTTGGAGTGTAGAGGCAGCAAAATAAGAGAAACTCTTTGGTCCAAAGGGAACCCTGCCTTAGAAGAAGTAATCAGAGTTGCGAAGGAGGTGGAGCACACTAATACGTGTGTAAAGGAACTCGAAAGGCGAGCAGATGATGAGAATAAGAAAGAGTGAATAGCACACATTCCAGAAGTACTAGCTATAAAAGGAAATGACTATACAAGGAAGAAAAGTGTGGTCAAGAAAGATATGTCACATGTGAAGAAGAAATATTCAAAGGGCAGGGAGAAGTGAATGATAAACGTTGATGTTACAGATGTGATAGCTTATTTCACTTAGCCACCAGTGATAATTGCCCGGGTATAAAGGAGTTATGCAAAAGATGCAATAGGAGAGGACATCTCACAAGTTGTTGCAGAACAAAAAAGGAAAACATAAATTGTTCAGAAGAAATATGTGAAAGTTCTGAAGAGTGTACATTTGCGGTTGAAGATTTTGTGTCCTGTGGAAACTACAATGATGATGATGCCGACAGGGAAAAGCCCATGGCTATGATAGGATTAAATGATAAACAACTCAACATGGTAATTGACTCTGGTGCGAAATATATCCTGCTGCCCAGGTTTTTGTTTGATAAATATTTTGAAACTAGCATTGTTCTAAATGTCATTGATATCAAACCAGTTGCAAATGGAGAAAAAAATTGAACTAATTGGTTGGTTTTGGGCAGTAATGAAGTTTAAAGACAGATCAGCCAAAGCAAAAGTATGTGTCACAATGAAAGGAATGCAACCTCTTTTGAGTTGGTCTCACTAGGCCAGGTTGAAGATAAAACTAGATCCCAGTGCAGATGAGTCAGTCTATGCTGTGGATCAGGAAGCACAAAAAATAACCTTTGATGAACATACAGTATTCAGGGAAGAATTGGGTGTGTTAAAGGATTTCAGCCACAAAATCAAGTCAAAGCATGACGCAGTTCCTGTGGTACAAAAATTGAGACCAGTAGCGTTGAATGTAAAGTCAGCTATAAAAGAGGAACTTGAAACACTAGTGATGGTTTGATTGAAAGAATTGAGTCATCGGACTGGATGTCGCCTGAGTAATAATGTACAAACCAAATGGAACATTGAGGTTGTGCGTAGACCTTAGATGTGTAAATAAATGTCATTCCCAATAACATTTCAGCTATGTTGAAATGTTAGGTACTATTAGAGGTGCAACAATTATGAGTACGTTAGATCTGAGGTCTGCTTACCATCAGGTAATGTTACATCCCATGTCAAGAGATATCACTGCATTTATCACCAGTGAGGGTTTTTCGTTGTAAAAGAATGCCTTTTGGTTTCTGCTGCGTCAGTTTTCCAATGAGTGGTGTATCTACTTTTTCATCAAATGCAAGGCGTTTTATGTTTTCAGGATGTTGTTTTAATATATGGTAAGAATCAAATGGAACATGATGACAGACTTTTTAAGGTTCTCAATATATTTAAGAATGCTGGACTCACTTTGAGTAATGATAAATGTAAGTTCAATAGGTCTACCATATCGTATTCAGGCCATGAGTTATCAGAAAAGGGTATCGGGCCTAAAGAGGAATTAGTCAACAACATTATGAATTTTGCTAGCCCTGATAACAAAGAGTAAGTTAATTTCATTTTTAGGGATGGCTGAGTTTTATGCTAAGTTTATTCCAGATCTACTGAGTAAAACATTTCACATGAGGAAATTAGTGAAAAGGAATGTGAGATTTGATTGGAATAAAGTGTGTGAAGATGAATTCAATAAAATAAAACTTGATTTGAATGCTGCACCTACACTCAAAACTTTTAATCCAAACATCACCAGCACTATTACCACTGATGCTAGCAACCACGGGTTGGGGGCTGCTTTATTGCAAGTGGTATGTGGAAGTGAGTATCCAATTGTGTTTGCTTCCAGAGTGTTAAAGCAAGCTGAGACAAATTATTCAACTATTGAGAAAGAGCTATTGGCTGTTAAATGGGCTGTTGAGAAGTTTAGGTCATTTGTCTTGGGAAAGAAGTTTGTTGTTAGGTCTGACCACGAACCTCTTAAGGAGATTCTCACAACCAAAGGACTTGCTAAAACGTCATCTAGGATTAGAAAATGGGTAGCAAGTCTACAAGAATATAATTTTGATGTAAAATTCATACAGGGGGTTAAGAATAAATCCGCTGATTGTCTATCAAGATTAACCAATGTAGTTGAAAATGTGGATGATGATGAGAGTGGTGATGAGGAGCAAATTTTAAGTATATATCAGGATGTTGTATCTGAGAATGAATGGCTTCAAGCAATGGATTTGGATGAAACTCTTACAAAAGTGAGGGTGTTGCTCAATGGCCGTGTGAAAAGTAATGAGATCAGAAAAAGGTGTTTTACCGGATGCAGGGAAACATGTATTTGATGAGTTACATTTGCATAAGGGTTTGGTTTTGAGAAATGGAAAACTTTATCCGCCTGTAGGGGTGAGAAAAAAGATATTAGAGATAGCTCATGAGGGACATCAAGGGATGACCAAGACAAAGCAAAGAGTCGGATAGGAGTTTTGGTGGCCTGCTGTTGATCTGGAAGTAGAAGGACTCATCCGTGACTGTTGCACTTGTGAAGATTCGGCTAAAGGATATGTGGCTAGGCAGATGCCAATGACCATAACTTCAATTCCTACGATACCTTGGGACAGAGTTGGTTTAGATATTGTAGGTCCCATAAGAAGTCAAGGTAATTTAAAATATGGTACAGTACTTACAGACATGTTGTCCAGGTGGGTAGAAGTTGACTGGGTGCAAAACATTTGCTCGAAGGATGTTATTGCGTTTTTTAGACAAAATGTTCAAACGTGAGGGATATCCAACCACTATAATCTCTGACAATGGGGTCCAATTGATTTCGCAACAAATGAGTTTGTTTCTGACAGAAAATGGGGTTGAGCATCGGACAAGCTCTATTTATCATCCCTAGGCCAATGGGATTGTAGAGAGATTCAACAAGGTAATTAAAAACAGTATCAGGTGTGCATTGGCCAATAATACCGATTGGAGAGAAGCGGTTGAAGATACCATTATTGCACATAGATTTACACCACATTCCGCTACTGGAATTTCTCTGTTTGAAATACTAAGGGGTAGGAAACCCAATACAAGACTGTGTCCTGCATGGTTAGGCAGAACATGTGTTAAGAATGTTGATTGTAAAGAAGTGAGCAAAAAGGTGTTACAACGACAAGAGTATAATAAGCGACTGTTTGATGTGAGGAATGCGGTTAGAGAGACTCAAATTAGAGTAGGTGATTGGGTGAGAATAGAACTCACAGGGGTCAATGCCAGGGGTTTAATTAAATGGTCAGATCCAATTCAAACGGTTAAAAGATTCCATTGGGCCATCAAAGTATCAAGAGTTTGGAATCTTAACAGAGTTTGTAGATGCTCAAAACAAGAACATGGCAGTAAAAAGCATGTTAGTAACGGGAAGGAGGTATAACAAGACAGGGAGAGACGAGCTTCAAAGAATGGTCTTAATAAATGAGTGTGTACAAAACCATTGTATCTCAAAGATTATGTAAATTGAAACCGTATTTTCTGTGTATTGCAAGTGTTTGAGTAATTCAATCCAGATATTGCAACGACTATGCATATTATGTTGTGTCAATGTTGTTATGAAATATGTAGTCATCAAGAGTTTAGAATGTAAATATGTTTTAAATTGTTTTTCTTTGCCACTGTAAAGGGAGGAGGTGTGTATAGTAGTCTATTTGTTAGCATTTCTTTGTATTAGTTGCTCAGTATATTTTATTGGCTTATCAATTATTTGAGTCACTGTAAAGAAGGGAGGTGTGTAGTATCTCATTGTTATAGTATTACTTTTAATTATTAATATGTGCTGATAGCTATAGCTATGGAATATGGAACAACGGTGTAGGAAGAGTGGATACTAGAATGTAGGGGATGAAGAAATGATGCACTGTGAAGGTTCAGTTATGTTCTGAGTTTGTTATGACTGGTGGGTTAAAATACTTATACTTGAATAATCTTTATTTAATCTTCAAAGACTTTGTGAGAAGATATTTCAGAGTCTAATTGTTGATATCTCACCAATGTTCCATTATGTGCCTTAATTACATCTACACTTATGCTGCTGTGGATCCAGGAGGCTGTTTGGTGTGATCAGCCCCCCATGCTAATTTGCAATGTTTTTTGTTATAGTTGTTCTGGGGTATTCATCCCCCTAATTGGGAGGGAGGCAGAGGTGGGGGTGGTAACGGGTGTCAGAAAATGCTTGACACAGGTTTTTGGGACATCAGTCAACTACAATGTTACAAGACACTAATTTGGCGGCAGTGTCGCTCGGAACAATGCTGGTCTGGGCTCCTTCAACTTTTGGTATTTGAATATGAATGATACTATACAATTTATGAGTTGGAATATAAGGGGACTGGGCAATTATTCCAAGATGCGCAGGCTTCAGTTACATGCAGAGCAGCACAAGGCAGGTATCCTCTATCTGCAGGAGATACATGCACAGGCAGCTGGGTTTCTAGAGATTTGCTAAAAGCTGGGGCGCCCAGCGATTTTTACACCAAATATTCTACCCAAACCCGTGTGGTGATGACCCTAATCCATATATCACTTCAATGCATCCCCAAAGACACTCACATTGATCACTTGGGGCGATACATGCTGCTCTACGGAATGCTCGTTGGCCGGGAGGTGGTTTTGCCTAACATATATGGGCCCAATACAGACAAACCTGAGTTTTACACAAAGCTGATAGACATGCTGGGCAGATATCCCTTGGTCCTGATCCTTTTGGTGGGGGGGGGGGGGGGGATTTCAACACCATTCTTGATCTCCAGTTAGAGAGATCTGGCAGCGAGGCCTGACTTTTGTCCAGAGCAGCTTGCACTGTTCTTGATGGGCTAGCTGGCCTTGTGGTGGTTGATGCATGGCGGTTGCTACAGTCGCAGACTTGTGGCTATACATTATATTCCATTGTGCATGATTCTCACTCCAGGATGTCCGCCATCCACGAGTGGTGTGCTGCCAATGATCTCTGCCTTAATGCCAGTAAGACCGAGATTCTCCTCATCAGGCACACCCGCTCCCTCCTTTCCTGTCACTCTCTGGCCGGCCTCTCTTGGCCTCCCCTGCTCCCACCTGTGAGGCCAAAAACTTCGGGGCCATCTTCGACTCCACACTCTCCTTCTCTCCTCACATCTCGGACATCTCTAAGAAGTCACACGACCAGCTGCACCTCCTCAGAGGTATTCTTCCCTTCCTCTCCTTCCCCCAGAAGCTCACTGGCTCCAAAGCTCTGGTTCTCTCTAGGCTGGACTATTGCAACAGCCTCTTTCTAAATCTGCTTGCTTCTACTCTCCGCCCTCTGAAACCTATCCAGAACAGGACTGCAAGACTTGTCCCTGACCTCAAGCCCAGGGATTGTATCTCTCCAGGACTGAAATCCCTCCATTGGCTCCCAGTGGCTGTGAGGATTAAGTTCAAAACCCTCTGCATAGTCCACTAGGCCTTCTGGGGCCTGGGCCCTGAGCCGGGAATCCAAAAGGCAATACGAAGAAACATCTGCATGCATGAGAGCTCACTGAAGCAATTTGAGATATAGTATGCACAGGACCCGCAGGTTACAACTCTGGGTGCCATCAGAGATGCTCTTGATGGCTTTAAGGGGGCAGTGGAGAGGGAGCATAAATTCATTGACGGCCCACTAGCTGCTAGACAATATGGGGAGGGCGAGAGGCCGGGGTCCCTGTTGGTCAAACTGGTGCGTCAGGGGGGTGGCGGGTGTTGCATCCCTTTCATTGAAGACCCTGATGTTAAGTTGGTCTGCAATACAAGGGACGTTAATGCAACATTCCGTGCCTTCTATGCAAAGCTCTATGATGTGTGGGATGTTTTTACCCATGCATCCGAGTCCTACCTCAAAAACTGTGCAGTACTGGCATTGAAAACATCATGATGGCCAGAGCTTCCCAGAAAATGTCCAGGGAAAGGCATGAAGAATAGGCTGCCACCCATTTTTGCCGATGTTATGGGCACAGAAGGGCACTGCCTAAAACCACCATTGGACCACCCACACAGTAGCCTGAAACCATTGGGAATGGCAATGCTGATTGCCAAAAGCAACCTAGAATTGTGGGGAATTCATTTTCTTAAATCCCCAAAATGGTTGCATTACCAGTACTCACCACTATCAGAAAGCCGGCGTTTTAAAACCACCAGACTTTGTGTAAAACTGAATAAATGAATCCAAAGCAGGCCAAAGAAAGACTTACTGAGAGGTGGATACAATGTAAAGTTATATTCTGAAGTGACTTGAAGGTTTATAACAAGACTGGCTGAGCTGTGGATTTCAGCAGTTTAAGTAAATTTGGACTGAAAGACACTAAAAATCTAAATGTTTAAAAGAAATGAGTGACCTACTTTTGAGTGTCACATAGGTTTCAATTGTTTAAATGTCATAGTTTTAAACTTAGAATCAGCATTCTAGCTGCATATGTAAAAATGGTTAGTTTTATTTGAATGCAGAAAACTGGGTAACTAAAAGTGACATTAGCTGGGGCCTGGCTTAAGGAACTGAATTCTGCCCACCAGCTACCCCCGACAGGAGTTGAGACTTGCACAACAGCTGTGTTCCCAGGCCTAGCTGCCTTTTGCTGTTCCCACCAAAAGGGATATGACACTTCTCTGATTGAATTACCTGGGCTCTGCAGGAAATTGAACAAAGCCCTGTCCTGACTCAGGCAAATGTTTTATTGGTGGGAGTCGTAAATGTGGCTTCCTCCTGGAAGGAAAGGGGAGGAGCACTGCCTGTGAGAGCAAGCTGGCTTGGCAGAACTGGAAAAACCAGAAATTCAACCTTGTGCTGGGGGGAAACCACACCCCTTTGGGGCCAGAACATAACTCTAAAAAGATGGATCATTCATAGAGCGGACTTCTGAAAATTTTATAAATGATACCATAATTCTTGTGATTTTTCTGCCCACAGTTTAAGAGGTTTTTAGAACCGGTGGTATGATCTGGGGGCAAGCTAGCAGTTAAGAGGGTATTACTTAAAATGTATGCATGTTAAAAATCTGACACTTCATCAATTAATGTCCATACTCCTTGCGCACATGTGTGTAAATTTGGGTTAATGTCCGATATTGCAAAACCAGTTAAAAAGTGCAAATGTTGCCATTTCTCAATGCAAGCTCTCAGGAAGAGCAGATTTGGACAGGGTATACCTCCTGTGATATGTGATGGGTGCATGTAATTTTAAACAAATGTGTACCTGTGCAAATATGTCTTTTGGGTCAAAATATAGATTGTGTGTAATTTGACAGGGGTGGGTTCTCTGTATCATAAACAGACCTCATCATGATGACACTTCATTTCATTCCCCCAATCAAGGGGAAGAGGATGAAGTGGCCAATGACAAGTGGAGAGGGGTAGGGTCTAGAAAGCTAGCCTCTCCACCCACTTTCAAAACACATAAAAGCAGACAGTCAGGACAGATAGGGACATTCAATTCCATTTGCTGCAACGCGCTCTGCCGGACCACACAACATCCAGAAGATACTAGATTCAACACTTAGACTTTAAAACTCCAAAGAACTTGATTCAGAACTCAAAGCAAGGGCCTAAACCCACAAACTGAGAACTCTTCTCAGTGGGCCTCAGCATCCAGCAAACCTAACAGCGATAGCAGCATCCAGGAGCCGTGCAGATCAGCACTGGGTCCAGAGAAAGCTGTGCAGAAAGATCCAGAAGCAGTGCTGTACCCAGAGAAAGCAGAGCAGTATCCAGAACCAGAGGCAGAGCAGAGCTGACCCAGACCGCTGTTCGCAGAACCAGAGAGCTGACCCAGACCGCTGTGCGCAGAGACCGTCCGTGGCGAGTGAAGAAAACCTGACCAGATCCGTGGCGAGGCCCATTTATTTCCAAAATATATTGTGAGTACCTAGCAGAACTGTGCAGAACCAATCTCTTAGTTAAAATAATATAATTCAATCTATTTTAATCTAACCAGAACTGTCTCCTAACTGTCACCTGTCATTTGCAAAGCTGTCACCTGTCATTTCTAGTTGCTAGCTGTAACTTGTCACTTTGAACTTTTAAAATTTCAAATCTGAAAAACGACCTTTACCATATCGCTCATATCTCCGTGACCGTTTGTCTTAGAGACTTGCAGTAACTTTCCTCTGAAAGCTGGGAATCTTGGCTTTTCAACGAACCTAGAACCGCATTCCTACTCCCTATACTTTTGCCGCAATCGCGAAAAACGCACTCGCGAATTTTACCGCGATTTGCAAATTTCTCCACGTGTGAAAACAGCAGCTTCCTTGCTTTCATTTGCCAAAAATTCGTTTAACCTGCCAATCATTCCTAGAACATTGCTAAAGTAAGCCTGAACTTATTTAAACCAACTAATCCTCAACCTGAACCTCCAGAGGGAATTAAAATCATTTTAGCACATTTTCCAATATATTGCTATCACATTTTAAAGCATTTTGAGCCTGTGTAAAACTCATATCTATTCTCCTCTAAGCTTGCTGGGAAACTGGAACTCTGTATTACATTGTGATTGTATACCTGAACCGTGTGCTCTTCCTTCCATCTTCTTACATTGTATAGGGGTGGTGAATTGCCACAAAGGGAAAGTGATTACCTTGTCTTTTGTGAAACCATATCAGTTTATCTTCTATACTGCATTTCATTCATTCAACCTTGCATTTCCTTGAACCCTATAAAGCATTCTCTACCACATTATTCTTCTGTCCCTATTTACCAGTGTGCTACCTTATCCATTTCATGTCAACTCCTTAGTGATTATAAAGAAGTGTGCTAGTGCCAGATTCTCCGTTGTTAATCTTTATCATATCAGATTAAGTGTGATATTCAATTATTAATTTATTATAAAGTGTGATATATATATATTGTTTAAATTCTCAAATAAACCTTTTAACTTGCAAAACAGAACTACTTCTTGGCTCAGTGGGGTCAGGGGGATTCCAAGAGAGGGGTGTTATATAGGGGTAGTCATCCAGAACGCATGAACTGGACATAAAGATATATCAATAAGGGTTTCCATTCAGTATCCCAGACTAGGCATTGACTTAGCTGTAGTGTTGAATTGAATCCTCTTACAGATGGCTGCGACAAATCCCTGGACACTGACGTAGGAGCATTCCTTAATGGGATACAGGCTGTCTGTCCTGTTTTATGAAACTAGCGATGCACTGGACTGTCCCATGGTGCTGAGGAGATTGCCCTAGCTATTGATACCTTACCACTCAATAAGGCCCCTGGGCCGGATGGGCTTACCATCGATTTCTACAAGAGCTACAAAAGTCTCCTTGCCCCTCACCTCGCCGCTTTTTGGGATGAGGCATGTCTCATGGAGGAGCTGCCCCCTACACTGAGGGAGTTTAGTTAGTTTAGTTTATTTATTTGTATAGCGCAGCCTGGCCCTGAGACATCTGGGCGCTTGACGTGGTTACAGGTTACAAGCTGTATATGAGCATTTACATAGTTATTATTGCCATTGTATGACATTTGCAAGGTTATTATAGTCATTGTGTGACATTTACAGGGTTAATGTAGTACACAGTGTTAACAGTCAATATATGAACATTTACATGATTATTGCAGTCATTGTGAGGCATTTACAAGGTTAATGTAGTATATACAATCAGTTCAGTTATATAGAATCAGGAATATTCAATCATTTATATTGCTAGATAGTTTGGATATCTTGGGTACATGCAGACTATATGAACTGTAATGTTTTGCGGTAGTAGTGGCTATATAAATATATGTACATATGTCAGTTGATAACGAAGGTTGTGGATTTAGGCTTCTTTGGCAACTAGCCATGTTTTGGCATTTTGTCTGAATCGGTGAAAGGATGTTTCGGTTCTGAGAGCAGTTGGTAGGGAATTCCAGAGTTTCGCAGCGAGCACTGGGAAGCTTGTGCCGCCTGCTCTTTGGAGCTTGAATCTGGGGACATTTAAGCATTGGTTTTGACCTAATCTGGTTAGACGAGATGGGAAATTGTACGTGAAGTTGTCTGAGAGGTATCTGGGTGCTTGGTTGGACAAGTACCCAGATGGGTGAGAGAGAGTGGGTGAGAGAGAGTGTTTTGTACTCAATTCTTTGAGGTACAGATAGCCAATGGGTAGATCGTCTTGCGTCTGATATGTGTTCAGATTTAGGTATGTTCAATGCTGCTCTTAGAGCATTGTTTTGGACTACTTGTAGCTTGTTGATGTTCTTGTTGATGTTGGCTAGTCCCCAAATAGAGTGCATTGCAGTAGTCGACTTTTGAGAGTACTAGTGCTCTGGCGAGTGTTGTACAATTAGTGGTTGATAGGTAGTGTCTGCAGGCGTTGATAAGCTCGTTGATAAGCTTGCATGTGTAAGCGGTGGAGGAAGAAATGGCATTGATTTGTCTAGTCAAGGTAAGGGAGGACTCAAGATATATCCCTAGAGTCTTGATGTGGTTGGAAACGGAGATGTTGTTGCCGTTAATGGTGAATGTTTGGTAGAGGTTGTTGAGTCTGGATTGGGAGCCTAGGAGGATGAGCTCCGACTTGTCATCGTTGAGGCAAAGTCTGTGTTTGGCCATCCATTCTTGAATGATGAAGTAAATGTTGTTGAGGACTTTGTTGTCAGTGGAGTAGTCACCTGTTAGTGGAATGAGTATTTGCGTTTCATCTGTGTAATTCTTGTAGATGACACCCAAATGATCCAGAATGTCGAATAGGGGTTTAGGAAACACATTGTATAGTGTGGGCGAGACACAGGAACCCTGTGGGACGCCACAAGTGAGGGGGGCTGGTTCGGCAGCAGCAGTAGGTGCAAAGACCCTCATGGATCTATTGTTTAGGAAGGACTGAATCCAGGCATTAGCCTTGTCAGAAAAGATGGCAGCAGTTGCTAGATGTTTGCAGAGAATCTCGTGGTTTACCAAGTTGAAAGCGGCCAAGAGGTCAAGGAGGAGTAGAAGGGCCTGTTTACCATTGTCTTTAAGGTTGTCCTGAGTCTTGATCGATCAAGGCGGTCTCTGTGCCATGTTTGGGGTGGAAGCCAGATTGTCTTAGTCCTAGCAGGTTGTTTTTTCTCTAAGTGGTTCTGTATCTGCAGGTAGGCTACTCAATCAAGGATTTTTAAAAGGAAGGGCACTGTTGTGATGGGTCTGTAATTAGTGGGGACATTCGGGTCCAGAGTAGGTTTCTTGAGCAGGGGTAAGACCCAAGAATCCTTAAGGTTGTTGGGTACTATGCTGGATGTGAACGAAGAGTTTATGAGAGAGGTGATAAATGGGGCAAGATGTTTGGCCGCGTCTTTGATAACTGGGGCCGGGCAGGTGTTGCCTTGGCATTTGGATGGTTTCAGGGAGGTTATTATATCTTCGACCTCTTTGGTGGTGATGGTTGAAAATTCGAATAAGGTATTGTTGTCCATTTGTTTGGTGTGAGGGGGTGAGGTAAGGTTGTCAGCGATGGAGAGGCTTACTTTCTTGGACTAAATTTTTGATTGAAGCATACCAATTTTGCCAAGGAGGGCTTCTTGGATGTTAGTACCCCAAGATGTATCTTTGGTACATGTATCCGGTATGGGGGATGATGATTCAAGGTCTTTCAGGATGTTAAATAGCTCTTTCGTGTTGGACTTAGCCTTGCTGATTCTCTCATCATATATGTTTTTTTGGTTTGGATGACTGCTGACTTGTAGTTGGAGGAGGCTAAGGTGTAGGACATCTTGTTGATGATAGATGGGTAGTGTTTCCATACTGATTCGTCTTGTCTCTTATTTTTGCAAAGAGTTTTTAGTTCTGGTGTGAACCAAGAGTTCAGGTGCGTGCATGGTTTGGCTTTGCGTAGTTTGAGCGGTGCTACAGTATTGATGGCTTTGAGAATGGTTGTGTTATAAAGGTCTACTAATTCTGTTAGCAATGGTGGGTGTAGGGTAGAGTCGATGATGAGTTGGAGTACTGGGAGGAGTTTCTCAACTGTGATATTTTTGCTATTTCTTGTGAATGTGGGTGAAGCGTTGGGTGGTGGTGTTGATGCTTGTATATCTTTGTTGATGGTGAAGGTAATGAGGTGATGGTCAGTCCAGGCGTAGGTTGTCTTGGCTAGAATTGTAGTGCTGCAGTTTAGGTCCGCTAACCAGTCAAGGGTTCTGCCTTTGTTGTGTGTTGGTTGAGATATATGGTGGGTGAGTCCTAGCTCTGAGATGGTATTTGCGACTGTGTTTGCTTTGTCGTCTTTAGTGTTATTATAGCTGGGATTAAAGTCGCCTAGAATGAGTATCTGTGAGTTAGGTTTGGTGTTGTTGGAAAGCAGGAGAGTGATATCGTCGTTAAAGGAGGAGATGGGGCCACGCGGTCTGCATATAAGATGGATGGTGATTGTACTCGTGTTGGTTGTGGATAGTTTGAGGGTGAGCAGTTTACAGATGGGAATGTTTGGTTGAGTATGTGTCTTATGTTAAGGGAGCTCTTTGCTATGAAGGCGACGCCTCCGCCTTTAACTGTTTGTCTGTCCTGGTGGTATATGGAGTAACCGTTTGGGATGGCTAATGCTAGGGTGGGGCCTGATGCTGCATGGAGCCAGGTCTCAGTGATGGCCAGGAAGTGGAGATCTTTGAGGGTGATGATGTCGTCTATGTCAAGGGAGTGTGCGACTAAAGATCTTGCGCTGATGAGCGCCTTTGATCGTTTTGGTGGTGGAATGTGACTTTGTGTTGAATGTGGGAGGGGTCGAGGCATTGGGGGGGGAGTGTACAGGTTGTCAGGAGGTGCTGTGATGTGTGTGATAGGAATAGCAGGTTTGGGTAGTGTTTTGAGGGTGGTGTGTGTAGGCTGTGTTCTGGAACCTTGTCTAAGGTTTCTGGTTGTGGTTGTACAGGGTTGGAAGGTGGGATGTTTGAAGGCGAATGGCTTGGGTAATGTGAGTGGGTGCAATGTTGTATGTGAGTGTAGGGAGGTGTGTTTGTTAGCCACATTACAGTGAGCTGGAAGGCAAGGTGGTAGGAACCACGTAGGGGCTGTATTGTTAGAAAGTGTAAGGCTAGGTGTCATGGTGCTAGTGATGCGTTGGCCTATACTGAGAGGTGTGTTAGTGGGTAGGAACCATGTTGGGGCTATGTTATCTGAGGGAGTAGGGTTTGGGATCATGGCACTTGTGATGGTGGGTTGTCCATTACTGTGGTTGTGGGTGGGGATCATGTTGTGTATTGTGTGGTAAGGTGTGTGTGGGTGAAGTGTGCTGAAGAGAGATATGAGATACCACAGGGTGTCATTCTTGTGCCTGTCTAGTTACGAAAGACTGTGGATGCGGTGGAGTATAGTCCGTAATGAGTCTCTATGGGGAGATTGATGGGAGAGGCACAGTAGTGTATGCCGGTGAGCTGGCTAGCTGTGTTAGTAGAGGCTTGGGAGTACACAGGTAATAATGCAGATGGCAAAAAGCGGCGGCAGGTAGTGAACAGCAATATAGTTTAGGCAATACAGGCAATCTAATGTAGTGTTTAACTGTCGCGCTGCATGATATGTTTTGCAGGTAGGCATTTAGGCCAGGCAGCACTGTGAAATTAACATTGTATGCATGGTATAGGACCTAATAGTTAGATAGGTAAACAAAGCAATTAGGCAAATAGGCACAGTAGTAGATAATCAGCAGTAAGTAAATAAACATGATAAATAGGCACAATGATAGTGGTGCAGGTGCAAATGTGCGCACGCGTTACAAGTTATTTTGTCAGGATAGAGTTACCTGGATTACTGGTGCAGTCTAGCTAGGGGGCGGTGGGCGAGCATTTAATAAGGTGTTATATCATTAAGCAGCACTGGGAGGGATGTAGTGCATTCTCTTATTAAAGTCAAACAGCGTAATCGGGCAGTGGTAGATGATCGTTAAGTCTTGGTAGGGGCGCACTGAGGAGCTGCGTATGGGGAGTCTTACTTGCAGGACGTGTCTGTGCAGGGTCTGCGTTAGTATCCTAGGCGTCGGGCGGCACAGCGGCAGGGATGGGGACAGGCAGCATGGCTGGGCCCGGGGCATCGGCGGCACGGACAGGCAAAGACAGAGCAGTGCCTTGCGAATTGTGCCTTTAGGAAATTGTGCCGGCTTCCGCCTACCGGCCACTGTAATTGGCTGTTGTAGGGAAGGCTGGCCAATCGGGCTCAGGCAGATAGTCAGATCACACCTAACAGAGGTGTTAGAAAGCAGGGGCCATTTTGGAATGGCGGATTTGATGTTGTTTTTCAGCCAAAGCAGCAGAAAAGTGGAAATTCGCTCCTAGCAGGAGGCTGGTCGGGGCATCAAAGATAAAATAGGATGATGCAGGATAAATGTGGATTTCGTTCTCGTCGCGGTGGCAGTAATAACAGTGCTACTTAAGCCCGGGAAACCGGCCACACAGTGTTGATCTTATCGCCCCTTGTCATTGATAAACTGTGACATTAAAATATTTGCCAAGTTGCTCGCCCTCCGACTGGCCCCGTATATGGTGCACTTGATACATCCAGACCAGTCGGGCTTCGTGCCTGGCTGCTCCACGGCCCTCAACTTGTGACGTTTATTTAATGTTTTATCCCAGATCGACCCTGGGGCGAGCACCGTTGCGGCCATGCTAGACGTACAGAAAGCGTTTGACTCTTATGTCCTGGTGCTTCCTATGGGTGGTGTTGGAGAGGGGCAATTTTGGGCCCCGTTTGGCGTCTTGCATACGGCTGCTTTATGCCAAACCAGTTGCCAGTGTACGCACTAATGGTCTGCTCTCACTGCCGTTTGATATTGGTAGAGGGACCAGACAAGGCTGCCCTTTGTCTCCACTTATTTTTGCTCTTGTCATGCAACCCTTTGCTAATTTGATGCGCCATAAACGCTCACACAAGGGGATACGACTCGCTGGGGCACCCGAGATTGTCTCCCTCTACGCAGATGATGCATTACTCTATATAAGGCATCCAAAGCATAATCTCCTACCTATTATGCAAGATGTTGCCCACTATGGATCTCTTTGGCCTTCGAGTCAACTGGGATAAATCTGAGCTTTTTCCCCCTAACCAAAGCCACTGTTGCCCCGGCAGATCTCGTGGGATTCCTGTTCACCAAAGGAGATAAAATACCTGGGTGTTATAGTCACAAGGTGCCAGAACTTACTGAATTAACGTAATTATGGGGATTATCTGCAGACACTTAGGGCCTCATTACGACCCCGGCGCTAAACCATGGTGCTAGTAGCACCATGGTCCATGCCGGGGTCCGCCATGGTGAATGGCGGAATTACCGCCCCATTCCAGGGTTGGCGGGGCGGTAATTCCCCATTCACCATGCCCCTTCCCCATTCCCATTTTTGGCCCATAGGGCTCAATGGGAATGGGGAAGGCGCTAATAACGGCACAGTAAATTACGGTGCTGTAATTAGCTCCTAGGTCCCTTTGCGGGTTGTTTTTTTAACGCCTGCTAAAAGCAGGCGTTAAAGTGCAACCCGCAAAGGGACCTCGTAATCAGGCGTTAAGGGTTTAACGGCGCCGACACCTTTTACGGCGCCGTTAACCCCTTAACGCCTGGGTTGTAATGAGGCCCCTAGTCTTAAGCTACTTACTTGGGCAAAACACCCATCACTCTCCTTGGTAAAATATCTCTACTCAAAATGGTGGTGCTGCCCTAACTACTCTACCGTTTCCTAAATGCCCCTCTGTGGCCTGGCACAATACTATTTTCCAGACTTAAGATCCGAGATCCATAGTTTCTTTTGGCATTCTGGGGCGGTTAGGCTGAAGTGGTCCACTCTAGTTTGAACGCATGGGCGGTGGGGTTGGCAGCTCCTGATTCGCGGCTGGATCAAGGGAGCGGCGCTCACTCTTCTTACCCCCCCCCCCCCTTGAGGGGTGACTCTGCTGTTCCGGCCCAGCATACATTGCTGCTATGGCCTGGGACAAAATAAGGAGACAGACTGATGGGCTCCACCCATTCCATCAAGACTTACCGCTATGGAACCTTGTTGGAGTTTCCTCGAATTAGCAAGACTGCGGCAGCCACATGGGCAGCAAGGGGCTACTCTACACGGGGTGACATATACGAGCAGGGCATACTTATTAATTGGATGGATCTCTGTGTGCAACTGGGTGGGCTCCCATCAGGATGGCTGCAGTACGCTGGTCTGAGGCGTGCGTGCTGTTAAGAAGCGGTGGCCTGAATTCCCCACCCAGCCCCCAGACGATCCCCTAGTGGCGACCATGTTTGGTGCGGCTGGTCCTTCCGGCATGGTATCTAGGCTGTACTGTATACTTCAAGAACTATGTAATAAACCCCGAACTAAACTCTGCGAGACCTGGAGCAAGGATCTCGGTGTTGAGTTAACTGAAGAAAGGTGGGTGCTGTCAGGAGGTCGCGCCCGCGCATTGTCCTTGAATGCTAATTATCGACTGATCCACTTTAAGGTATTGCACAGGTATCACTATACCCCTGCCAGATTGCACATTATGTCTCAAGATCATTCACCTCTCTGCCCTAGATGTCACGCCGAATATGCTGGCTACCTCCACATGGTCTGCGCTTCCCCTAGGCTTTCTGAATATTGGACTGATATTTGTACTGCCTTATCAGTGATGCTTGAGCAAAATATTGAGTCGTCCCCCCTGAACTGCCTCTTTCACGAGTTTGTGTCAATTCAAGGGCCCAGCCGTAGGCTAGCTATTCTATGTATGCTATTAACAATGCGAAGTATACTATTGTTATGGCTCCGGCCTGCTATACCTACTATTAAGCAGTGGCTTTCCGCTGTCACCTGGGCTGCAGACATGGAGGAGCGCTGGATATCCATGCAACCATCTAATTGCAAACCCCGAGACATATGGCCTCCATTTCGGACCGATTTACAGACTCTATCCGAACTGGGAGGAGAAGAGGCCGAAGGATCAACTCAACACATCTCTCTGAGTCACCCATGGCCACTCGACCAGTCTAGGCCCTCCGAACTTAAGTGGTACCCAATGACTTACTGATTGCAATGCACACATTTAACCTGCAAATGTATGAACCCCTACTACTGTATGATATGTTGTCCTGGCTGTCCCTGTTGCCTTGTCAAGCAATAACAAATAAATGTGTTAAAAAAAAGTTCCTACAACATTTAATAAAATGTCTTTCTTCCACAGGATGAACATGACACTTGCCAACCTAGGCATTCCTTTGCATTAGCTATGTGACTTGTGCTTTTGCACCTATAGAATCTTCTCAGGACCATGTATCCCACTGACCTTCGTCTGAGATTGGGACGCAAAGGTCTTCATTCCATGGCTAGGCTTTTAGGAGCTGTAGTTTTATCCACCAATGAGATGCGTTTTTCTTATTAGGATCTGCTATTATTTTGATTACTTCTCCTTAGTTACTCTTGGCCTCTCACTTTCGGTTGTCTTGATCATCCCTTAATGCTTGACTGCACTTTTGTGAGTGCTGAATTGCTTTAATAACCGCTAATACTTGCACAACCGTGGGATTATCTTTTAGCCAAATGTCTTCTTATGCGATCATTTTAAACACTTGATGAGAAATTGATTTCTCAACTGATTTCGTTCAATATGCACTTCTTTTCAGAATCTACATGAAGCTGCAAGCCCACGTAAAGTCGCAACAAAATGCTAAACAGATTCTCCTTTTTTCTGTTCTCTCGTGACGAACCAATACCTTTCCAAAATATATTGATTTTCGCGTTATGAGTATCCAATTTCTTTATACGTTCTTTGTAATAGTTGAATGTTACTGCTTCCTGTTGCTCATTATTCTCTTCTTTCAAATCGTCAGTCTTTTGAAAACGTGTTGACCACCTGTTCCCAAGCAGTGACATAACCAAGCCTTCTGTTGCTCTGCACTGAAGGTGGGACCATAAACCGTAAACATATTGCTGACATTTATTTTTCACTCGTTGCCAGATCCTAAGATTTAACTTCCAAAGAAGTGCTCCTAGTACCTCATCCCGTAAGTAAGTCTTCACCTTTGTTGATTATTTTATAGAGTTTACACTACAGGACCCCACAGGATATGTGGGGAAGCTTCAACCACTCTCCAACAGCACTCTCTCTCTCGGCTCCCCTCTCCTCCAGACCCGGTTCTAAGTGATGTTTTTGGATATTGTAACACGCACACCAAAAATATTGTTGTTAAAAAAAAAAAAAGTACAAATATTTATTGATTTTTTTTTTTCGGTGGACAATTTTGTACAGCTTACAATATTTGAAACTATCACTTTTCTGGGGATTTGCCCCGCTCCCCCCAAACCTCCTTACAAGCAACAATCACTCCTACTCTACCCACACAAAGATTTTCATTCTCCCACCCCCTCGCCACTACAAACATTCCCTCTAACATACACACAGACATGCAAACAAACACCTCTCACGCCCGCGACTTTCGTCTACCCCTGCCCTGCCTGGTTGCGCCTGTCGGCCCCTGCACTCACTTGTGTGCTGCAGGGGAATACCAATTCGATTTAGTAAGGTCGCTCTGAGTCTGAAGTCGTTTTTCTTTTTGAAAAAACAAGACCTTTTCACTCCACATTTATGATCATGTGACATCAGTCTTTTGATGGCGTCGATGAAGCGAAATGACACAGACCTTTCTAGTATAATGGGAAATTGCTTTACAACGATAGGTAGATTCAACTAAGAGATCACATGTTTGTGGTAAAACCCATCACCCATAGTTCAATAAGATGCTGGGCCTCATTACGACCCTGGCGGAAATCGAAAAACGATGGCGGAAATGCAATACCGCCATCGAATAGCGCTCGGTGCGATCATGACCCGTCACCGCAAAGTACGATGCCATTAGCGACACCGTAGTGAACGCCAACGCTAACTGCACCAAGTACGCGCGCGCGCGCCATGCCAAACCGTAATTACCACCATGGCGCAACGGTACGCGAATTCTGACCCTAGCGGACATGCACCTAACGCCATCAAGCACGGCGGAAAGTACCATTCCGCCATGGTGAGAAGTACGGCATCGCGAACCAACCGTAAACGGCCCTACTGAGTGCCTGTACACCGCTCCATGGCCACATTGTACAACTCCCCGTAGGTGCAATGAAGTCACACAATGCAACCAGTGAAATGTACTAGTCATCCATGCCTGCCAACGAACAAATGAATCTCAAGAGGGGCCAATGGGAGCTGCAGGGCACAGATGGCACGAATACAGAAGCTATACAAATGGACATGACCTCAGTCTCCCACCAAGAAACGCACGCAAACACAGGCACCTGTGACCAGCCATATTCCGATAATCACATCATTCCACCAATCCAACTGGCTGACCGGCATCTGTTACACAAAAGCTAATCCCCCGCCCCTGAGCATGACATCATCAAAACAGTCATATTGGCAGCCCTTATCCCTGACCTCACTGGGCTTCGTAGGCAAACGCGCCCAGCACAGTACCACGCAACTATACTCCGAAGCTGGAACCCAATGCAGATCTCCTCACAATACATCGCTCCCCAAATAGGAATATGCCACATCACTTGCAAAGAAGAACGCTACACGGTTCATATCAGAATAGAAATTTAATGCACAACAAATTCACCAAGCCCATACAGCCATTAGGCCATGAACTCCAAAATACATTTCACCATTGTGGGCTGCATCCGCAATAAATGACCAGCTACTTCTTGTGTGACGCCCTGTTCCTTCATGGTACACAGGGGCTACATTCTCGTACGAAAAGGCAACATGGAAGCGCCTAGAACCGCAGGGCCGTCCCAATAGGGAGGCACTAGTCCAGCTGAAAGGCCGAAATGTTGCTCCTAGCCACTAGTACTGCGTAAGGGCATGTGGCCCATTGGCGATCGTCCCATAAGATCGTAATGCTGCTCCACTGATTAACACGAAGCAGCAGGTGTCGGGAGTAAAATCCATCTGCAGGAGTGGCATACAGATGGCAGTGGCAAAAGGGGAGGAGATACCTGTCACCCAAATGAAATGAAAAAGAATAGTATGGCCATCAGAACTACATTTGAATTACTCACTTCAATGATCACACCAAATCCACAGCCATATGCATGCTAGCCCACTCCAAAGGATCATCACCACCCAAAAACCACTTGCGAATCATAACTATCTATATCGAGGTGAAAACACTATCACAAACGAGTGTACCTGTGCATGCGTCTGTTAAAACAGAATCCATCAGATGGGATTGGTAACGTGCATAGACACAAGTGTCTGAAGGCGCGTCGAGACAGGGAGGGCTCAACAAGGCCAGATAGATGATGGTCCCACTATGGCAGCCCTGCATCACATAGCGCAGGGGAGGCGGATAGATTCCAAGAAGCCCTGTACATGGCAAACTCTGTATCAAATCATCTGTCCATGCATCCATACATCATTCCCTCATCCCGTAATGAAAACGCCTGTTTCCATACTCACATAACATGTGAAATTTCCATTGAGTCTGTGCGTTATGCAGCCTGCAAAATCCACTGTGCCCCAGCCCGTAATTCCAGTGTTGTGAAGTAACATGTATTTGGGAACGTCCGGCCTTATCGCCCACTTCGCTATTGCGCATCCCAAACTATTCAAATCAATCATTGCATCCTCGCCATGGCCCCTGTCCCAAGGACATTGAACAATAGAACGTTATATTTGCAGTCAGACCTGTGGGCGTCTCCTCGCCGCTAGCTGAAAACCGAAAGCGCCGCCCTTCGAATTCCTCATTTGCAACATCACGTCGAAAAGGCATCTGTGGCCGCTTGAAATCACAAATTAATCCATCTAGTGCGGCTGTGTGTGAAAATGGCAACTGCCTTCACTCACAAATGGGACGCCCCGCCCGTCGGTGAACCTCGGTACAGTGTTGCATGAGGGTCCACCGTTACTCGAGTACTACGTTCCACTGACCCTTCACAAGTCTGTTCGCGACTGCAAAGATAGTATGTGAAACAATGGGACCATAGCCGAATGAACATATCAACCAATGTTACACTGCCATCGGGTACAAATACATGATTGTAATAGCAAGATGCCATTCGTCGAATTGCAGCGTTGTGTGCGGGACGTGCTCGCCCAAAGGGGAGAGCAGCTTGCACAGGTGGAATGAATCACCACAGGTGGAGGCCATACAGCCTGAAAACACATAAATTGCACACCCAGTCTCCTCCCACAACCACACCCACTCCGAAATGCTACCGCATGACTAGCTATGTTGGCCCTGGGGGACCTGATAGCACTGCAAGTACTCCAACTTCAAGAAGAAGACGAACACCAACTACAACCGGCCACACGGAGGAGACACAGGAGGAGGAGGAGGGCAAGGCAGGGCCAGCAAGGGCCGCCAGCACAGCCACTACCACCACGCAGGCAGCCCGCAATCCCACGCCTCCGAGCACATCCGTTCAACCTCACTGATGAGCAGATCCACACCCTCTACCGTTTGGACCGGGACACCATAACCGCCATTGTGGACATGACACAGGCTGACCTTGTCAGCATGATAGATAGCCCAACCGCCATCCCACCCCTACTGAAGGTGGTGTCTGTACTCCACTTCCTGGCCACAGGCACCTACCAGCACACAGTCGGACAGTTGCATGGCATATCACAGCCACTGTTCTCACGGACACTATTGCAAGTGCTCGATGCCCTCCTGCAGCACGCAGACGACTACATCTCTCTACCACACTCGGAGCAGGAAATTACCAACACAAAAGTGGGATTCCATGCACTTGCCGGCATACCGGGTTGCATTGGTGCCATCGACTGCACCCATGTGGAATTGTTCGTCCCACATGCCATGGAGGCCCAGTACCGCAACCGAAAACAATTTCATTCTCTGAATGTACAAATGGTGTGTGACTCCAACAGGATCATTACACATTGTTGTGCCCGATTCCCTGGATCAACCCATGATTCTATGGTCTTGAGGAACTCTACAATACCACGCTACATGGAGCGACACGCAGGGAACAGATCCTGGCTACTCGGTGAGTCTCATTTCATGCATGATGATGTGGGGTATGTGATGCGGCAATGACCTGGCAGGAAGGGGGGGGGGGTGCGTACGTAGCAATGGCATTCCTCAAAATTCCTTTATTGTCCACATACAGGTGATGCCGGGTATCCACTGAAGAGATGGCTCCTCACACCAGTCCGGAACCCACGGGACCAGCATGAGGAGGACTACAACCATGCCCACTCACGTACCCGTGTAGTCATAGAACAGGCATTCGGCCTACTGAAGACTCGTTTCCGCTGCCTCAGCAGGTCTGGCGGGGCACTCCTGTACCGCCATGTGAAGGTTGCAAAGATGGTCATGGCATGTGTCATGCTCCACAACATGTGCGTACGTAGAAATGTGCCCATGCCCCCTGACGCAGAACTGCAAGCACCTGAAGATGGTCATGATGAGGGTGGGGATGTGGCAGCACCTCAAGGAGTCTGCGAGGCACAGGAGGGCCGTGACATTCGTCAGCATCTCATAGATGCATGCTTCTAGCACTCACGCCTGGTGGCTGATACATGGACACGGGACTCGTGGCACTGTGTGTGTCTGGAACATGCACAATATGGACTGTACGCCTATAATGGCCTCGTACACAAAGATCAATGTCCACACATCTCATTGGATGATCGTGCATTGTTTATGGCATATGTGATATCATGTTAAACACCCTATCGACCCGCCACCCAAGTGAGCCCAACACACCCCCTCCACCCTCCTACCTCCCCCCCGAACACCAGTGTCCAAAGATGCTCATTGTCAGTGGGCAGTCGCTATTGCAAGCCCCCTCTCTGGGTATCAGGGGCACCCCTGCCTGTGGAGCGCAGGTTCCTCCCAGATCTACGTTGGGGGCTGCCCTGGACGGAACTTGCAACGGATGATGTCTCTGCCTGCTCACGTCCATGCATGTCCCTAAGGGTTTGTGAGAGCTCAGTGAGCACACGGCGCACTGCGGCAAGTTCGGCACATACGTCTTTGGACGTCGCATGCAGTTCCCCCCTCAGGCTCTCGGTGCTTCTCTCCATTTGTACTCTCAGGCTCTCGGTGCTTCTCTCCATTTCTACTCTCAGGCTCTCGGTGCTACTCTCCATTTCTGCCCTTAGTGTCTCTGTACTTCTCTCCATTTCTGCCCTAAGTGTCTCAGTTGATGTTTCTATGTCTGCCTTAGTGCCCCCACATTCATCGGCATGGTCCTTGAGGAGCGTGGCCAGTTGCTGCTGTTGCACGATTACCTGGTCGAGGGACTGTTGCCTCTGCTGGGCCATGGCCATTTGCGGTGGTGTCACAGAGTGGCTGATCACCTCATGTTGCCTTGCCACAGGGCTTGTGGGGGATGGCCAGTCGTCGTCTTGTGGGTGCCCCTGCGTGGTATCCTCATGGTGTACGGGATGGAACAGACAGGGGGATTGAGACAGGTCATGGATAGATCTAACTTCGACATCCCCGTTTTCTGTGTCGGAGCATGCTGCCATTAATGCAGTGTCACCTATGGTGCTGCTGCCACCAGAAGCAGTGCCTACTGTGGCATCCATTGGGGGGACCTGTGGTGGTGCTGTTGTGGGCATGCTGGCTGCTGGGGTGCCTGTTGGAGTTCCCTCCTGTGTGCTGCCACTTGATTTGTGCTGCTTCCGTGTCTTGATGCGTGCAGCTGAGGTGGAGGGTCTTTGGCCGTTGGTCTTGGCCCTCTTTGCAGGTGTGCTAGTAGGGGTGTCCTGGAGCTCGTCGTTTGGATCGGACCCTGTGGTGGAGTAAAGGAGGGCGAGCGTTATTAATGGGTCTGTGGGAATTGGAATGGCAATGTATCACATGCATTGGGGTGGTACCTGAGGGTGATTTGGGTCGGGGCCTTGGAGGTGGTTTCATTTGTGTGTGGAGTGAGGGTGCAGTTGTTTTGCAGCCTGCAGTTAGGGTGTGCCTGCTGCACGTGTAGAGGGTGTTTTTAGGATTTTTAATTATTTATGTATTTGATGTGAGTTTTAAAGTGTGCTATCAGGCCTATGTATGTGGACGTTCTCCTGGACATGTGTTACTGTTGCACTATGTGGACACGTGGTACTTCACATGATTGGACATTGTGGTTTTGGCATTGTTTTATTTGGGACACCTACCTGATTCTTCGGATGTCTGCACTCCTTTCTCCATCCCTCCGACTCCCTCTATGCTCTCCATTCCAATGGTGGAGGCACAGATTTCTTCCCAGGGGGTCAACTTGATGGGTGATTCCGATCCTCCCCCGGTAGCTGTGGCAATGTTGCGGTTGGCAGAAAGTATGCTACGGACGCGTATCCGCAGGTCGTCCCATCGCTTTCTGCATTGCTGTGGGTTGCGGGGTGCGGTCCCCACCGCACTTACCCGCTGTGCCACCAGGGCCCATATGGCCTTCTTGTTCGCAAGTGCCGTCCTGGTCATTTGCGTGGAGAAGACAGCGGCAGCATTCTCCTGGAGGGTCTCTGTGAGCACGGTGAGTTCCTCACGGGAGAAGTGGACCTGCCGCTTGCGGTCGCACGCTTTCTTCGCTACTTTTCCCATTTTTCTTGGTTTCACTAGGGTGGATGACGGGTTGGGATGTGTCTCAGGGTAGTATTTTTAATGGTTGTGTGGAATTTGTGGTTTTATAGGTGTACGGCGTGATGTTTCCCGTTCCGGGACCATGCTTTTACTTCCGTTTCCGTATATTTCCGGTCACCGTACTTTCCGGTTGGCGCTCACTGCGGTGTCCGCTAAGATGGGTGGCGGTATTGCACCTAGGGCGCCGTACGGCGGCGGTGTGGGCCGTTTTGGGGTCATTTCCGCCATCGCGGACTTTGCACTTCCGCCATGGCGTGGTGCTCGTGCCCGATGGGTCGGAATGAGCCGCACTTTGCTCCGTCGTGCAATGGCGGAAACGCTATTTACGCTATGGCGGTCTGGTCGGTTGATTTCCGCCAGGGTCGTAATGAGGGCCGCTGTGTTTAGCATTGTCCAAGCTCATCTTAATTATTTGCCAAATGGTTATTCTTTGGCTGTGGCTGTTGCTTGACTTTGACTCAGCTTTTCATGATTACCGATTTGTGAGTCAGAGGCAATTGTTTCACGTGTTCCCCAGGATTACTGTGTGTTTTTAAATAATGTGTTCAATTTTGTTTTGTGGCCATTGTTTTAGGTGTGGATATTTCAAAAGATTTCTGTACTTTCGAGTGGCTAAGATGTTATAATTATAAATGGAACGCCTTAATAATCAAAGTGAGCCGATTGTGTAATATTGATACTATGTTATATTTCTGAACTGTTCTTGTGGAGGAGTGTTTATATTTAGAAATGTTGATGCAAATATACACCCGCAGTGATTTTTGCAAAAATAATGACAATATGAACAGAAGATCTAATCATTGATTGGTATTCAAAAATGTGGATTCTAAAGAATATTTCTCTGTAATTCTAAACTCTCTCCTTCCCAACTGGTTGAGGAATTACATGCACCACAGGTAAACCAGAAAATGATCTAATTTCAGATGAGTGCTGTATGGGGCTCAACATGCAGCGTTTATGAGCTGGCTCGCGTCCACAGATAGGACATCACCAACCACAGCTCCTTGTTCCTGTTGTCTTTTCCCACAATAGGCAGATTTGGAAAAGTATCTTCAACTTATTGATTCCTTTTTTGACGTGTCCTTTTGGTAACTCCCAGAGGAATACAAGAATGCATTTGTTTCCAACACTGCCTTCGTGCATGTTGTTGGCAACCAATTTCCACAAATGTACTTGTCGCCAGCAGACACTCTTCCATGGTTGGCCCACACAGAGTCTGCGTGACGCTTTTCAGTAATCTCCACTGGTGACATCCTGCTAACTTTGTTCTGGGTTGGTACCACATTCTCTGAAACATGCCCAGTCATGCACGTGAGCATGCCGCATGATTTTGTAGTGGTTCCAAGTTGTCTGATACAGGTAAGGGAAATGTGGTACTGTGCCTAGTATCGAAACCATTTCAGCCTACCGCTGCCATTTTGAAGGCCGACGTACACATTCTGTGGCCCTCAACCCTCTGATTAAGAGAAAGTCTTTCTAGGAACATAAACGGGCAAGTAGCTCCTGGAGGTAAGTTCTTGGTTTCTGGAGCAGAGATCCTAATGAAAAGAGCAAAACGACACCTCCAATGCTTCTTTTCAGAACTTTGTCTACCACCGAAGCTCCATCAAGCAACGTAATTGTAAACAAATGCATGCAGAACAGAGCTACTACAGTTCCCTCAAGGCGTACTCATTTGACAGGACAATGGAATTACAAAATTATCCAAACAACTGAAGAGATTCCTTTCTTTAACTATGAGTGATTCTTTTTTTTTCTATTCTCGCAGGAAGTGCCATAAAGTGCATATATGTTTCAAGGCAACCCATTTATCAAGTGCTTCTTCACAATAAATTACTGTGATCTGGGCATGCTGAAATCGTTGCCTAACGTAGCAGAGAGCCTGCTCTGCCGAATTACCTGTTAACTACTGACAGTCGCAGAGGTACAACAGAAGGCCGTCGATGATAAAGGGCTCACCTACTCCTCCTACTCTTGTAGGATTGTGCAGAGAGAGGGACAGAATTCTCAATTTTGTGTCCTCCACACAATGTTTAAAGTCTTTGGGCAATTAAGCATTCTCTATTTTCTACTTCAGGTTACCCCCAGTTCCATCTCCAAATCTTGTTGACAAGGTTTTGCCACCTCAGTCAATTCAAACACAACATGATACAGTACCAGGTGGGAAATGCTCCGATATCAATTATAATTATGATGCCTCTAATTTCCACCCAACAAGGCTTTTCAATTTTGTACATGAAAATGGTCTCCAGGTCTTCAATAGTCTTACACCTGAAAGCGCTCCACCAGAATGCCTTTCCTCTAGATTTGCCGCCCCAAGCCAGATATAATTATTCTGGGCAAATCTTTGGCTTTCTAGAAGATACATCACACTGGCTGTCACATTTCCAAATATTTAGGTCTGAAATACAAAGCCCTGAAGATGAACCACACTTGTAATGCAAGGTAATCTTTACAGTCAATCTGCGATGGTAACTGCAGCTGTGGTAAAGCATGATGGGCCAGCTTCTGTTTTCTTCTGTATTGAGTAAGGAGATTAAAGCCTTATGGGAAATAAACCTATCAGAACCGTTCCTTACACCAGTTACCCACCGGACCAGTTCAGCCCTCTAAAAATACGAAAAGTGGAACAGCGTTGATACGTTTGCTGATTTCCTCCCTGTTGAAGCTGTGGAATAGTTTCCCTTTTGCTTTTCAGGCAATAAGGATATGACTGATGGGACTTCGCAATCTGTTAATTCACTTGTAGATATAGAGTGACAAGAGACCTGCTTTGTTAGATAAACATTGATGGCTAGACCAAGGGGGAAAAAAGTAAGGTTGAAAGGTATTAACCAGTAATAAAAAAGTAACTCTCCACATCAATTCGATACATACACACAGCACACCATTTGTAACTTGGCAAGAGTTAAATACCATTAGTCAATGGCTAGTTGCGAGTACAAATGTTGCACCTTGGATAGACTGTATTGTCACCTGTTGCTGAAAGAATGTAGAACAGGTTTGATTATGATCCAAGTCCCCAAGAAATTTCAGTATTTCCTCTTCTTCAGTAAAAACATCTTACAAGCCACTGCATACTTTGTAAGTTTTTAAAGTCAGGAACGCTACTGAGGACAATTCACAACCCAAATGCGAAGACAATCATCTAACTCATAAAGGACTCCTTGAGCAACATCTGAGGAGTCAGAGAAATCGCTTGACCATGCTCTAGGACCATTTATCCCTGGCCAGTTGGAGCATCTAATTTTTCTATCATCCATGGACAAACATAATTCTGAGGACTCTTAGATCTTAATTTTTATATTATCACTCTGTTCCTTAGAGTGGAATCATTTTACATGGTGGCTCTGGCTCTGATCTGGCGGCAGCATGACAGGAGACTGGATGTGTCCATTGAATCTCCATGATGAGCTTTTTCCATAGTCTTGCTCTAGAAGGGCACTGGACGTTTCTTAGATTTGCCATACAAGGTGTTGATTACTTATTCTGGTGACTGCTATTCCATGTTGACGCAGTTCCAAGAGGGTTTACAACAGCTCTCTCAATGGTAGCAGCCTCTTTTTGTCAGGGGAGATTTTATCTTTCCCCTAAATGGGCTGATTTGCTGTATTGAGCTTCATCTGCAGATCAAGACATCCATATTCATTAAACTGGTAGCAACACTATAGGACATTAAGGGGTTTCTAGCAGCCAATCAGAAGCAATACTTTTAACTATGCAAAGGAATAAGTAAATTGAGACAATCCCAACTGTACACACTGGAACGTTGTCAGGAAATAGTGACATCCGTTTGGATTGCTCGTACACATTTTAATAACGGATATTAAGCATTATGGCCCAGTGTTTTCTTTTTATACCTCTGGCAAGGTAGAAAATTATACAATCTCAATGACACTTGTCACAAAACTGGGAACTTGATTATTCCCGAGCAAGTGGAATTCTCCATCCAGGGGTTGTTTCTGGTGAGCAGTTTACATTTCATGGCCATCTTCATCAGATTACAGTAAAAATGCATTTTTCGCAATATGGTCTGAAAGCTCATTGTCCGAACCTGGGATTTACTCCTCTGGTAGCGTCCATCATATACATTTCCTCATGTTTAACTGATTTCCCCGCATTGAAACCTTTCCCTTTTCAGTTGCAGGGAATGGTGCCTAAAGTCGTCACAGAAAATACTATTGTACGGTTTTACTTGAACAAATACTAAGGTACTCTGTCCCGTCCTCCCGGGAGCCTGCACCATATACCACAAACAAACTATGCTTAGACATTCACTGTCTAAAATGATCTTTATCCACTGGGGTCAATCAAAAGGAAACCTATTCGCAACATTTCCGAATGCTCATCTTCAATTTGCATCATGTTTGCGTGTGGAATGCATTTCTCTGGGTGATATGCTCTTTCTGAATCTCTCTCTCTCTCTCTCTCTCTCTCTCTCTCTCTCTCTCTCTCTCTCTCTCTCTCTCTCTCTCTCTCTCATATATATATATATATATATATATATATATAATAGGTTGGTTCTGGGTTCCTTGGTGCCCAAATATTTTGATCCTATGGCTTCACATGATCTTCACCTTCTGTCTTGGAATAATGTTGGTCAGACGAATTAGTGAGGTTCAGGCTCATCCAGAGACTAGGAATAAGATGTCTTGGAATTGTGCCACCATTTATATAGAAGGTGTTGTCGGATGTTTCTCCTTAACCAAGACATTTGTCTTGCATTTCTTAAACCTAGACCTCCTCCTGCTTCTTTCCCTGAAGATGTTTGCTATTGTCTTGATGTGCAAGAAATCCTAAATTGTATCTTAATCGTACAACACTATTATGAACCACAGTTCAATTTTTTTGATAACTCATGGTGGGCTTTCCCAGGCAAGAATGCATATAAGGTGCCCTAAGCCAGGTGCATAAGTTTCCTGTATTTCATGATTCAAGGAGCTGAAGGTATTGCCTTACCCCAGAGGCTGTGCACACATTTGACACTGAGCAAATGCATAATTTTTAGATTTCCAGAGACATTTCCAATCTTGTAAATTTGTATGGCACCCACGTGGGCCACTTCTCATGCTGCCTGAAAAAATGATTCTTTGGCGGTCTCTTCCATGAGACATTTTGGCAATGGTTGCTGGCAATACTTTTGCCGGAACTCTTTTGCCATATGTTTCTCGCCTCTTCTTACTCACTGTACTCCCTTCCCCATGTGCCTCCTCACGCTTCCGTTCCTTTCAGCTCTTGGCCCCCCTTCATTGGAATTCCTTACCTCTCTCAATCTGCTCCATCTCCACCTACTCCTCCTTCCGCACCTCCTTGAAAGCCCTTCTCCACTCCCCCCTTCCCTACTATCTCTCCTATCTCCTTTCCACCCTCCTTTCCTCTTCCTTCTCACTCCCCCGGAATATTGTCTTGCTGGTTTGTTTCATGATTGTAAATATGCTTCTTTCATTATTGTACCTTGTTATATTGTAAAGCGGTTTGGATTAAAGCGCTATATAATCCTAATAAACATAAACATATGTTGTCACCGTCCCCCAGGACCTCAAGGTTGTATAATCTGGTTTCTGTCTAGTTGGAAAGGACAAAGAGTAGAATGATAGAGTAAAGGTCAATTACCTTCATGGTGATTCCGATAATCCTAGTTCTTGCACTGCCTCTGTGAGAAACCAGAGGGTGCCTCATCCGCTAGTCCCCAGGGCTTGCTCTCTCAGGTGGCCAGGGCCTGGCCATCGCCTTTGGATCCAGACCCTGGGGGTGGACCAGTGCGGTAGGATCACCTGGGTGAGGGGTCTTCGGGAAGTGGGAGTGGGACACCTGATAGCGAGACGCGGTATCCCACCCATAACACCTTTACTCCATCCTACCAGGTAGGATACCTGGTAACTGTAAACCTACTCCACCCCCCTTTCCCTACACAAATAGTTTCACACAGACAGCCTCCTGTGGGAGAAAACGGACTCATACCTGAGCTTTATACCTGATATGTCCCACTACTATGGCCAGGAAAAGCAGGCAATTACTGTTAACAACTCGCACCTGACTTCCATTAAGCTTCCCCACATAGATAAAAGGCGGAGCACGAGAGCACACTCTGAGCGAGGCAAAGCACACAAAGGAACAGTGTTTTCCAGACGGCAGCTAAATGGGGGGAGAAAGGCGGCAAACCGAGTAGGGAGAACAAGGAGGGAGATACCCTTGACCTTTCCGGCAAGAAACCGTTACTTTACAGAAAACCTCAGATTAAAAGGCATAAGGCCAGGAAACCAGACTGAAGAATCCTGCCTTGTGTGTTGGAGATACCTGGGGCCCACGTGCATGACTGGCCGAGTTGGGATGGAGCAACAGCTGCTGTGGTACCGTCCTTGGCTCGAGGACCAAAGCAGCGCCAGAGAAATCAACACAGCTGGTGAGTCGGGGAGACCGATGCAAGACCGGTCTGTGTTGAAGTCAAGGTTGCCAGCGACAACATTGTGTGATGAAAGACGCTCAATTGCTGATGAATGTTTGAGAAGGTACAAGACAATGTAACAGAGTGATCCGGCACCGCGGTTGTGCTCAATCGAAGGTCTCTTTTGTGATGTACCCAGCGAAGAAGTGGTAGAAACAAAAGCAGTAAAATGAAACTTATGGATGAAGTGAATCGAAGTGGTCCTGCAATGGTTTAAGAAAAATCCATTGCACATTCGAAAGTCTTCGAATTTTGATAACAAAAAGAAAGCAAAGAAAGTGAGATTATACAGTCCAAGCCCGATCGAGGGAGACCAATTGTGAACTTAAGTTTAAGGGGGTCCGAGCCCAACTGAGGGAGACCCATGGTGAACAATAAACCAGAGAACTTGTGAATGTGAAAATCCTGATGAGAAGGTAACTTTGGTACTTTTTTGTTATGCCAGACACTCTGCAATAAGAAACTTTTATTGGGAAAGAGACTTTGGCGCAGAAGGCCCAGATACCTATGTTTTGAACTGCATCCTCGTGGCAGAGAATCCAGAGTTTCTGTGAAGCTCGAGTGAGCCACCTTGTCCCGTGCTGAAAACATGGGGAAGGAAAGCAAACTGCTCAACTATCCTGACATATTGTTTCCTGAAAACGTTTCTTTTGCATACATAGTTTTCCCACACCATTTGTATTTAGAAGTAAGGATTGGCAATAGGTTTATTAGTATAAGCCCTTTTATTTTGACAGAGACTCCACTAGGCCTGCATTATTATTACTTGATGGTCATAGCTTGCTCCCATCCTTAGATTTAGGGTTAGATGGGCGTTCAACCCATTGAAGTTCAATAAACACCCTTGAACTGTGATCACTTGTCTGTCTTCACTGTTTGATACCATGCCTTTCTTACACCTCCTATACAACACCCACCATTCAACCATATGAGCATATGCATATTCCTGTGTATATAAGGTTATAATAATAAAAAGATGGTTCCAGGAGTTATGGATGGTAACATCCTATATATAAGGGTATGTCAAGAGCATCAAGGGACATTGGGCCCCATTGAAAGGTCTTCAAGCAACCGCAAATGCCCAACCGGTTTTGAAGAAAGGAAAGCAAAAACCATGAAGGTAACGTTTCCTTTTGTTTTATAGGCAGCAGTAACGGAGGTGCAGTTTGGACCCATGAAACTTCACCAAGATCAACTTCAGGTAAGGATCACTATGGGAAATAAATGTATTTGTTTATCTAAGACCAGGGTGCTATTCCAAACATAAATGTCTTACCAAGTAGGCAGTAACCTAGAACAGAGGCCGTCCTCGAGAAAGGTGCCATTAACATAATGCATTGTATTTAATGATGTGTATAGTGTGGTGAAAGGGCAAAAATAGAAACATAAACCAGGTACAAGGACTGCAGGACATCGCAAAAATGTTTACCATTGGGAGACTGAGGCCAGTCTTCTTATATATACAAATTGAGTAGAGTAGTCTGTGGGCAGAATGCAGGAGAGGTGAGCTGGATGGTTAGTTTGCTTTGGTGAGTTTGGGGACCTCCTTGCATTGCTAGCAGGTGGTGTTTCAGCCTTGTTTTGAAGCGTTCTGCTAAAAGGATAGCTTTGATGGCTGGTGAGAGCATTCCAGTGGAGTCGGGTAAGTAGGGAAAATTAAAGCGGGTTGAGGCATGGTGGAGAGGAGGAACTGATAGGTTGTGAAGAGTCGAGAAGTGGAGAGTTCAAGAGGGAGAGGACACTGAGATGCGTTCTGTGAGGTAGTGGTTGGCAAAACCATGAATAGATTTATAGATGAGTAGCAGGAATTTGAAAATCGATTTTTGCTTTGAAAGCCATCCAGGGTGGTGACAGTAGCTAGAGGTGAGGGAGGATCTGGGTATGTTAAAAAGGGTGTGTTTGACAAGGTTGACAGTTTTATTGTGAGGAGCAAAATAGCAGAGTGATAGATCAAAAAGTGGGCTCACACAGTAGTTCAGTTTGCTGAACACAAGATTAGATGTAAATGTTTCCAGTTGAGTGGTGCGTGAAGTGTGGGCAGATTTCTTTATTGATTAGTTGTTTGAAACTGGCGGCGCTAGTAGTGGTCATGAAGAACCACTAGGGTTTCAGGTCCCTGTCAATGAGATCCCCAAGGTTGCGAGACCAGACTAAGGGGATGAGGAGGTCAGCAGGGGGGCGGTGGTGAGAGATGGGAAAGGAGAGAGTGGGATACGCATGGAGAAAAGAGGTCTTCCATCTTTGAAGAGTATACCATGAGACAGTGTAGAGCCATCCAGTGGCCGGATGGTGGTTGATTATGAATCCAGAGATTGCGGGGATGAAGAAGACTAATATCTTTAGTATAGTCAGCAAAGAGTTAAAGAGTTTATGGCTAAAGCCTTAGGTGTAAATGAGTTTGCCAAGTGAGGAGGTTTTTGGTGTGAAGAGAAGTGGGCCAGCCACTGATCCTTGATGGACACTCATTGAGAGTGGTGTGGGGGCAGGAGGCATTTGAATCCCATGAGATGAAGGAGAGGTCAGAGAGATAAGATGACACCAAGTTAAGTACGGTATCCTTGATATCAAGAATGGAACGACTTTGAAGGAGAGAGGGATGATCCACTGTGTCAAAGGCAACTGAAAGGACTGGAAGAATGACAATGGAGGAGAGTTGAGCGTGGTGAGCAGCAGTACGCGTATTGGTAACATGGAAGACTCAGTCTTGGCGGAGTGCTTGGAATGGAATTCTGGATCGAGGGTGGTCTGCAAGTGAGTTTACCTAGAGATACTTGACTATGTGGTTGAAGAAAACGCTCATTCAGGATTTTGGAGTGGAAGGTAAGAAGAGAGACCAGTTTGAAGAATGAGGTGTTGTTTCTTTAGAAGAGTTATGACTGTGACTGTTTTCTAACAGTCTAGGAAGATACCAGTTGAGAGAGAGATGTTGAATAAGGTGGCGAGGTGAGCAGAAGGGACATGTAAGCTCCTTCACACTTTGTGATGTGTAGGTGTCAATTGGAACGCAAGATTGGTTGGTAGAGTTGAAGGATGGATAGATGTTTAGTGGAGAGGGGAGGGAGAAGAAAGATGGAGATGAGAGTGTGGAGCAGTTGGGAGCAGGGGAGAATGAGGGACAGGGTGGTAGAGATAGAAGGGTAGACCAGGTGTCTCGTATTGTAATGATTTTAGTGGAGAAGTACAAGGCAACATTCTCTGCAAAGAGAGGAGGACATTTTTATTTTTATTATTATTGAGCCGCTCGTGTGGGAGGGGAAGCATGTCTGGAGAGCCATGGATAGTTTCCAAGGGCGCAAGCAGAGAGAGGAAACGATTGGTTTAATAAGAGCATTATGTCGAGAACTGTAGTAAGGGTCTGTAGAGAGTGTAGGCAGTGAGAACCATGGCAGATCGCTAAGCAGCGACACATTTTTATCTTCAGCAGCTCGATGAGGGGGCATATCCATGCTTGAGGACATGGTTTGAATGGGGTAAAGGAACAGGCTGGGTAATGATCATTGGAGGTGGATAGCCACTGCAGCATTGCATTAAAGGTGAGTTCAATGGAGTGAGAATGTGGAGGAGATCTTGACGTGAGATATTGAATTGGTTGAGGCAGGGGTCGATGTAGGAGGGCTTGAATTTACATTTGGTTGATATATTAGTGAGGGGTGGGAGTGTGGGGAAGAATAGAAAAATCGAAGTGAATTAGTGGTCATATGGCAAGGGTCAATTTTGGGAGCGGAGAATACTCTGGTGGATGAGAGGAATATGAGAAAAAGACAGTTGCTTTGGTGTGGGTTGGAGAGTTATGTAGCTTGTCAAGTGATTTGTCAGAGAGAGCAGAGTCAAGTTGAAACTGTTGGGCCTTATTCATATTGGAGAGGGTTGAGGTCACTCATTATGACAGCAGGGACATCCACTGGGAGCATTTCAGGTACGTGGTTAAGATTAGAAAGTATGTGTGCCTGGTTGGCTATAGATTAGGAGGACAGTAATGGGGTTGGTAGTGTGAAGTTGGACCTAGATCTGTTCGAAGGAGAACGGATTGGAATACAAGAGGGGAGGGAGTGCCGATAGTGCATCCTTGCTGATGGTGAGACCAACACTGCCACCTTGTTGAAGAGACGAGGGGAGTGAGAGAGAGAGGCAAAATCTGTGTGAAGGCTGGCCCCCGGGGTGGTGTCTTTGGAGGGAGTCCAGTTTTTAGTGATACCCATCAGCAAGAGTTTGGGGTGATGGGAATCGAAATACATTCCTGAGAAAGCAGGATTCCTTGCAGAGAGATTGGCCATTGCAGAGATTCCAGGGAGGCCAGTTGGGGAAATGGAGGTAGAGGAGGTTGTTGTTGGAATACTTGAAGGGAAGCGGGAAGGGTAGATAAGGTTATCGTAAATGAGATGAGAGAGAGAGGAGCAGCATGAGTATCATTTGGGAGGTGATGCATTCATTTGGGAATAGGGTGACCAGGGATGAGTAGCCAGGGAATTGGAGAAAGACATGTACTGAGCGGAGGCCATAGGAGAGGGAGAGAGGGGGAAAGAACAGTAAGAAGGAGTTGCAGGTTTGGCATTACCATGGTATGCAAGGAGTGATCAGGAGGATATAGGGGACCACAGGGTCCTATGCTACCAGGAAATACAATTTTTACAATCACAGGATCCTAGGTGACCAACATTGTAATTTAAGAAATAACAGGGTCTTTGGCAAACAAATAATGCAATTGTATGACCTCACTGGGTCTTTGGTGACCAAGAAATGCAATTGAAGAAATCAGTGTCCTCTGCAACCAAGCAATTCAATTTGTATGGTCAAGTTGATATATGCATTGGTGTTAGTTCATAACAGTGATTGTTCAGATATAAGGAATGGGACTTGTGTGGTAGTTTGGTAAATGGATGAATGGGCAATAGACCTACATTCTTGGCACTGTGGCCTAACACAGCCAAACATAACATGCTCTTATCTGTGCAGCCTTTTACAACATTATTCTTTATATAAATAGCCGATTAGAAAATCCACAACTGCTTGATGAAGAGATATTATCCTGATTTTTTTCTGATGAACACAAAAACACCTGCCGTGAGTGCAGAGTGATGTTGTATGGCTTTTCTACCTGATGACCTCACTGGAAGTGATATAAATGATACAGATAACCTACAATAGGTGCATATTAATAAAGTAACTGATGGTTACTAAGACAGCCAAACTATACTTACTTAACCATATATTAACTAGGGTACTGTTATGGCATGCCATAGGCGAAGTTCTTACATGCCAGAGGTATGTACAGCAAAACCGTGATGGGCTAAAGGCACTTCCTCCATAATTCCTTTATGACTGGCAGGTTACTGTCCTCTTCGTACAGATAAATTGTCTTATATCAGATTAAGTCACAATTTGTAAGGTGCAGCCTCCTAAGCCTTAGTGCTGACATCTTTGTCAATTTCTTAAAACGATTACGTAAAACCCAAAGTAGAGTCAGCATTTTTTATTGTAATTAAAGGGTTGTCAAGCCTTCCAGAACTCCATAACATGTCTCTGGGTTGCCCATAGAGTTTCTTTCATGTGTTTGTTCCTTGAATATCTGGAGAGGCTTCATCTTCAAGTCCCAGCAGCTGATCTTTCTCTTAGTGATCAGTTTCTTGAACGTCTCTCTGTAAAGCCCAGCCTACAATCCATTACTTAGTAATCTGGTTCTTCAATATCACTGGGGATTTAGCATTCCAGACCCAGCATGCAGTCTTGCTCTTATGGATCATTTTCTGAACTATCTCTGTAGACTTTCCTTTTAAGTTCCACACTCTCACATTATCTTTTTCTTCACTGTCGGTGAGGACTTTGACTTAATTCCCAGCATGCAATCTTTATTTTAGAAATCAGTTTCTTGAATATCTCTCGGGATGTTGACTTAAAAGTCCCAGTAGATAATCGTTATCTTCATTATCAGGTCCTTGATGTCTCCGGGAAATGGAACTTTCAGTTTCAGCATGCACCACGCCTCAATATGAGGTATACCCTCCCACCCCCCTGCAGACTGCAGCATTGGCTCAGCTTTTTTAAGCTATATTGGATTTAGGGTTCTATCAGTCGGTGTGTGAATCTACTCATGTGCAGGGTGGCCTATTCAACCTTTTTCATCTGAATTTAGTATTCGTGTCTCTTCAGGTAAGCAGGTGCTGTGATCCGATCATTTGCTTATACCTTTCCGTGTGTCTGGGTCAGTAGTATCTGCCAAACCTCTTCCTGCTGGCATCTTGAGGTGCATTTGTCGCCCAGTGGACCACAACCTGCTGTTGTCCATGATTGTGTACAGGTGTAGGCTCACCTTGACGATTAATGTATCTTTTCTCTGCGACACAAGTTGATGTGGCTAATCAGGTGGCTCCACTTAAACTCAATCAAGCTCGTAGACGCCTCTCTGAGCCACAGTTCGCAGATCAACTTAAAGCAGCTTGTCTGCAACTTAGGCAGACCGAGTGTAAGTGGCATCACTCATACGGCTCCACAGAGAAGACAGTGTTTTGGCAGCTTACCACAGAGTATCATCTGGATATCCGGATGGCCACACAAAATGTTTTCACTCAGAAAGTAGAGCAGGCCCTTAATCAGTCCAAAGAATTATTCTTTATGTCGTTTTCTTCTACTACATGCCTCTGCCTTGCCGTTTTAACCACCCAAACCTTTGTGACTCACTCTCCGACTTCATTACCAAGGTTGCTGAAATCAGGAAGAATATCCACCTTGGTGTGCACAGTACTGTTAACATACCTCCTGCGCAGATAGCAGGTACCTCCACCCATGCCTGCTCCCAGTTTCTGGAGTTCTCTTAAGTCTGCTGTCCCCTCCAACCTGATTGCTTTGATCATTATCAAAGGTATTATGCCAGACATGATCTCCTGGGTCATGGAAAGCAGTAAATCTTGCTCGTCAGTCAGGTTCAATTCCTATTGAACTGAAACAGGCAACCGTTATCCCCCTTCTTAAAAAAAGTCACTGAATGCATTGGATTTGTCTAACTTTCATCCTATCTCCATTCTCCCTTTTTTATGAAGTTGCTTGAGTACTTGGTGTCTCCTTTCTTCCTTTCTTGAAACCTCTGATTTCTTTGACTCCTTTCAGTCTGGTTTTCAGCCGGGCCGAGAAAAGGACAGTGTCCTGCTGTCTGTGGTTGATGACCTGACCATGCTGGTTGCCCAGGGTGGAATTGGAGCCCTGATAGAATCTGTGTGGGTGGCTCCAATTTCCCCACTATGGCCGCATCACATTGGAATGCTCTTCCCACTCACTTGTGTATGATGGATTCCCACCTAGCATTCTGCAAAGCTATCAAAACCAAGCTTTTTGTTTAATGATGACACACTCTGTTAAGTACAGAATCTGCTTAAATGCTTGCTTCCCATGTATTGCATATGCACCGTTGCTCTATCACCTTGTACTTCTGTAGCCAAGCCTGCTAACGCTTATTTGTTGCCATCTAATCAAATCTTCATACAACTTCATGTAACAGCGCCTCGATGCCTCTGGGCTGCAAGTGCGCTATACATAAGCAATATGACCCGAGCGGCGGGGGCATTACTGACTCAGGTAATGCCCCGGGCCCCATAGTTATAGGTCGAGCATAGTTATAGGCCCGGCCCGCATTATGTGCGTGACCGGGGCACTAAAAGCATTTTACGACCAAGAAAATGGCCGCCATGCAAAGGGAAAACTGAGTCCGTTTTCCCTTTCCATAGCGGCCATCGGGAGCGGACGCGCTGGGATCACAAGTGTTCCTAGCGCGTCCGCTCCCGAAAAAGAAGCAGAAGGTAAGTGGGGTTGGGAGGGAGGGGATGAAAAAAAAAGGTACCTGCGTCCCCGGCGGGGGACGATGGAAGCTTCCAGCCGTGTGGAGGGGATGGCCCCGCTCCGAGTCTCCACACTGCTGGAGGCTGCTATCGTCCCCCACCGGGGATGCAGGAGCAAGCAGGTAAGCAGGTATGTTGGGTGGGGAGGGCAGGGAGGAGGGAGGGAAGGGAAGAAAAAAAATAAAAAATAAAAAAAGCTTACCTGAGTCCCAGTCGTGGGGAGGCTCGGAGCGGGGATGGCCCCGCCTTGAGCCTCCTCATTGGCTGAGGGGCTGCCACATCCCTCGCCGAGGACAAGGCGGCTGGAATCCCGGCCGAGAGTCGAAGGATTCTCGGCCGGGTAAGGATCCGGGGAGAGCCAGTCAGAATGCGTGTTGCATTCTGCTTGACTCTCGCCGGGTACTAAAAATGAAAATAAATCAAATCATTCTAAACCTGTCGGCGGCCTTCAACACTGTCGACCACTCCATCTTGTTGTCCTGCCTGGCATCGGCAGGCCTCTCCGGTCCCGTGCTGGCCTGGTTCACATCTTTTCTGGTTGATCGGAGCTAGTTTCTTTCTCTTCCTCCTTTTCTTTCCTTACCCTGTACACTGCACTGTGGGGTGCCTCAGGGCTCTGCCTTGTCCCCTATGCTTTTTAACATCTGCAAGGCATAAATTAGTTTTCAAAAATTGATTAGCAGATTTTGCTAATAAAATATTTTTTGATTAGCAAATGAACTAACTTGATTAGCAATTTTGTACTAATATTGAATGTCACCAGAATTAGTTGTACCCCAAGATATAGAATTAGCAAGAATGCAGAAATGACTTCTATGTACCTCTGAAGTATAACATCAGTGCAATGTCTGTAAAATGTAAAGGTTCGCTGCAAGATATTTTTAGAATAAAACGTTGGGCTAGGCTTACCTCTCAGGGCCGTTCTTATCAAGTGGGAAGGTCCTCTCTGCCTAATCTTCCTCTACACTTTCAACTCATTTACCGGCTACCCACAACAATGCACACTCACTGTGGGGAGGGGGGGGGCTCGAGAATCGACAGCCGAACAAATGCCAGCTCAGCCACTTGCCAACACCCAGCCCAGCAATCAGGGACAGCGTTGGGGCCTTTCGCCTTTACAAACAAGTGAGGCCTCGAGCCTCTTTGGGGGGAGGAGGTCCAGCAACTGCCCCCATGGTTCCAGTCCCCAAACTGGCCAGTGTAAAGCTTACTACTCGCTCTGGCTGCTTGCCTCGTGATAAATAAGGCAGCTAACCTCCATGCACCACTGCAGGCTGCTCGGACTGGCCTATATAGGGCAATAGGTCCATGGCTTAATCAAGAACGCAAAATGCTTGTGTGGGCCCATATTTATTGGGTCAAAGTGAGCCACCTTTTTGGCCAATGTGGGCCAGTTTGATGAGTTACTAGAGTCCAATAACTAATCAAACTGGCCCAATAGTTTTGACCAGTGTTGCTGAATTAAAATGTACAATTTGCCTCACCTCCCCCTTGGGTTATTCAAACAATGTCGCAAAAGGAATTAATTCACTGTGGAGCACTTTATCGATTGGTGCCCGAGACAATTGTATGCCCCAGTCCGACCCTGCCCCACTGTTTGCACCATCAGCAGTGGGGAGGCCGGTGGGCACACATCAGAGTCTCCTCCACGGTTCTATATCTGGTCCTGCAACCTGGCGTCTATTATGTGCTCTTATTTAATGACCTTCACTGTATGATCAGTGGCGTAGCTAGGAGGGGGGCAGTGTCCCTTGTGCCCCCCCTACCTCACCTGATGAAAAACAGCTAAGGTGAAATGTCCAATTTCGGTACTGCAAAATTCAGGGAAAACTTTGTATTGGTTCTTGGAGTTTACATGCGAATGCCTTTTGTCCAATGCAATTTGGGTGGTTGTGAAAAGGCAATTTAATGAAATATGCATGTTTCAATTTGAACCGCAAATTTCTGACGTCACATCACATTACAACAGAGTTTACCTTTTTGACTTGTGGGCAGAGCGCGGTTTTGTGTGACTCACTGTGGGCAGGGCATAAATCTCAGGAATTTTGATTTTCAAACGTAGGCAGGTATGGGTGCTGGGTGTTAGAGAGCGCCTGCTCTGTGACACCCAGCACCCGCCGTAATAACGCAGCCTTGTGCTCGTATAAGAGGCCTTCTACGAGCACAAGGCTGTGTTATTACGTCGGGTGCTGGGTGTTACAGAGCAGGCGCTCTCTAACACCCAGCACCCGCCGTAATAATGCTGCCTAATGCTCGTAGATATTACGGCGGGTGCTGGGTGTAAGGGGCTGAGAAACACCCAGCACCCAACAGATACATTTATAAAAAGGGCCCGGCTCCCCCACCCAAACCTCCTTACAGTGGAAGCCGGAGTCGAGTGAGACAGGGGGGGGCGGAGATCCTCCTCTCACGTGATGCCGCACCCGGGCTGGGCTCACATTGATACAATGTTTTGAGCCCAGCCCCGGTGCTTCTGCCTGCCTCGTCTGCAGGCAGGCATTTTAAAGGAGCCATCTTTTTTTTGTTTTTTTTTGTGAAAATCATATCGCAGTAACTGCGACATGATTATGAACATAAACAGCAAAAGGTCTAAATTATATCGCAATTTGCAATGCGATACTGCTTATTTTATGCCTTGCATCTGTGTTCACCCGCTGGTTCGTCTCATCCGCTCCCGCGGGTTCTGATGTTACTCCTATGCCGACGACACCGGGATTCTGGTCTCATTAGATCTAAAGCAGGCTGAGGTGTCATCTGACCTGCATGAGTGCTTATCGCCGGTGGGAAAGTAGATGAATGCGAGCAGGCTCAAGCTGAACGGGGACAAAACTGAGGTCTTGTTGGTGGGTTCCCCATCTAACCCTGCTTTATGAAAATCTTTCTTCTGGCCACCTGCCCTGGGTGATTTTCCAATTCCAGTGACTGTGTTTAGGATTTTGGGGATTCTTCTCTCCTCCTCTCTGTTGTTGGCTCCTCAAGTGAGTGTGGTCTATAAAACGGGGCACTTTCTTCTCAAAGTGCTCTGTAAAGTACTTCCATTTCTTCTTGGCCATACGCGATACCGGGTTGTTTGTGTTGATGGTCACTAGTCGTATTGACTATTGCAGTGCCCTGTATTTGGCTCAGCCCACTGACTCTACACATCGCCTGCAGCTGCTGCAAAATCTGGCAGCACGGGTGGTCACTAACTCTCCTTATGGTGCTCACGTTAGCCCGGTGCTTCGTGCACTTTATTGGCTCCCTGTGGCCCAGAGGATTAAGTTTAAAATCCTGTGTCTTGTGCACCGGGCTTTCTATCGCCAGGGGGCTGACTACATCCATGAAAAATGCTGTCCGTATGTTCCAGGATGGACCCTTCGCTTTGGGAGCGCTCAACTGGTGGTAATTCTGAAAATTCAGTGGGAGAGCGTGCTTTTTTCCTTTATGGCGGGAAAACTCTTGAACGACCTGCCCACTTGCCCTTAGATGTTTTGAGAATCACCTCCAATTCTGGCGTTCCCTGGAAAACTTTGCTGTTTTAGATGTTTAGTTGCTCAACAAGGTTACTAGGTATGTTGACTTGCTTTTCACTAACAACATTCGATTGAAACTTTTAGAAATAGATGAACAAGTTACTTACCCGTGCTAAAGTTTTTTTGCCTGTATTTTCCTCCTTCGTACACCTCATCTTTGACATTCAAGTCTGCTTGCAGCTTGCTTCTGATTTCTTTTTCATATGGTGGGGAGTCGTGAGGCAACGAGACTTGGTCCGCGATGGCCTCCAAAGCATCCCTTGTGACATTGACGCTGGTATATGAAGCATGCGTGCTGACCCTTAACTCAGTTCTTAGTTTTTTTCCCTCCTTTAACTTGCATGATGTGTCATAGGAGGAGAAAATCTTGACGTTGCGAGAAAGGAAGGTGTAAGACACAGAATATTCTAATCAGGCAAGAGGGGATGGAAAGGTGGGCGATGAGGAATACGTGGGAAGAACATCCAGTCGAAAGAACGTTACCACGGCAAGTAACATCATGTTACGCTCACCTGGCTCCCACAGAGGCGTCGATCTGAACTGGACAGCTGCGGTCTCCACCAATGTGACGCGTAGGGCCGAGATGACGGACTGGACTGGCCCACCTAACTTCGTTTGCTTGGCCCGTAAGAATATTCTTCTGATGGTTTGAAAAGATGAGCTCTCCATCCTGCATTGAGCGCAGGGGCGAGTAGATAACCAGTTGCTTCACTGGCTCGAAGGAATTGGTGAGTTCCAGAACATATTGACTCAGAGATTCCTGGCAAGACGCCGTAAGTATGTAGTTCGTAAGAGTTCAAATGCCTGACTTTCACTCTTGTCCGATTCCTTGCAGGTTGCAGCTTGACCCTAGTGAAGAGTTCCTCGTGGCAACCGGTAATATTCTGGTAAAGATTTGTATTATCCAACACAGTTCGATAAAATAATGTCAATATGTAACCTGTTGCTTTCTCCCTTATTCAGGCGCTGAGAGAAAGTATGAAGTCTCGGGAATAATGCCTCCGGCGGTAAAATCAGGTAAGTCTATTGTGGTGAGGAGGGTTCCCCTTGTTAGTCCCTTTGTTTCACCTTGCTGTCCTTTTATTTCCCCTTAGGGGTCGGGGTTCGGCGAAGATGTAGTGGAAGCTGCGCCGACCCGTGAAGAGGAATAGTACCCCCGGTGGTAAAATCAGTTAAGTCTATGGGGGGGTAACTAATATTCCTCTATGTATTCCCTTGGCTCACCTTGCTGTTCTTGTCTTCTCCTTAGGTGCCGGAGTGCGGCGGGAACATGCAGGAGGATGCGGTGGAATGTGAAGATGCTGCGAAGGCCGGTGAGTTCAGCGCGGTGCTGCAGCAGGCGAGGCGACGCGCTTAAAATAACTTCTTTCTTCCAGCTTGAAGGCGCGATGGATCGGGAATTCAGGTAAGGATCAAAGGTATTGCTCTTGTTCTAACCTTTTCTCCTTCTTTCTCCCTTTTTCTAGGAGCTCCAAACCCGAGGCGGCCGTGGCAGAAGACTGGATGCAGACTTGCAGGCATGGTGAGCGTTACGCTGCTGGATGCAGAATAACGCAAAGCGTGTGCTGCTCTTCGGGCGTGGTTTAAATAGCCTCCAAAGTAGTCCCAGGTAAGTATTCCTCCCCAGCCCCACCTGAGTAAAAAAAATAGTCCCTAGGTAAAGTAGTCCCTTCCAAGCCTCTTTTGGCTTGGAGCTCTTGCAGCATGGTCTGCATCAGGTAAGTTTGCAGCATGGTCTGCATCAGGTAAGTTTTAATCTATGAGCCTGGCGCCTATGGCGCCAGGACTGACTCTCCAAATGAGCCTGGCGCCACAAGGGGCCAGGTCTGCACCCAAATAGCCCCTAGCAGGGTTTGTTGGGCTTGCTTGGGTAACTTGATGCCTGCTTCCGGGGTTGCTGGACTTGGTCTGGGTCACCGGGGGTAGGCATGACACATGTTCTTCGAATGGATTGTGTACTCCCACATATTCCTCATCTTTGAAAGTCTCCCAAAGCGGTTTGAGTTAGGCGGTGGGTGCCAAGAATGTTCTTATTTGTTAATATTATAGAGGACAGCTTTGCCAAATTGGCCTTTTTCTCCTGAAAAAAAATCTACATGGTAACACTTTCTGAAAGTATGCAGCAATGACCAGGTTGCTGCTCTACAAATGTCTCGCACTGGCACACCCTTTCCAGGGCTAAATAAGCTGCCACCCCTCTAGTGGAATGCACCCTCAAACCTACAGGTGAATCCTTACCTGTTAATGAGTAACACTCTGTTATGCACATTACAATCCATCTAGAGATTGTTTGTTTTGTCTCTGCCATTGCCCAGTCTTTGGCCAGCATAACTGATGAAAAGCTGATCATCTTGCAGAATAATTGCAGTCCTTGTAATGTAGTAGCTTAGTGCCCTTTTTGGTTCTAGACGATATAGTGTCTCGTTGTGCTAAATGAAACCCTGACCAACCTTCGGAAGGACAGATGAGCTAAGTATTAAAATTACTTTATCCTTGGAAAAGGATGTAAACGTTTGTTTGGAAGATCAGGTCTGTAGCTCACTTACCCTATAGGCAGACATGATAGCTACTAGAAAGGCTGTTTTCATAGTGAGCATTGTCAGAGGACACAATGTGAGGGATCAAATGGAGCTCCAATAAGACTTCTTAATACAAGATTTAAATCCCATAATGGCACGATGAAGGGAGTGGGCGAAGCAACTTGGTTTCCCTTCAGAAATTGTACTACAATCAGCACTTTGAAGTATGACCTCTCATCTGTAGCTCTCTTGAAGATTGATAGTGCCGCTAAGTAACCCTTCACCGTGGCCACTTGCAACCCAGAATAGGTCAGGTGGAGCAAGAAAGATAGAACACGGGGTAGTTTATGTGTGAACGGATCTATAGTTTATTTTCCCTGCACCAGCTGCGAAACATATTCCAACGGCACCAGTACAGGGATTTAGATGCTGGCCTCCTTGCTGAGAGCAACACTTCCATTACGATTACGTCTTCCGGGAGGTCCCGATCTTTGTATCTCACCCTTCCAGACACCAGGCGTGAAGATTAAGAGTCCTGATCTCTGGCTGAAGAATGCAACCTCCCTCTTGCGAGAGTAGGTCCTCTCTTTGGGGAAGAAGAATTGGAGGGCAGATGGCCATTTCCAGAAGGTCCGGGTACCACTTTCTCCTGGCCCGATCCAGAGCAATCAAGATCATGATTTTCCTGAACTTCCTCAACCACCTGATGACATGAAGAATGACAGGGACTGGCGCAAACGCGTACAGCAGTGGAAACTCCCAGTCCATCACAAACGCATCTCCTAGAGCTCTTCTTTGGAGAAATTCTGTGGAGCAGAACAGCTTGCACTTCCGGTTGACACTGGTCGCGAACAGATCCACTTGAGGGGTTCCCCAAAGGGCGAAGATCTCCAGAAGGACTTCCTGAGCTAATTCCCACTCATGGGAGATCGTGCTCTGCCTGGTCAGAGCATCCACCGCTGTGTTCTTTTCTCCGGCTAGATGAACTGCTGGAAGAGTTATTCCTTCTCTCAGTGCCCAGAAACCAGAGCTGCATTGCCTCTCTGCACAGGGGCAGTGACCCTACACTCCCTCTCCTGTCGAGGTGCATGGCCACTGTGTTGTTCGTCATTAGCAGGACACTCTTCCCCCGTATTAAAGGCCGGAAGGCCATCAGCACTAGTCTGACTCCGACTGAGACCAGTGTCCGCTAATTGAAAGATCTCTCATGTGCTCTCCCCATCCTGTGAGGGAGGTATCTGTCACAACTGTTGTCTCCGGCCATGATTGTCAAAAGGTTCTCCTCTCATCACATTCTCTCGGCTGGCCGACCACAGGAGATCCTGGGTGACCTTTGTCGGGACCTGGAGAAGGTCCATCATTCTGCTGGAGAATGGAGACCACTGGGATCTGAGAGCCCACTGAAGGGATCTCATTCTCAGATGGGCTCCTGGCACCAGAAAAATGCAGGATGCCATGAGGCATAGCAACCATAGGAAGTCATAGGCTGGAACACGTTGGGCACTCTGGAATTTTTGGACCATCTGCAAGAGATGTTGAGACCTTAACTCGGGTGACAAAGCTTTTCCCGAGGCTGAATCCAGGACTGCTCCAATGAATTGAAGGTTCTGTGAAGGTGTCAAGTGGGACTTCTTGAAGTTCAGGGAGGAGTTAGCTCATTGAGGAAGTGGCAAGTGTGACTGAGATAATTCAGAGGCTGCTCCAGAGAAACAGCCCTGATCACCTAGTCGTCTAGCTCGGGGTAGATGTGTATCCCTTCCCTCATTAGACTTGTTTCCACCACTGGCATTAGCTTGGTGAATACCCTCTGGGCTGAGGTGAGCCCATATGGCAGAACCTGAAACTGAAAATGGGAACCGCTAAATGTGAATGGCAGGTACTTTCTGTGCTTCTGATGTGTTGGCACATGAAAGTAAGCATCCTGAAGGTCCAATGACACCAACCAATCCTGGATTCGAAGGGGCTGAAGGATCTGCGAAAGTGTTACCATCTTGAACTTGTCCTTCCTGAGGAACTTGTTGAAGCATCTCAAGTTCAAGATGGGTCGCACTCCTCTGTCGTTCTTGGGTATCAGAAAGTAGGGAGAGTACCAACCATGGTTTCTAACCGCTGCAGGTACCAATTCTCCTGCATTAAGTAGAAAAATGGGAGGGAAATCAGGTATAAGCAGAAAAAGCGGGGTGGTTTTAACATGACGTAAATGAACTTTCAACAAAAGAGAGGCCACCTCGCTAGTTAGGTTATAGACACATCATTCGCTGGATATTGGTGGGATACTCACATCTGTGGGGGAAGTGCAAACTAAAAAACAGAAGTCTTAGGAGAATTCAACCTGACTTCATTAGTAATTCTGTTTCAAAAGCAAATTTTATTATAAATAGTAATCATATAAAAACACATAAAAACTAACATAGAAAACTAGCTAAAGTGACAAGTGCTTCATAGACAGTGCTTGGTATTCATCATCAAGGAGAAAACTGTATCTCTACTATGAGGTACTCTACTAACCTCAAATGTACGGGTCAACATGTAAACAGTTCTTGAATACTTGTAACATTCATTCTTCGCTGAACATTAAACCTCACAATATATACATATAGAAACCCTTGTTGAACAATGTCTCTAATTGTGATGCCTCAGTAACCATATATTTAGAGTGCATCAAGGTTAATTGATACTCATTTAGATACTACTCAGTTGTATCTGTATAGACCCAACATGTTTCGTTCCTTCCAAGATTCAAACTAGTTGTAGGAACTTCTTCAGGGGGATAGTTGAGCCAAGGCCTACGAACGCCCTTGACCCAATTGGTGATGGTATTAGATGGACACTTGAAGACTTGATGTTGACATAACAGTGTGAGTTTGCGGATGGTTTATCCCTTTTGGGTGCATAAAAGACGTGCCAAAACCACTTCGTTGGTGTTGAGTACCGAGAAGTGGATCCAGTGTGAACCTAATAATAAAAACAACAAACCACAGGCTAATTAGTGTGGTTGCTTTAACTCAAATACACCATTCATTAATTGGCTCAGTAAGGTGTATGTTGGAGCTTACCGTTTCTCAGTGTCGGTTAAGCATCTTCAGGATACTGCACTTTGCTACTAAGTCGCAGTTCAAATTGGAACCCTGTAGACATACAACAAAATGACAGGACACTCAGTCCCCTATGGTGTAGTGATAGGGCAAAGGAATTACAACAATCTCGGCCAATGGCCTCATTTTCAAATATTAACGAGTTGATGCAGGTGGTACTGGCTTTAAGAAAAAATGGCAAGACTTACTTGACTTGTGTCTCTAATTTAAATACGTAATTTGTTGTGGTAGCAGTACTAGAGATGTTTCATGCGTGACATCAAGTGAGCAGGATTGTAGATCAAACTGAAAAATAGATAAATACTAGATTCAGTAATCAAAAGGTGGGGTGCTAAACGATTTAATTACATTTGTGCTTCTGTTCACGAGTGATAAATCGTGATGAACAGAGCTAGAAAAAAAGGGCTAAACGCAAGACTATTTGGCTACATGCGAATATATGGTAAGTGTTGGAAATATACATCCCCAATGAGATAGTAATGTGGATGTAAGGGCAATCAAGTTGCCATGAGATTAACCATTGCATGTGGATCACGAAGAATCAAGGTACAATCACAGGCGTGTAAAGTAGTGAGGGGAGAAGCAAAACGTATACCTGTTAATAGATGATCACAGCAAGTGTTCGAGCGTTGGTACTGCTGGTGCTCCTCTCACCGCGAATGCTCGGAAGGACTGAGCTGTCAGACGCTTTATGAGGGGTGAGTTAACTCTGGTTCTATGTCCGCATGCGCGTGACTGAGGACGCTAGTTCCTACGCTCATGTGCATATGGAGGATATTCCAGTGCGCATGTGCAAAACTGTACAGATACCACTGCTCCCCTCGTTTTTGCTCGTTTCTACGGAGGATAGGTGGTCGAAAAGATAGAGGATCCTATCTCTGAAAGCTTGCACGATGTGCCGGCTTTCAAAACAAAAGAGAGATTAACATTGAAATAGTGCTCTCATCAGTTGGCGAGTTCATGGTAAGATCGTAGTAGATAATAGTAAAATCATATCGAATGTGGGCCCGTGATGGGAAAGGAGAAAGGCAAGGTTGTGCACATGCGCCAGGGTAGAAACACTAGTCCTTCGCATCCTACGCGCATAAGGTGTAGGGAAGAAAGAGCATTACATTTCAGTGATGGCGCGGTGTGCCTGAAATCGCAGAGTAACAGTTAATACTGTAGTAGTTAGATATCAGGGAGCTAACTAAAATTTAGAAAGTGTCGTAAGGGAGTGGGGTGGATATGAATTAATTAATGAAGACACTCCAATCGATATTTTCATTTAGACCTTCAGGATAGCTTTTTGTCAAAAAGATCATTTTTTGTTCTTGTATGCTTAAGGTGCGTTTGTCTGCGTTAGAGTCTTGGGTTGATTCAATCTTCATAATTACAGTCCATTTGAGTTCTTCCGGTTATGGCCTAGGCTGGTAAAGTGTCCCACTAGAGGTGCATTCGCTGTATTGTTTCTAATACAGCTTTTGTGTTCTCCTATTCTGACTTTTATCTTTCTTTCTGTTTTTCCGATATAAAGTCTATCACAGGGGCACCAAATGGCATACACTACCATCATAGAGTTGCAATTGGTAAAGGCTCTTTGTTCCCATCTTTTGTGCAGGCCCAGGTCAATGTCTTTTGTCCTGCACGTTTGTGCACAGCACTGGCAGTGTCCACATGGACTATGGCCTTTAGTTCTGGGGAGGCCCCAACTTTCTGTTAGTGTCAGTTGTGTGTACCGGTTTGTTGTTACATCATTTTTAGTTGTTAGTTCTTTTAAGTTCTTACTTCTGCGGAACGCACATTTTGGTGTCGATAAGGGGCATTCCCCTTTTTCCAGTATGTGCCAATTTCGTCTCACAATCTTAGATATTTCATTTGACAATGGATTATATGTGCTCACAAATACAATCTTATCATCATTAGTTCTTTTTTCTCTATATTCTAGGATTGCATCTCTGTTGTTGTTGGAGGCTCTTTTGTATGCATTTTTGACCACTTTTTTTAGGATAACCTCTCTTTAGCAGATTCTGTTTCAAGTTTACAGCTTCTTCCACAAAATCCTTTTTCTCACTGCTCTTTCTCTTTATACGTAGAAACTGGCCAAACGGCAAATTTTGCCTCGTATGTTGAGGATGAAAGCTCGAGTATAATAGCATCGAATTTTTATCAGTGCTCTTGTGAAATGGTTTAACCTGAAGTATTCGTTGTTCTTTGTTAATAAAAATAGTTAAATCCAAAAAATTAATGGCATCATAGCTTGCAGAACTGGTAAATTTCAAAAAAGGATTTTGTGTATTCAGCCACACTTTAAAGGCTTCACAATTTAACAGATCACCAATCCATATCATCAGGATGTCATCAATAAACCTTTTCCAAAGTTTGATGTATTTTCTGTAAGGGTTACCATCAGTCAAGATCACGTGTGTCTCTATTGTTTCAACATACAAATTGGCCAGAGTCGGTGCTACAGCAGACCCCATGGCAGTCCCATGGATTTGTTTGTAGAATCGACCATTAAAGAAAAAGTAGTTTTCGCACAGCGCCATCTCAGTGCACCAAAGTATAAAGGAATTGGGTGTCTTTCCTGTCGTTCTAGCTGTTAGCAATTTTTCTTCTATCATACTCAGTGTAGCTGCCTGAGGGATCTTTGTATACAGTGATATCACGTCTAATGTAACCAATAGATCTTCATTGTCAACCTTCATCCCTTCTACTAATCTAATGACTTCTGTCGTGTCTTGGATGTAGGATGTCATTTCTTTTACATAAGGGCTCAGGAAGTAGTCTGCAAATTTAGAGAGAGGTTCTAAAAGGGAGCCACAACCTGACACTATTGGTCTGCCAGGGGGGTTTTGTAGAGTTTTGTGGATTTTAGGCAGTGTATAGAAATTAGGAACGCTCGGGCAGGAGGGCATCAGATAATCAGCTTCCTGCTTCGATATCCATCCTCTTTCTGCTGCTTTTATCACTTTGGTGTTAATAAGTGATTGTAATCTCTTGGTAGGATCCATTACTAGAGATTCACAAAAGGAGTTGTCGCTTAACTGGCGTTCACATTCATTGATGTAATCTTGTTTGTTAAGGATAACAATTGCTCCCCCTTCGTCAGCTTTTCTAATCACAATGTCTTTGTTGGATTTCAAGTTTTGGATGGCCTCTCTTTCCCTTTTGTTGATGTTTTGAAATTTAGGAGAACTGTTCTTATTCTCTAATTTCTTTAAATCACTCATTACTCTCCTTTCAAATACTATAGATTCAGGAGTGTAGCTGGTCGTGGGGGGATTAAAGTTGGATGGACGACGTAGTCCTGTTTCATTAAGTTCCCCAGTATATAAATTGGTAGAGAAAAATTGTTTAAGATGGATTTTCCTAAAGAGCATTTCTAGTTCATTTCTATTTCTGAAGGGATCATATCGGTCTGTTGGTACAAAACTAAAACCCTTCTCTAGAATAGATTTTTCTGCCTCATTGGGTTCATAGTCAGACAGGTTCACTAGTAAGGTCTCTTACTCCTTGTGTGGCGGGGGTCTAAGTCCCAGTTCATCGGGTCCTGCTCTAAAAAACCGGAGTAGGATCTTGAGTTGCCTCTGCCCCTACCTTTCTGGGATCTCTGTGGCAGACCCCGTCTCATCGCGCTTGGTCTTCTACCTCTAGGTGTACCTCTGATATTCTGGTAATTATCATCGCCATCATCTGCATATTCGTCACTAGAGCCATGGGAGCTATATGACGTATTATCAAAGCAGACTCTACGTCCTCTTTGGTGAGGTTGGTCACGCTGTTGTTTTGGTTTAAAATTTTCCTGAGTGTAGATGAATGCTTTCTCATGGGAGAAGTTAACTAGATCTTTTTTCATTCTTCAAACCCGATCTCGGGTAGTGTAGTCTTTAAAATCATCTATTTCCTTATTCAATTCTTCAAGTCTTTTTTTATAGATATCTATTGACACCAGTTTCTTAATTTCGTCTTCTAGTGTCAATAGTTCAGCTGCAAATGTATCTGTCATTTCTTTAGCTGTATCTATAATTAGAATAATCCAATCTCTACCGCATTTGTTTGCGATATAGCTCCACTGTTGTACAAATTGTTTGTTGTCTAGAAACAATCTTAGTTCGTTACGAACCACAAGTCCCTGGGGTAGAGTGCCATTTCTGAGATATTCAATCATAATCACGCCCTGCAGTTCTGTTCTGATGAATCTCTTTTTTAATTGTGCTAACTCATCCCAATTGCTGACATTATTGATTGAGGGGTTACCATTCTCTGAGTCTAAGATGGTAGCTCGTGCTAGTAGTTCCAGTACATATTTGTCATCATAACTCTTAACTTTATCTGCCGCCATTTTTTCGTATATCACTGGCGAAATAGGTGGGACGAGGATAATGTCAAGTATGTCTCAATGAATAAAACAGGGTATAGTTAGCTTAATATTCCCACGACCTATAGCCGTACTGGGCATTAAGTAGAAAAATGGGAGGGAAATCAGGTATAAGCACAACTGTTGTCTCCGGCCATGATTGTCAAAAGGTTCTCCTCTCATCACATTCTCTCGGCTGGCCGACCACAGGAGATCCTGGGTGACCTTTGTCGGGACCTGGAGAAGGTCCATCATTCTGCTGGAGAATGAAGACCACTGGGATCTGAGAGCCCAATGAAGGGATCTCATTCTCAGATGGGCTCCTGGCACCAGAAAAATGCAGGATGCCATGAGGCAGAGCAACCATAGGAAGTCATAGGCTGGAACACGTTGGGCACTCTGGAATTTTTGGACCATCTGCAAGAGATGTTGAGACCTTAACTCGGGTGACAAAGCTTTTCCCGAGGCTGAATCCAGGACTGCTCCAATGAATTGAAGGTTCTGTGAAGGTGTCAAGTGGGTGCCTCTTGAAGTTCAGGAAGGAGTTAGCTCATTGAGGAAGTGGCAAGTGTGACTGAGATAATTCAGAGGCTGCTCCAGAGAAACAGCCCTGATCACCTAGTCGTCTAGCTCGGGGTAGATGTGTATCCCTTCCCTCATTAGACTTGTTGCCACCACTGGCATTAGCTTGGTGACTACCCTCTGGGCTGAGGTGAGCCCGTATGGCAGAACCTGAAACTGAAAATGAGAACCGCTAAATGTGAATGGCAGGTACTTTCTGTGCTTCTGATGTGTTGGCACATGAAAGTAAGCATCCTGAAGGTCCAATGACACCAACCAATCCTGGATTCGAAGGGGCTGAAGGATCTGCGAAAGTGTTACCATCTTGAACTTGTCCTACCTGAGGAACTTGTTGAAGCATCTCAAGTTCAAGATGGGTCGCACTCCTCTGTCGTTCTTGGGTATCAAAAAGTAGGGAGAGTACCAACCATGGTTTCTAACCGCTGCAGGTACCAATTCTCCTGCACCTTTCTCCAACAGGATTAGAATCTCCTGTTGGAGGAGCGGATCTGGAATCAAGGTTGATCTGGATTTTGGGGGGCAATCAGGAGGTCTTTTTAGAAACAGAAGACAGTAACCATCTGCTACTGTATGTAGCACCCATGCGTATTGAAGTTATGCTTTGCCAACTCTGGAGATGACATGACAGTCAGCCTCCTACCACAGACTTGTGGGTGAGGGAGTCATTTTGCTGTACCACCTGTAGCTGAGGGTAACTGCTGATGTTGAACAGGGATTTCTTCCTCCTCTACCTCCACAAGGGGCTCTTTGGCCCCTTTGTGAGAATTGACCTCTTCCTCTAGAGGCAGAGAAATAAAAACGAAAAAGACATCCTCTCCATCCTTGATTTGAAGGTTGAGGTTGTCTGATTGCCGCCCCTAATGATTTAGCTGCAGCTCGAGATGCTCACAGTTTTTCCAGACTACTATCAGCCTTCACACCAAACAGGGAAGTCCCGTCAAATGGCATGTCAAGCGAACGTGCCTAGATGTCTGCAGAAAATCCTATTTTTCTCAGCCAAGACATGCACCTAAGCACTGTACTGGCAGCCATGGACCTCCTTACTGAATTCACTGTATCCAGGCTGGACTGCTAAAACTGCCTCATGGTGTCTTTTCCATCCTCTATTAGGCTTAAGAAACCTTCTCTTTCTTCTCCCTCCGGTATGTGTTCTGCTGCAAGAGCAGCTACACCCCAAAGGGTGAGAATGTACTTTACTAGGGCACTGGTAGAATGAGCTGTTTTTAAAGCCATGCTCCCTGCACTAAATACGCTTTTTGCTAAAGAGTCAATCCTTCTATCTTATCTGCTGGAGCAGAAGGGTAAGCTGCAGCTTTTCATGAAACTATTGCTGATTTAACCACCAGGCTCTCGGGTGTAGGGTGCCTGTTCCAAAAAGGAGGGTCCAGAGAAATAGTTCTGTATTTCTTTAAGAATGTGTTAACCGGTGGAACAGAATCTGGTTTTAGCCAGTTTTCCAAAACCCTTACTCTTAAGGCTACATGGAATGGTAACACAGCCACCCTAACCGGACCACTATATAAAATGTCTGTGAGATCATCAGTCTCCATAGCAGCTGCAGGTTTGGAACACCCCAGATACTCAGCCCCTTTACAAATTACAGCTCTGTATGAGGGGGTCAGCCTGACCATCCATCTCTGGGTTACCAAACTCTGCCTCTAGTGATGTTTCCCAGCTACTGGTCTCCTTTAGAGTATCCACCTTTGCATCTTGGATTCTAGAGAGATCATCTCCTCTGAGCAATTTGGTGTCGCATATTCGCACCCAAAAGGGGGCTGATCTTCCTCTTCATCTTCCTCAGAAGGAATGAGCCTGAGGAATGGGTCTAAAACACTTGGATATATCAGCCATATGTTTGGCAGTCTTCGAGAGCACTGAATGCTCTGACGAAGTTGAAGGTGTCGAAGGCGTTGAATGCTTCGATGACTTCCCCGAAGCAGTCAGTGAATGGGCCGACAATATAGTATGCTTCAATGGCTGTAGAATGATTACATGCCTTGAAGGTTCATGTGATAAACAATAACGGCTTTGATACCTTCGAAGAAGGCGTCAATACCGAAGATGAGTAATTCGAGGGGCCAGTGACAAGCTCTTTCTTGTGCATTGGCCTTGAGGCGCACAAGGAGACACACAAGACTTCCTACTGGTCTTAATAGATGCAGAGGGGTGGCTCTTTTTCTCAAACTCCTTCAGAGGGGCTCTCGGAGGATCTTGCCTCTGGAAAACTTCGAGCATTTTCAAACAGACGTTTTCTTATTCCGCCTGAGTCTAGTTCTGTTTTGGAAAAGGAACTTTTTCGGGAGAGGAAGACGACGATGACGAGGATCTATGGCGTCATTTTTTACTCTTCTTCTGAGAAGAGGACAAGTGTCGTGAACTGGACCTCGAACGTCTTCAGTGTTTTGGACGCTTTCTAACGGGAGACATATCTCTCTATTCGCAGGATGATTTTCTTTTTGATGGGATAAAGGCTGGGGATTTGGGAGAGGGCTTACCTGCATCGAGTTTTCCCTTCCTTTCCCGCAAGACCTTGACAGTCCTGGATTGACATGAGTCAAATTGACGACTTTGTGGCCCGACCCCAAGCACCACAGACTGACGCGGTGAGGGTCTGTGATAGACATTTTCTCTTCACAGTCTGAACACCGCTTGAAGCCTGTCTTCGGTGTCATTGACATTAATCGAAGAATATGTAGAGAAACATATTGAAATTTCACTGAGGTGAATAGCATGCAGCAATGTGGAAAAAGTGGAACTGAGGAAACGGTCAGTGCGTGTGCTTCATATACCAGCGTCAACGTTACGAAGGATGCTACGGAGGCCATTGAGGGTCAGGACTCAATGCTTCATGGCACTCGACCCTATGAGAAAAAAGACTCAAATGTCAAAGATGAGGAATACGTGGGAGGACACAATCCATTCGAAGTGTTGTTTTGGAAGTGTGTATAATTAAACCAAAAACTATGGGGTAAAGTGAATGCAATCAAAATGACCCTACGCCCACAGCTATTGCATGTTTTTAGTATGCTCCCCCTTACTCTTTTTGGTAAAATGGTTTTGGAGATAAATAAAGTGTTTAATACATTTTTTATGGGGCAATGGTGGGAAAAGAAGAATCCCAAAGGATGTTCTCCATAGGGCGGTGCACTTCAGAGGTTTTGGATTTCCCAAAATACAACAATATAATTGTGCTTATACGCAGCGCACACTGCACCATTGACTTAGAGCAGATTAAATGGATAGTCCATGTTGGGTCATCATTTAGAGGAATTCTGTCTCCCCATTCCCACTTGGTACTCTACTTTATATGTAAAAGAGGCGCACTGTTAGTTTAATGTCTCAGTCAGTGAGACATGTGATAAAGGAATGGTAGAGAAGTAAAGCGGTTTGTGAGGAAAAGTATTCGCGTAGTGGTGATTCCTGTTTGTGGAAAAACCCTGCGATACAAATTAATAACTGCACCCTTTCCTGGATCTCATGGCAAAACGTGGGTGTTTGGAAGTTAGATCAAGTTTACGAGGGTCAGAGTATGCTGGATTTTGAGTTTCTACATTTGAAATCTAAGTTGCAGTTATCTAAGAATCAACGTTATCTTGATTTAAAGAACCTTTTTGTATTTGGTTTTTGCCCTTGAATGCTAACATGCATGCTTCTCCCATTATATTTTACTCGTCTAGAAGCATGCCACTTTCTGCCTCTATGCTCTATACACTTATATCTCCTTCTGAACTTGATATGACTTCTCAAGATGGTAGATCTGCTTGGGATTCCGATCTGGGACCTACTTTGTCTGATATTGTACGAATTTGGATCTGCGTTTTACGCAACAGAGGATAGCTCATTACTTGTATTGGTCCCCGTGAAAAATGTGGTCTTGTTAGCTTAGTCAGGACAATACTTGCTGGTACTGTAAACGGTGTGTGGCTACTACCCTACACATGTTTTGGCTGCGTCAGAAGGTTCAATTGTTCTTGGAGGAGGTTTTCCAACGTATGGATCTTGTGTTGGGTCTTTGCCTTCCACATGTTCCAATGATTTGTGTGCTGCGTTTGTTCCCTGCTAATATCAATTTGTCTAAAGGTAAACTCTTTTGGACCTACAGAGCTCTTCTATTGCCCAAGAATCTTGAGGTTCTGTAAGAGTGATAATAAGCTTTGAACAATGGATCCATTTTTTTTTCTAAGTATATGCTCTGTTCTTGTGTAATTGAATCATGAGAATATTTTTCTTTTATTTTTGATGGGAAATTCAATAAATTGTTTTAAAAAAAAAGAAACCTTCTCACTGGTCAGCAGCCAGCCTCCATCCCATTATTTCCTTTCTTAATACATTCTATGAATGTTCCCTGCCAGTTTCAGCATTCATCATTTTGTTCACGCCTCTGCTAGGTTTATCATTGCTGGCCGTGGATGCCTCTCCCCTGCATCACAAGCCTATTAGACCCCCCTTTCTCTCTTTTCTAGCCACTCTGCAGCAGGAGAGACAACTTGTTGCACCCATGAATGTCATGTTGGTACTAAAACATGTGGTAGGATTATGAGATGTGTAAGG